>NW_027185872.1:1302480-1366349 GCF_028583685.1 Petaurus breviceps papuanus
CCCCCCCCCCTTTGTCCTCTTCCTCTCTCTGTCTCTATCTCTGTTTCTGTCTTTCTATCTCTGTGTGTGTCTGTCTCTCTCGGTGTCTCTGTCTCTGTATCTCTCTGTCTGTCTCTCCCTCTCCCTCTCTCTCTCTCTCCCTCCCCCCCCCCTCTCTTTCTGTGTCCTCTCCCCCCTTTGTCCTCTTCCTCTCTGTCTCTATCACTGTTTCTGTCTTTCTATTTCTGTGTGTCTGTCTCTCTGTGTGTCTCTCTCTGTCTCTCTCCCTCTCCCTCCCTCTCTTTTCAGCTCTGTTCCATATTTTCAGCTTCTATTTTGTTCTTCCCCCACTACTATGTAAGCTCCTTGAGATCAGGGACTGTCTTTTTTGGTTAATATTTGCATTCTGAAGGGGGCAGAGCCAAGATGGCAGAATATATTTGCATTCTGAGTACTTAACATAATGACTAGAACGTAGTAATTCCTTGATAAATCTTTATTGACTTTATTTGCCTTGCAATACCATTGGTAGAGGGTGGGCACTCCCAGATGACAAATTCTCTCCACCATTGCTTTCTCCGTAACTTAGGGTCATGAAGTACTGTGTAGGGTGCTGAAAAAGTGAAATGACTTGCCTATAGGCACACATCCAGTATGCATCAAGGGCAGGATTTGAACTCAAGTCTTCCCAATTCTGTGACCAGCTCTCTAGACACAATGCTGTTCTGTTAACTCTAAGATGTCAATGACCTGATATGAGAGGCAGCATGAGGCAGTGGCAGAAGGAAATGGTATATGGGGAGTCCCTGCCATTTCTCTAGGCTTCAGTTTCCCCATCTATAAAAAGATGGGGCTGGGCTAGATGGCCTCTAAATCAGTGAACTGATATATTGTAATGAAGAATATTGATCCTAGGGGGTTTACCAGGTCTCATTCCTTCTTTCTCTAACTAGAGAGGTGGATGTGCAATGTGGTGTGCAGTTAGATAAGGTTATTATATAAATTGGCTTTGCCTAATTTTCAATGATATTGTTATAAGGAAGGGTTGAATAATGTTAAAGGGAAATGACTCTGTTGTAAGAGCAAATGGCAACAAATACTGCCCCAAATTCACAGAAAGGACTTGGTGTTGATCTCCTGGTCCAGGAACCCATAGAATAGCTTTGTAAAAGGATGCCATTGATCTCATTATCCCAGTTTCTTTGAACTGCAGACATCTAAGGCTTCCATGAAAATCCAGACCCAACTGAAAGCCATCTGACAATCCCCAGAATCTTGCTTCACTCAGTCATACTGCCTGCAAAGGTTTATTGAGGAAATCTGTAAGATGGAAACATATTAAGGGATAGGAAGAGAGTTTCCCCAGACCAGAGCAGAGAGGAATTTGGAGTCTCTATTTTAGAGATGCAAAGCATTATCATGCTCTTTGGGACCATTGTCCCAAGGAATGGTGGGGCTTTCAATTCCATGTGAATGAACAATTGCTAAGACCATTCTGCAAGGCTGCATTTGGCCAAAGATACCTGAGCTCGAAGTGGGTGAGATACCATGATAGCCATTGTCTTGATCATTTTTCAGGAGTTGGGAAGCATGACCCAGACAACCTTTTGAGACCAGCTTATAGGTGCCTCGAGTCATTTTGACACCATGATACACAATCTTCTTCCTCTTACCACTTTGCTGGCCCCAGAGATTGAAGAGTCTTGGTTTCCTTACACATTCTCCCAGAGTGTATGTAGAACACTGCTATGTGCAGGAAAGTGACAGGCTTACAGCATCACTAGCCCAGAGAGGTCATGGGACTTGCCCAAGGTCACACCAGGAGTAAGTGGCAGACCAAACCACTCTGTGCAGTCCTACCCCACTAAGTGCCACTGCCACTGCTACCTGAAAAAGGAAGTGGCCACTTATCTTTGTACAGTCCCCATCAGAGGCCTAGATTTGGAGTCAGGAAGAATCCTATCCTTCAGACCCTTCCATCTGTGTGACCCTTGGCCAGCTTACTTAACTTCAGCCTCAGTAATAGCATCCACCTCAATCAAATTAGAAAATATATTTAATATGCTTTGAAAACCTTAAAGTTATATTTAAATGTTGGCTATTATTATTGCTATTGTGGTTTTGTTTGGTACTTTAACCCTCAATGCTGATTCTGTTTCCCCTTCTCCCTTTCCCAAACTCTCCATCCCAGTGCCATTGCCATCCTGTCCCATTAACCTATGTCCTCTGCTCCTGCCCTGGCTAACTCTCTGTGTGACTTTACTTAATCTCACTACTTCTCTCTGGGCCTCAGTTTCCTCCTCTGCAAAAATAAATGGTCAAACTCCTAGGTCCTTTTTGGCTTCCAATTTTTTATTCCATAATTCCATAGACATGAACTTTATCTTTGGCCTTTTTAAGTATCTATTGTAGTTGATCTGTTATTGACTCCTGCACTGTGTCACACAGCCTGTCCTCTGGTTCTCTCACCATTGGCTGACTCATTGCTGACCTCTTCATTAGGGCCAGGGCCAGCACATAATAGGCACTTAAGTGATCCTCGACTCGACTTGATTTATTTCTTAATATAGTTACCTGAACAATGTAAAAACGACCATCAGTACAGCCAGAAAGGGCAAAGAACATATTTTACCCAGGATCTCCAAAGCCCTAGAATGTGACATGGTTACAGACTAACACTCCAAAGCACATGAGGAAGATATTAGACCCAGACCCAAATTAATGCTACATTCTGATATCTAAAGGGATTCAAAGGTTGGGACTTCAAAAAAAAAAATTGGAGACCAACCCATCATTCAATAAGCAACAGGAATAATTCATGTGGAGAAAATTCTTCAGTCAAATAAAGTTCACTTAAAAAAATTAAATCCACATATGGGTTCAATATATCAGAATGATCTAATATATTGAAGGAAGTGGGTAAGTCCAAGACTATCACTTCTTTGAAGGATACAAAAATTATCTTTGCTTCCCAATATCATAAGCAGAAAATAGGATGCCATTTTGTCATGGAATAATAATAGCCATAAAATTACTAGTAATACCAATAGCTTTGATTTATATAGAACTTCAATATTTAACTTGACCAGTCAACAAGTTTCTAAGGAGTACTTATTATCAAGTGTAAATGCCTCTATCTGACTTTTGCAGTCTTTCCTACTCTGGGCCCTTCCTATCTCTCCAGTCTTCATCCAATGTACTCTTCTCTACATAAGACGCGATTTGGTTCACCTTGACCTCCTTGATGTTCTTCCAACTTGGCGATCCATCTCCTGACTCCATCCCTCCTGCCTAGAACAATCTCCTTCCTCATCTCCAGCACCCGGCTTCCGTCAGGTCTCAGCTAAAGACCCATCTTCTCCAGAAGCTTCTTCTCAGTCCTCCTCTCGCTTCCCTCTGACATTATAGCCATTTATCCTGTTTATGCCTCATTTGCACATGTTTTCATGCATGTTTTCTCCCCTGTTGATCCATTAGCTCCTAGAGAATGCAGATCCCATTTTTGCCTTTCCTTATATGTCCAGCACTGAGTGCAGTTCCTGGCATGCAGGAAGTGCCTAATAAAAGCTTGACTGATTGACTGAATTGGAGCTGAACTTGTCGCTGAACTTGTCGCTGAATCTGACTCGTGATGGCTACATTGATGCTCTTCTCAAAGAGTCTCATGATGACGGACTTTAATCCTATGACCCACTTTTTAGGTACAAGTTCCCACTAAACAAGTTCCAATCCAGGTCAAAACGCCGTTCACCTGATTTTTCTTAAGATTGTCCAATTGAAACATTCCTTTTCTTGGGGAAACTGAGCATGCACAGTTTTCTATGCCAGGAGTTCCCAAACTTTCTTCTGTGGCCCTAATGCTCTAGGCTATGGGAAAGGGGAATCTGTGAGAAAATGCCCAAACTGGAAATATCCCCCCACTGAATAGCAAATATAAAGTCATGTATATATCAAAAATACCGTGGCAATTTTAAAAAATCAAAAATAACAATTTCTTTTTTTACTCCAAAATTTCTCTGACTTCTTTTCTTCTGGCACTAGTCCTTACTGTCAGACTCCCAATCCAATATTCATGGGACCCATTAATATCTTTGACGTCTAAAAAGGCCCCAAGACCAGATTACTTTGGGAAATGTTGCTCTGGAGAGATTAAGCTAAGTGCTACAGTTTTCTTTTTAAAAGTCAGCTCAGTATCTGCTGACATTTTAATTAGACCGCCTAATGTTTATTTACTTAGCCTCTCACTTGACTTAATCTTCCTGCTTCCCAGTGCTAGAAAATGGACAAGAATAGCTATGCCATTTGGAGAGAGCTGTGAACAGAGGACCTTCCAGAAAGCAATCACTGTTTACACTGTAAGCATTCAAGATAAATCATTCATCTGAGTACCTGAGCAGTCAGGGTGATGCTATGGACAGGCCTGTGAATTTAGCATCAGAGGACTCAGATTCGAGTTCCTTTTTGACTACTTAGCATTTTCACAGTGTTGGCCAAGTCAGGAGACAGAGAGACAGAGAAAAGGAGGAGGAAGAGATGAAGATGATGAAGAACAAGAACAAGAAAAAAAGGAGAACAAGAAGATAAGAAAAGGAATGTCTCCTTGGTTTTAGATTCCTCATTTATAAAATGAGAATTTTGTACTACAACTAGATTGCAATTAATGTGAATTTGAATAATGTTAAATTAGTGAGAATTATAAAACGATACAAGGATTCATTGAATGTGAGCCAAAACTTAGTGAAGGAAAGCTAGTTAACGATTTTAACAAGATGCCAAGTGGTCAGTTTACACTTGCCTATCATAGCTCATGGATGTGCCATGTGGCTTACACATGCCATGTCACCAACAGCTGTAATCATTTTTTAAAAGGACCCTTAGCAGGGCGGCCAGGTAGCACAGCGAGTAAGAGCACCAGCCCCAGAGTCGGGATAACCTGGGATCGAATCTGGGCTCAGACACTTAGCACCCACCCAGAAACACCTGGCCGTGTAACTTTGAGCAAGTTACTTAACCCCAATTGCTTTAAAAATAAAAAAAAAAAGACCCTTAGCAAAATGGATAAAGGAAATAATGCTTCAAATGGAAATGATACCAACACGAAAAGAAAAAAAAAAAAGCTTGTTATTATATTAGTACAAATATTTGATCTAATTGAACCACATGAACATGGTGATAATAGCTCCTGAAGAGGACAAGATGTCAGGATGCCTGCATCTATAGCAGGAAATGTTCTACAACTCCCATTTGAAATAAAAGAAAAGGTCCAGCCGCGTCAGTTTCCCACGGTTTGTCCACAAGTACTAGGGACAGGATTGATGCAGACCCAGCGTCCTTTATCTGTGTGCATTGGAATCTACATTAAAAAACCTGATCCCTCTTAGTGGAGCAAGCGTTCAGACAAAAGCTTCGAGTTTATTTAAGCAGTGAAAGAAAATGGAAATGGAGCGGATAGATAGGGAAGAAAGATTTCCAGCGAGCTGTTTAAGAACCAAGTTCAATCTCATAACGCCCAAATGACCAGAGAGGCCGGTGCAGATGATTGCCCGGCAGTGCACTGGGCTGATGCGCTGAAGGAAAATAGAAGATGGGAGAGGCTGATAAAGACATTTTTAAGGAGGCTGAAGCAGGCTTCTTGTAGGAAAGGATGTCTCCTGGAGCTTACATTTCTAAGAAAGAAAAGACTCAGCTGATGCTGGAAGTGTTTAAGGGTCTTCCAAGCTTCGAATAGGATCTGCGCAGGGGAGGGTTTTCAAATGAAAACCAATGCTCGTTTCGCAGTCTCAGCATCATCATACGGGTGGGAGCCTGCATTGCTTCAAGGTCTATGGTGCTCAAATAAGAAACCCTGGCTAATGAAAGCTGTTTCCCAAGAATGGTGTTTAAGTAATTTTAGCTGAATAGTTGAAAAATATTACAAGGACAGCAACATCATGTTCAAAGCACTAGTGATTTTTGAGAATGTCTGGGTTGTTCAACTGTGCTTGAGTCTCTGTGAGAATCTGAATGTACAAAATTCCCAAGATATGGATAAATCTCTCTCTCCCTACCAGCCTATGTATCAAGATTTACAGGACAAAAAGTCAATCCATTCAATCCTGCTACAATATTTCAAATAATACCGAAAGTTTCGTTACATCGTACAGGCTTCACTCTAGATAGGATATTCAGTCATTATAACTTTAAAAAAAAATTTGCTTTCTGTAATTATTTACTTTGTAATAAACTTGAATCAGAAATACATTTTATTATCTTTTGCATTATGTTAATAAACATATAGAAACATTTTAAAAAACATTTTTCATACTATTTTTCATTGGGCTGGAACCAATTCCCAATTCCCTGGAACCAATTTTTAAATATAATTATAACTTTGAATAGTATGAATGTAAATAATGTAACCATTTCATGGGATTCATTATTTGTACTAATTGAAACTTAGGTGTAGATTAAACCTGAAAAATATTCACTAAGTGCAATGGCAAAAACCAAGTATTCCTTGCCCTCTGTAGGCTTACATTCAAGTTTAGGTAGGCAGTGGGCCACACAGTATAGGATCATAGACTAGCAGCTTACAAATCGATCTAGTCTAATTCCTTTATCATTTATATGAGGAAGAACAGCACAAGGAAAAATGAGAAGGAAGAAAGCAAAAATGGGGAAGGGAGGCTCAAGGAAGTCTTTGTGACAGAGGTGGTGACAGAATTGAACCTTAATAGAAGACTAGTTTTCAAAGAGATGGAAATGGGGGTGGCTAGGTGGCTAGGTGCCACAGTGAATAGAGTGCCGGCGCTGGAGTCAGGAGGACCTGAGTTCAAATTTGGCCTCAGACATTTAATACACAGACCCCAAAATCTAGCCATGTGACCTTGGGCAAGTCACTTAACCCCAAATGCCCTACCATCCCCCCTACAAAAAAAAAATCAAAGAGATGGAAATGAAGAGGGACAACATTCTAAGTACTGAACAAAACTGATGTGAATCCATGTACAGAAGTGATGGAGATTCAATGTCATATTCAAGAAACAGTGAATAATCCAGCCTGGCTGGAGCATGGAGTTCAGAGTAGAGGGAGATGATCTTCTATCAGTCAATTAATGAGCCTTTATTAGACAACTGCTGTGTGCCAGTCATTGTGCTTGGATTTTGAATATAATTATAGTCTTTTTGAATTCAGATTCATCTTGAGCATTGATCTTTACCGACCTGTAAAGGCAGGGACATGCCAGGTAATGGAATTGTGTGCTTGTGAGGTACCAAGTGCCCCAAATTCCTATATAAAATTATTCAGTTCTTTTGTACTGATTATGAAATATTTGCACCCAGGAGAAATTAGAGGGTACATGGTTCTGGGGCCTGAGGTAGTTTATTTTGGAGTTTTATTTATTGTATTTTACATTTATGGAATAAAACAAGCATTTTCATAACATAGCATGATAAAAAGATAACTACACATGAAACTGCAAACCAATTATGTATAACTTTCTACTGCTTTTAAATATACGATAATGTTATCATGTAAATGTCTTTTTTTCTTTTTTCTTCCCTTCTCCCCCTGCCTTAGAGATGACTACCATCAGGTACAAATATGTATATATATAAAATATTTATATATACATACATCATACATGTGTGTATACATATACACATGTGCATGTATGTATATATACATGTGTGTCTGGTAAAATCATTCTATACATACCTCTATTTGTCAGTTCCTTCTCTGGATGCAGATAACATCTTCCTTCATGTGTCCTTTATAGCTAATTTGAGTATTTATAATAGTCAAAATGCCTTATTCACTCTAAGTTGTTCTCAAAATTTGCTGTGAGTGTCTACAACATTCTCTTGGTTCTGTTCATTTTGCTTTTCATTAAATCATGCAAGTCTATCCATGTCTCTCAAAAATGATCAAGCTTATTATTTCTTATAACACAGTGGAATTTCATCACAATCATATATCAATACTTGTTAGGCCATTCTCCAATTGATGGGCATCCACACAATCTCTCGTTCTTTGCCACCACAAAGAGAGCTGCTATAAACATTTTAGAACATAGAAGTTCTTTTTCCTTTTTCCCTAATCTTCTTTGGAAATAGAACTAGTAGTGTATTGCTGGGTCAAAGGGCATAGGAAGTTTAATGACTCTTTGGGCATAATTCCAGATTGCTCTCCAGAATGGTTGAATTCACAGCTCCACCAACGATGGATTAATGCCCCAACCCTAATGTATTTTGTGACTACAATTAGTGATTATCAGTTGATGATGGAGGGAAAACACTTTAAAGATGCTAATCTCATACAGACTCAACAGATGATTTGTTTGACTTTTATTTTATGGCATCTTGTTAACACAGCCTTTGACAGCTGTCAAAAGTCAACCCAAGGTGCATAGGGACTGTTGCAAATGAGCAAGTTTGAGTTCAGTTAGTAGTGAGTGAGCAGGAAGTTATTTAATTGGCTAAACATTCAGACTCTCACAGAATCACAGAATTTCAAAGCCCAAAAGGACCTCGAAGGACATTATTACAACTCATATTTGAAAAAGTATCTTTTCTACAAAAATCATCCATCCTTGACTTAACGGGGTTTGACTGCCCCCTAAGACACCCCAACACTTTGGCACAGCCACAAAGGTTAGGGAGATCTTCCTGATGTGAATCTGTCTGCTTCTTTCCAACTTCTGCCCTTCACTCCACACTTGGCCATTGAAGACCAAGCAGAAAAAGCTTCATCTTCTTCTGTTGAGAGCCCTCTGAATACTTCAACACTGTCACCATGTGCTGTCTTCAGTCTTCTCTTGGTCATACTAAGCACCCACAATTTCTTCACTCAACCCCCAATTAGTGAGATTACACCAACGTATTCCATCTGAAAGGCATTGTGGCTCTGTGACAGAACTATGGGATGTCTGGTCAGGGGAGAGTTGGGCTCAAAGCTGATCTTAGACCTTTACAGTTGTGTGACTCGGAGAAGCCACCTGCCCTCTTTGAGTCTTAGCTTCTTCACTAATAACATGGAAATGATACTTGCACTTTTTTCACATGGTTGTTGCAAAGATCAAGTGAAAGCAGGAGTGTAAAGCATTTTGCCAACCTTAGAACAATCCCCGAATATCTGCTATTGTTTCGGGTTTTTATATTTTTTATATCTGTGGTTGGTACAGTGGAGAGAGTGCTGAATGTGTAATCAAAAATATGTGTTGAAATCTTGCCCCAGACACTTACTAGTTTTATGACCCTGGGCAAGTCACAGTTTCCTCCTCTGTAAAATGGAATAAAATAACCCCTACCCCCCCCCCAGGATTGTTGGGAGGATCAAATGTAATAACACATCTAGTGAAAATGCTATGTAAGTATTATTATTCCAATTATAGTTACTATCTGAAAGAGACTTCGAATCTTCTAAATTAACTTTTCAGTCCATTGAGTCATTGAGTCAAATTTCAGTCAAATGTTCAAGGATGATAGACGTTTAATATGTATGAGTTTTTGAAAGACAAATTCTCTGCTTCTCCATAGCTTTTGCATCTTCCCATTTATTTTGATATGATGGAGAGGAAATTGACCAAGTGAGAGATCATTAGTCTTCATTTGTCTGGCTAGAATTATTTTTGTTATTTTTTTAGTCCCAGACGTTTTCTACTTTCTGGAGAGCATCCCCACTCCTCCCCATACATAGGCATTCTATGATCCCACAGTTACCAATGTTTAGGTTTCAAGGCTCAGGCCCCATCCCCAGTGCCAGCTTGCCTTCCCAGCTGTGTACCCTCAAATAGCCATTTCCCAAACATCTTCATCTACAAAATGCAGCTAAAGAAAACATTCTTGCTCAGGCTTGCCAAACTCTGAATCATGGAATGTCCATAAGTTACCGGCCTTTGACTGAGATACTGGAACATTGGAATGTCAAGGGGGCAGAAAACTTCCCTTCCTGTCTCCTGTTCACCCTCAGTCCTATCCTGGCCTTTCATTTCCTCGAGCTCATGATTGCATGGCCAACACCCAGAAATTTGGGGCTTTGCTTATGGCTTCTGACACAGGGTTCCCAAGGTTGTGGGATGGAAGACTTTACAAAAATTCAGAGCTGAAAGCTTTCAAACTTTTTATTTTCATCTGAGCACATAAAATGGCAAGGAGTCCCTTTCAGTGGGACTCCTTCTCTAACATTGGAGCATGATCGACGAACAATTTTGAAATTGCTCTTCCTCCCAACTTTTAAGATGTCAAATCCCAGCACTTTATTTGGATTTGGTAATTACCTGAGGTACAGTAACCTCAAAAGTTAGGTGAACCTTACCTGGATGGAGTGGGGGGGGGGCCTGTAGTGTAGACTTTCAGTGGCTCACACCAAACATCTGTCATCTGTACTTTGGTGTAACTCACCATGCTAAAAACCACACCAATTTCATGGTGTCAGCCCTCAAGAGCCATCATGCTAGTGAAAATGAGGGTGTGTGAAAATCTTCCCCTACAAAGGATTTGGAATTTTTCATAGAAATTCTAAAGGAAATGACAGACTTTAAATAGCTAAAAGATGAATAAATGTTTCCCTGAATTGACTGGAGTGAATTGTAAGTAATATGTAAATCATAGGGAAGAAATGTGCTAGTTTCTGGATGGAATGCACTGAGTTTTAATGACATTTGGATTTAACCTGGATGACAGAATTCCTAGAGCCAAGCATCAGTCTTGGCTGATGTTAAAGCTCACTTTAAACTACAAAGTCAAGCTAAGGAAGGGACGTTGGGGATGGATCTTTGCTCCTTCCTGGAAACAGAATTTGCAAGTTCCACCAATCTGCACTTTGACTCCTTCTTCATTAAGACTGCTACATAAAATGGGAAAAATGGCTTCCTTCCCCACCACCTCCATCTTTCTCTCCATCCCACACTGCAACAAACTGTAATAACAAAAAAAGTCATTTCCTAGCACTTCAAACTTTGCAAAGCGCTTTGTGTGATCTCACCTGAGTCTCCTAAGGACACTGTTCTAGAAATGTTATGTTATCACAAAGTTTCCCAACCTTCCCAAGGTTTCACAGATAGTAGGTGCCAGAGAGGGGATTTGATCTCTTGACTCCACTTCCTACATTATGATGCTACTTTATTGCCCCTAACTAAAAGATCATATGTAGAACTATCTCTTAGGAAAGACTTCCTTATCTACTATGTAGGCTCCAGTTCCTCCATATAGAATAGGAATGTTTTGTCTTGAACAATGTTTAAGGTCCCTTTCAGGGTTTAGCTCTATGATTTTGGCCCTTGTTCTCCATTTCCAGTTCTCAGTCCTGAAAATCTACTGCAAATTCTCCCAATCTCTGCCACAAACTCTCCCATTCAATTGGGACTCCATTTGACTTCTTGGTCAACAAAGACCATTCCTTGTTTTGCTTTTGCTCTAACCCCTCAGATGAATACCTGGTCGCTGGATCCAGATGGCTCTAGAGAAGAAAATGAGGCTGGTGGCTTCTCAGAGTCCTCCCTCACTCAAATCAGTCAATTGCAAGTCATGTCATGATCTCCCTGATGTCATGGTCCTCTTCAGGAATAACAGACAAACCACACAACCACTCAGACACTTGGAGAAGGAAAATGACAAGGAGGAGGCAACTCCACTTCGAGAGAGATGCCTAATGACCTTGAGTATAGAGAAAACTTTGTTAAGTCATGTTTTTTTTTCATTTTTATTCATTTATAAATGAATAAATTCAGACAATGTGAAATTGTCCAAATTTAAATTTCTCTGCAGAGCATGTTGGGGCATTTGGAGAAAATGATTCAACCATTGGTCCAGCTGCCTCTTCCTGTCTTGGTAGGCAGGGTTTTATCTATCCCAACCATGCTGCAATGCAAATATGCTTCTGAAGAGGCAGTATTTGTCACTGGGAAAGCCTTCTGAAGTACCAGAAGATGGGGATTTGAATGCCACTCCCCATTTGCCACAGTCACAGATTTGTGATTCTCTGTCTAAAGGATATCTAAAGGATATCTAAAGCATATCTAAAGGATTCCCCTCCCACACCTCTGATGAGGAGGCTGCCTTGAGGAAGCACTATATTCTGGACATCAGGCAAGTTCCCTGAGGAGTATGGACTATATTCAGTGGAGCCAAGAGAACAAACATAGGTTTGGGCAGGCAGGTGAGTGATTCAATGAGTTGGTTTAATTCGATAAAATAAAGTGGAAAATAGAGAAGAATCAACTTTGGAATTGAAAGAGAAGGGGAGAATAAAAAGGAAGCAAACATACAAAAAAACAACTGAGATTTAGAACAACAGAGTTTTTTTTTTTTAATGGCCCATCTGACAAATGGATAGTCACAGTGAGGAACTCTTTTAGGAACTGTGAATTGAGGAGACAATGGGTCGAAAATAGGTTTGGTGAGTTCAGAAAGCCCCTAGAGACATTGGGTAAGAAAAACATGCCTTTCTGTAAAAATATATTGCATCTTCAAATTTTCCACTCCTCCTTAACAAAATATAGACAGTTGGAGGCAGTCTGGTTTGATGGGATGTGCACAGTGCACGAAGTCAGGAGAACCTGGACTTGAATCCCATCTCTGAAGCCTGCTTAGCTGGGTGACTGTAGGTCTTTCAGGTTTGGACAAAGTCAGGCCTTTAGTCACCAGGCCTTAAATTCTAGAAACTCCCCATTGATGAGCTGAAAAGCAGCAACTTATCAATCTTCTATGCATGTGCGCTATCTTAGTGTGCAGTCAGAAGTCTGGCATTCACACTCTAATTCTCCTGCTTACTACTTGTGTGGCTTTGGAAAATTAATCAAAATCTCAGTGCCTCAGTTTCCCTTTCTATGGAGTTATGGGGTTGACAAGATAGGCTTCCAGGTCATTTCCCTCTCTAAATAATAGAAAGATTATTCTCAGTATATATATATGTATGAATTTGCTATTAGGATGTCCAAAATTCCTAATATAAAAATGGTCTCTGGTAGACTGGCTCATTTGTCTCTGAAGTTAAATCTCTACAAAGTAATTAAAATAACTTCCATTTTCTTATAAGTGAAAACATTATCTAGACAGTAATGCCTAGCAACTTTCATTCTCCACAATAAGAATTTATTAGGTACCTACTATATATGAGATACTTTGCCAACGGGATACAAAGTAAAAAATGAGGTAGCTCCTTCCCTTCCCATAAGGAGCTCTCTCATGGAGGAATGAAAATTGAGCGAGGAGCATGGGATGTACAAGGTAGGAGACGGTGAGGCCAAAAGAGTTCTCCAAAACCCTCCAGGGATGTTGGAGGAGGGAGAGAATGTTTTTACCTCAACAGACCCTGGCACATCACAGGAACGAACTAGGGCCAAACTTGAGCCTTGAATGAAAGACAAAAGTGATAAGGGAGGACATGGCAGGCATGGCAGCTCTCAGCAAATGCCAAAAGGTAGAAGATGACATGTCAGCTTTGGAGAGCAACTAATGGTCCAGCTGGGCTGGAACAGAGAGAACTCTAAGAGCAAAAATAGAAAAGAAGGCTTCACAGGCAGATTGGAACCATATTAAAGGGGGTCTTGAATGCCAGGCCAAGGATTTTGAATTTCATTCTAGGAGTAACAGGGAATATGATGGTTTTCCCACAGGGAAAGTGACATGGAAAGAATCTTACTGAGAAAGATGAGGCTGGCCACTGTGTGGAGGATGGGTCAAAGAGAAAAGAGATGGAGAGCACAGACACCAATAAGAAGGATCACCTGGGTATGGAGAAAGCACTGGAAGGTTTGGGGCAGGAAAGTGAGAGTGACATGGCCAGACCTGCTCATGGAGAGGATCAGCACTCTGAAGTGGTTTAAGGGATGGATGGGACGTGGGAAAGGCTGGAGGCTGAGGGATTAATCAGGAGCTCTTGGGTTGGAGGCAGAGGGACTAAATTTGGATGGTAGCCCTCTGAATGATGGTGCTTCCTGTGTCATCCTGGAAGATGTAGCAACCCTATGACAAAGTCATAGGAAAGAGCCTCACACTTCCCTGATGAGATTATAGATTCTGGAAGGGTGGAACTAGTGTTTGTTACTTCTGAAGTACACACACACACACACACACACACACACACACACACACACACACACACATGTGCCTAATGCTTAGCACCTTGAGGGGCACATAGTTGGCACTTGGTAAAGGCTGATTATAAACCAGTAAGGGAAAAGGGGTGGAGTGCAGCACCTTTGAACAATGCTGCCTATGTTGCAATGCAGGGTGCAAGACTGTCTTCTCTAGCCCATCCTCCTTCAAAAGAATGAGCCTGCAGTCATGAATCAAGCTAAAGCAATACCCACCATTTTTCTAGACCTGGCTTCTCCTGGCCTTTGATGCAGGCCTCCACTCGTGGCAGCCTGATAAGGATCAGCACAGGGGTACAGTGGGGTTGGGAGCGAGGACAGCCCAGTGATTCCTGGAACTCACCCACTGGCAGCAACTGGGGCCAAACCACATGGGTTCTGTGCAGTCCAGGTTCAGGGGCCTCTCCTGCAAGGAGATGAATCAGGAGACCCCCAGGCAAGCTGGAAACTGCTCTTGGCTTGGCAGGGGCTGGGACAGGCCCAAGGAGGTTCAGCAAAACTGAAACAATCGTCAAAAGTGAAAGAAACTGGGATTTCCTGACTTTAAAAGAAGCTCTTAATAATCATTGTGGAATTGGGCAGGATGTTTTCCTGTAGGTTGAACAGGCCTCCCTGGGCCTTACCCAGACTCTGAATTCAATTCCTCATCATTCCACAATCATTCTCATCCTTCAAGGCTCAACTTGGTTTCTTCTTCCTGTATGAAGTCTTCCTGATTCCCTCTATTGGAAAGTACTCCCTTCCTTTTTCAGTCTCTCTGGATTTCACTTTTAACAGATGCATACTACCTTGATTATATTACCTTGTATGTGTATATATGTTTGTATATATTAATGTAACCAATGCATCAGCATATACGTGTATATAATTATGCATGTATTTGTTAATATACATGTTTATATATTGCATGTATATATATACCACATGTATGTATGTGTGTATATATACACATATACATATATATTCTAAGCCTACCAGTAAAAATGTAAGCTATTTGTAGGCAAGTGACTTGTTATTTTTAATGTCACACTGGCAGCACTTGCCATAGGTCTTTGCCCATAGGATATGCTTAAAAATTTTCATTGACTTGAATTTACGTATTATATATTATAAGAGAGTCTCCAAGTTTTACCCTGTCAACAAAAATTAGTAGGATGGACCACAGGATCCCTAAAGCCTGGTCATCTTTCTAAAAATTCAAGCATGTCCAGTCCAACAAGATTTTATGTAGCACCAAGATAAACACCAAAGATAAAATGCTAATAATAATAATAATAATAAATTATTAATAATAATTCCTGTTCTCTAGGAATATGGAGAAATAGGCACACTCATTCATTGTTGGTAGAATTGCAAAAAAAAAAAACCCACATTGATTGGAAGTACTATCTTGTAGGACATTATACAAGTCATGAAAATCATTATTAAACTTTGACCCAATAGGTCTATTGTTGGGAATATATCCTGATAAAGTTATTAAAAGCACCCAAAAAGAGATCTTGGCTCAGAGGTATTCCGAGCCCCATTGGATGAAAACTATACACTAAATCCAGATTGAGTGCTTCATTTTGGGAGTCCTTAAGGTCTAGGCCAGTAAAGTGATGCAGTGGACAGTCAGAAAGATGTGCGTCTACATTTAACTTTAGACATTGGTTAGCTGTGTAACCCTGGCAGGTCACTTAGCTTTTCTGAGCCTCTGAAAAAACTGAAAAAAAAATTTCAGGAAGTTGGGCTTGATGATCTCAAATTTCTTCTCTAGCTCTTCATTTAAGATTCTGTGTCCCTCTAATACTATATTGGAAAGCTTTCAATACAGCTTCAGGAATAGACTCATTCTGCTTTCCCAGCACCACCCTAGTCTGGCTAAGTACAGAAAGACTCATCACCAGTTACCAGTGACCAGTTAATGATAAATCCTTTGGCCACAGCAGTCTGTGGAACAAAGACAATAAACAAAATGGTTCTCAGTCTTAAGTGCCCCACTTTGGCTTAATCAGTGAAAGTAGTAGGGCCAGGGGAAGTAAGGAGAAGAAGGTGCTGAGAATCACCATCTTTATTTAGCCCTTTGATATATCAAACTTGACTTTGGAGACCCTAAATATGAGACCCTTGTTGAATAAACAAAAAATGGGGGTATGGAATCAAGTCAATCTTGACATTCTGGCTATAAGCAAAGATAGAAGGCATAAGGAAGCTGATGCTCAGGGAGTTCTTGGAAAAGCAAGGCATGGAGTTGGCCAGTTTGGCCAACACCAACACTAACACCAAAAGGTAATAAATGACATCTTTGCATGGTACCTTTGGTCATCCTATTTTCTAGGAATCAAGATAAGTTTTAAAAGACCATGAAGAAAAATCATCACAACTTAGACACCAATGTTTATTACAGAAGATGAAGGTCTGGAGAAAGTATATAAAGAACTTGCTGAGACCCAATAAACTGAATGAATTTATTGATCTCCACAAAAGTGTAGGAACAGGTGACAGTGGTGAGAAATATAACACCATAGTCGCACAGATTTTAAGCTGGAAGAGACTTTAGAAATCATCTAGTCCAACCCTCCCATTTTGTAGATAAGGAAACTGAAAATGGAGAGGGGAATGGACTTGCTCAAAGTTCTCACAAGTAACAGAGTAAGGATTTGAACTCACATCCTCTGAGTTCCATTCTAGTTCTCTCGGCACAAAACCATGCTGCCTTTCTTGGGTTCAAGTTCTAGTCCTTACACCATCTGACTAGGAGTGAGTTGTTTCATCTCTGAGTCTCAGTTTCTTACTTAGTATAGTAAGATTGTCCTATCTCAGGGTTGCTGTAAGGGACATGCTGTGTATGCTTGGAGGAGCTATGGAAATGTGTTGTCCCATTTGTAACCAATGTGAGGCAACTCTGGAGTGTAGGCTGTTAGATGGTGCAGGGAATAGAGCCCCGGGCCTGGAGTCTGGAAGACCTCAGTTCAAAGCTTGTTTCAGGCACTTACTGTATGAGCCTGTGCAGGTCACTTAACATCTGTCTGTCTCAGTTTCTTTCATTGTAAAATTGGTATTACAAGAACACAAGAACACCTAGCCCATAGGGTTGTTGTGAGGTCCAAAGGAGGTAATGTTTTCAAAGTGTCTGGCACACAGTAGGTGCTTAATGAATGCTTTTATTCCCTTTTTGTCAATGGTTTTCCAGTCCAACCTCAGCCTGACTAATCCCAACCTATAAGATCCTTCAGACATACCAAGTTTCTATTGACATTGACAGGGAACTCTTCACTATCCACCACATCCTATGTGATTTAGAAGCCAAATTCCTTGAGACAATGACTGTCTTGATTTTCTCTTTGTTTTCCCAGTACTTAGTAAGTCAGTCCATAAACATTTATTAAGTGCCTACTATGTGCCAAACACTCTGTTAAGCATTGTGGTTACAGAAAAGAGCCAAAAGATGGTCCCTGCCCTCAAGGCACTTACACTCTAATGGGGGTGGGGGACACAACATGTATGCAAGCAAATCCAAAGCAAGCTGTATACAGGATATAGAGGGTGTAATTCATGAGGGAAGGTACTGGAATTGAGAGGGATTAGGGAAAACTTCCAGTAAAAGTGATTTTGGGTGGGATTTAGAGGAAGTCAGTAAGCAGAGTTGAGGGAGGGAGAGCATTTCAGGTATGGAGGACAGTCAGAAAAAATTATGGGAGCTGAGATAAGCTGGGAGGCTGATGTCACTGGCTCAAAGACTATATATTGGAAAGTAAGGTATAAGAAGACTGAAAAGGCAGGAGGGTGTAGACTCCTGGAGGCCATGGGGAGCCACTGGAGTTTATTGAGTAGGGGAGTGATATAGTCAGACCTTGCCTTAGGAAAAGCACTTCAGTGGTGGAGTGGAGAATGAATTCTATACAATAAGTGCTTAATAAATGCTCATTCATTCATTCATCCTGCTTTAGGACAGCAAATTGTGTAGCAAAATTAAAGAACTCCAAATGCCTCCAGCAAAAGATGTGGTGATTCTCCAAAGCCTGAATTGTACTCTCTCAACTCAATCTTTCTTTCACTTACTACTTATATGACCTTGGGTAAGTGACTCAGTTCCCTGTGCCTCAGTTTCCTCATCTGTAAAATTGGTAGACTAATATATAGAGCATCTACCTCAGAGGATTATTACAGATTTTACAAATGAGGATACTAAGAATAAAAGTTTTCCTCATTTATAAAGTGTGTGAATAGGGAGAGGGTTTGGGAAAATGTGCAAACCTGAAAGCACTGTGAACATTTCTGGGGCTACCAGTATTATTATCTCATACTATGACTCATCCTTTCTTCAGAGCCACCACCATTTCATATTTATATCAAAAGCCCTTGAAAAGGGGTGCTAGTCAACATGGAGGGCACATTAGTCAATGATGAAAATTTATTGGCTGGTAGTGGCAGTCTGTAAAGTGAAGACAGATTGATGGAAAGCACTTTTGTCCTCATTATCAATCATTGCTTAGCATGAGCTACACCTCCAGGTACATAGACCATTGGTCTCAGCATGATGTAATTCATTTGCACAGATTGGTTACCCATAGATAACCCCTAGTTCTTCATGTTTCCATCCAGCTTTCTGCAATAAATATGTCATGGCAGATACACAGAAACCAGTCCATTGGCAGACAGTAGTGCTTATGAGCATACAGGCTGATTTTCACAATGGAGTCGAATTGAATGCATGATGATTCATTCATTCCATTCCTTGGGTTTAACTATCCCCTGGGAATACGTCAAAAATCTCTAAATGACAGAATATTCAGTAATTTATATAATCACATATTCCACAAAAGGTCCAAGTATGATTTTGAAACTCATGCCAAGTACTTTTTGTCCAAATGCTTTGAACCAAAGATACAAAGGATTTTCAAAGGAAGAAATGCAAATTTTCAACGACCCTATGGGAGAAAAATGCCATGTATCATAAATAATAAATTTAAAGTGAAACAGCTCTGGGATATCATCTCACACCCATCAAACCGACAAAAACAGAAAAAAAAATCTATGCTGCAAGTACTATGTTAAGATAGGCACATGATTTCATTCCTGGAGGAGCCATGAATTTATTTTACGATTCTGGAAAGCTATTTGGAATTATGTGGAGGAAGTCTCTAATTTTGCCTACCTTCTGATTCAGCATTTCCATTACTGGCTTTATACATCAAGGAGACCAATGATCAAAAGAAAGGTTCCATGTATGCCAAAATACTTCATCTCCCAACTCCAAGTATTTTCACAGGCTGACCTCCATTCCTGGAACATTCTTCCTCCTCATCTAGGGCCCCCTTGATTCCCTGGCTGCCTTTGAGTCTCAGCTTAAAGTGGAAATAAAAGCCTCTCACCTCCTGTTAGAAGCCTTTCTTATCTTCCTTAATCTTGATGCTGTCCCTTGAAGATCACTCCCAACTGATCCTGCCCATATCTAGTTTGTACATCATTATTTACATGTTGCTTAGCTCATTAGATTGAAAGCTTTTTGAGAGGAAGGACAGGTTGTTACCTTTCTTTGAAACCCCAACACTTAGCACAGAGTCTGGCACATAGTAGGGATTTAATAAATGCTAATTGACCAACTATTTGCAATCACAAAAAGCTGGAAAGAAATCTGGTCCAGAGACTGGAGAATAAATTAACCAATTATGGTATGTGTATGTTATAAAATATGAATGGGACTAAATAATACAGAGTGAGGAAAGCAAAATTAGGTAAATTACATAATTATAATAGCATTTATGCAGCTCTTTCAAGTTGACAAATTGCTTTACAAGGGTAAATCCCATTTGATCCTTATTGTAACCTTATAAGGTAAGTTTCTACAAGAATATAAGTGAAGATAACACTAAAAGTTAACAGAACTGAGATAAAAGGTAAAGGCTATTTACTAGATGACTTTTCCTTCTTTTCCATTAAGAAAAGTAAATTAGAAGAGCAGGAAATTCTGTGTGTTGTCAGTCATAATTTTTAAATATTCCAGTCTTTCACATAACCCTAGACATCAGAAGAGGGTCAAATTCAGCCCCGTCCTTACCAAATGATCATAAATATCACATCAATGAGGTTTTTGAAATGGAATCTTATCTAATCTCCGCTATTTTGATATCTTATTTCCAATGAGAATTAAGAGTTAGCAAATATTCCTGGACATGGTTAAAGGGTTGAAAAAGTTAGGTCTCTGGTCATATGACTAAGAGAACAACATTTATCACTAACTACTCTTAAAAGATGATTTCTTATAAAGTCATGTTTTATATAATTAAATGCAATAATTTTTCTCTTCCCAATGTGAGTTCTGTCAGAAATTATAGGCCTTTCCCCCTTTGTACTCTGGGAATACAGTAATCAAAAGAAAATAACTCCTACCCTCAATGGGGTTTTCCATTCTGATGATGGCCATATAGCTGAATCTGCACCTGAATGATGATCCCCTTTACAGCACTCCCCCAAAGTGGTCAGTCGGCCTTTGCTTTGAGGACCTCTAGGGAAGGGAGCTCATAATCCCCTGAAGCAGTCCAGGTCACTTTTGGAGAGCTCAAATCATCAGGAATGCTTTTCTTAAATAAAGCTTTCATTTATCTTCCTGTAATTTCCACCCACTGTCCCTGGTTCTGCCTTCTGGGACCAAGTAGAACAAACTAAATCTATCTTCCATGTTGTGACCTACATGTCCCCCCTATATCAGTCAGTCAGTAAATCAATAAACATCTATTAAGCACCAATTAAATACTAATTACAATGCTAAATGTTGGTGACACGAAGAAAAGCAAAGACAATCTTTGCCTTCAAGGAACTCACAGTCTAATGAGTAAGACAACACACAAGCAATTATGTACAAACTAGATAGATATGGGAGAAACTGGAAATAATCAATGGTGGAAAGCATTAAAGGGGACTAGGAAAAAAAACTTTATAGAACAGATTTTATCTGGGGCTTAAATGAAGCCAGATAAGACAGGAGGCAGAGCTGATGGAGAGAATTCCTGGTGAGGGTGGGGGACAGTCAGGGAAAATGTCCCTCTCAACAACTATTTTTCATTTCAGAAAAAAAAAACTTAATCAAACCTCTGTGAGTGTAGCACCATGTTAAACAACAGGGATAAAAAGAAGGGAAGGGAAGGGAAGGGAAGGGAAGAGAAGGGAAGGGAAGGGAAGGGAAGGGAGGTAGGGAAGAGTTTTGTCCCCAATGTGTTTACATTTGGATCCTTCAACTGATCCTCCATGAAGTTAACATAAATTCATGTATTTAAAAAAATCTGACCAGACCAGAAGCCCTCTGTGGACAGGGATCATTTGATCTAACTCTTAGTCCACTCAGCACAGCAGCACAAGTCTCAGGAAGAAGATTCCATAAATGGTTGATGCTGATAATTGTCTCCATGATTCCTTCCACAATGCACCAAAGGGTATCCTGATCATGAACACTCAAGGACTTCTGTTCTGTGGTCAGGGATCCCAAAGTTGGCAGTTCCAGCAGACTTCAAGTAGGGCCCAAGGAATTAGAATGGACAAAGAAGAAACAAAACTATCACTCTTTGAAGATTATATGATGATATAATAGAGAATCCTAGAGAATCAAGTGAAAAATTATCAAGTGAAAAATTATTTGAAACAATAAACAAAGTTAGCAAAATTGCAGGACGTAAAATAAATCCACATAAATCATCAGCATTTCTATATATTACTAACAAACCTCAACAGTAAGAGATAGAAAGAGAAATTACATTTAAAGTTACTATAGACATTATAAAATATTTGGCAGTCTATCTGCCAAAACAAACTCAGGACCTATATGAACAGAATAACAAAACACTTTTAACACACATAAAGTCAGATCTGAATGATTGGAAATATATCAGTTGCTCATGTGTAGGACAAGCTAATAAAATAAAAATGATAATTCTACCTAAATTAATTTACTTATTCAGTGTCATACCCATCAAACTACCAAAAAATATTTTATAGTGCTAGAAAAAAAATTCATCTGGAAAGAGAAAAGTTCCAGAATATCAAAGGAATGAATGATGAGAAATGCAAGGGAAGGTAGCCTAGCCATATCAGATCTGAAATTGTATTATAAAGCAGCAATCATCAACACTGCTTGGTAGTAGCTAAGAAATAGGGGGGGGGGCAGCTAGGTGTAGCAGTGAATAGAGCACTGGCCCTGGAGTCAGGAGGACCTGAGTTCAAATCCAACCCCAGACATTTACTAGCTGTGTAACCTTGGGCAAGTCACTTAACCCCAATTGCCTTGCCTTCCAATCCCTCAAGAAAAAAAAAAGAAATAGAGGGGTAGATCAGTGGAATAGGTTAGGTACACAAGAAAAAATAGTCAGTGACTACAATAATCTACTATTTGATAAACCCAAGGACTCCAACTTCTGGGATAAGAGCTCACTATTTAACAAAACTGCTGGGAAGACTGGAAAATAGTATGGTAGAAACTAGGCATAGACATCTTACCAAGATAAAGGCAAAATGGGTACATGGTTTAGAGATAAAGGCTGAGAGTATAAGCAAACTAGGAGAGCAAGGAATAATTTACCTTTCAGATCTATGGAGAAGGGAAGAATTTTTGACTAAACAAGAGTCTGCATTACAAAATGCAAAATAGATGATTTTGCTTGCATTAAATTGAAAAGTTTTTGCACAAATAAAACCAATGCAACCAAGATTAGAAGGGAAGCAGAAAGTTAAGAAGTCATTTTTTACAGCCAGTGTCTCTGATAAAGGTTTCATTTCTAAAATAGAGAACTGAGTTGAATTTATAAGAATACAAGTCATTCCTCAATTGATAAATGGTCAAAGGATATTAATAGGCAGTTTTACTGGGAAAGAAATTAAAGCTATCTACAGTCAAATGAAAAAAAATGCTCTAAATGACTATTGATTAGGGAAATGCAAATCAAAACAACTCTGAGCTACCACATCATACCCATCAGATTGACTAACATGACAAAATATGAAAATGATCAATGTTGGAAAAGATGTGGCAAAGTCGGAATGCTAAGTGATTGTTGGTGGAATTGTGAACTGATCCACCCATTCTGGAGAGCAATTTGGAACTATGCCCAAAGGTCTATAAAACTGTTCATACCCTTTGACCCAGAAACACCACTTGTAGGACTGTATCCTAAAGAGATCATAAAAATGTGAAAAGGATCCACATGTACAAAAATATCACCTGGTGGCAAAGAATTAGAAATTGAGGGGATGTCCATCAATTGGGAAATAGCTGAACAAGTCGTGGCATATGAATGCAATGGAATACTACTGTATGTTAAGAAATGGTGAGCAAGTGGACTTCAGACAATCATGGAAAGACTTATATGAATTGATGTTGCATGAAATGAGCAGAATCAAGAGAACATTGTACACAGTAACAGTCACATTTCTTGATGACTTTGTTAGACTTAGTTCTTCTTAGGAATACAAGAATCTACGTAAGTCAACTCCAAAAGACTCACTATGGAAAATGCCATCCCCATCCAGAGAAAGAACTTTGGTGCACGAGTGTAGAGGGAACCATATTATTTGCTCTCCTTCTGATGTTTTGTTCGGTTTCTTCTTTCTTGTGGCTCCTTCCATTAATTAAAATTCTTCTTTACGTCATGAGTAATGTGAAAATATGTTTAATATGAAGGTATAAGTGGAGCCTATATGAGATTGCGCCTCATTTTGAGGAACGGGGAGGAGAGAGAGGGAGAGAAAATTTTAAACTCAAAATTTTATGGAAGTGAAAAACTAAACTAGTTTATTTTTAAGCTAAAAATAAATGAAATAATTATATTTAAAAAGAAGGACCCAAGGACAAGTTCCGTGGAATAGAAGAAGCAGTTCTGGTTCCAGAGAATTCTCCCATCACCCCATCCAACATGGGAGGGATATTATTATGATTCAGGAAGGGTGGAAGGGCTTGCTATAGGAGGTTGGGAGAGTTTTACTTCCATTTGAAGCTGCGACTTGAAGACAGCCAGAGAATAGAGGAGGCTGAGATGAGGAGGAGGAGGACGAGTGCTCCAAGAAGGAGGAAAGCCTGTGAAAATGCTTGGGGTTGGGAGATGGAGCATTCTGGCACATCTGGGAACTTTCTTTTAATCATCAACCTCATCGGTATATAAACCCAGGAATGGAATTGCTGACTCAGACAGTAGGCACCATTAGAGGCTTCCTTCACAGAAAGCAGCAGTATTATTCTACTCTAGTAAAGAGTAATAGCAAACATTACAACCATTATGTCTGCCCTTGTGCCAAGTCCCCTCCTTTCCCCCTCCCTTTCATGTTCAGTTTCATTTTATTCTTTGTCTCCCCACATTAGATCATGAGTTCCTCGAGGGCAAGAACTGTCTTTTGCCTTTCTTTGTACTCAGCACTCAGCACAGTGCTTGGAACATGGTAGACACCACATAAATGCTTACTGACTGATCTCTAGTCATTCAAAAAAAGGCTTCTGAACCAAGATGGCCCTATCTGGAGGCTTTCTTGAATTCTTCTCCCACATATTACAGAAAAAAAAGTAAATCCTGGCTTTGGGTGCCCACTCTCTCTGCTATTTCAGGCCAATAAATCCAATCCATCTTCTCTATGTTAACCTTCATGTCCCCTCTATATAATCAGCCAGTCAACAAAAACATTCATCAAGCACTGACTCTATGGCTTGAGTTTGTATCCAGAACAGGATCTAGAAGAATCTTACTTTGTTCATTCTTGGCTCTGATTAAATGATAACTAAATGTGAAGAGACCCAGATCTATTGTCCAGTCGCTGAGTGTCAATGTTTTCCAGCTAGAATATTAAACGAACGGGGAGTAAAGCGCCAGCCCCAGAGTCAGGAGGACCCGAGTTTGATTCTGGCCTCAGACACTTAACACACACACACACACACACACACACACACACACACACACACACACAAAGACTAGCCATGTAACCTTGGGCAAGTTACTTAACCCCAATTGCCCTCCAAAAGGCAAAAAAAAAAACCCAGAATATTAAAAGAATATGTCCGATCTCAAGGTGGGAAGAGTAATCTATTTTAATTCCCTCATTTTACAGATACAGGACCAAAGGTAGCCTAGGGAGCAAATATCAGATCTGTTGCCCTGTGTTTTAGCATGAGGACTAAGTCACCAGTGACTTTTGCAAAACCATGTCTCCATGGCTATGGCATTAGTCAAAAGACAGGCTCAAGATTTTCAGAATGCCTGAGAATCAGTAATGGGAGTGACCATCCAGAGCCAGACCTGACCAAGACCTGACCTTGGAAGTCTTGCCTCTGCTTGGAAGCATCTCTGGCAAGCAGCCTTCCAGACATTGTTCCAACATCTCCAGTGAGGGGGAACCTGCTGGCCCCCAAAGCAGCACATTCTTCTTTGGGACAGCTCCAGTTGTTTCTGGACCTCAGACTCATTTCCTGTTCAGGTCTACCCTCTTGTTCCTGGTTCTGGTCATTGGGACCAATCAGACCAAGCCTAATCCCTCTTCCATATTACAGACTTTCAAATATCTGTAGACAACTGCTGTATCATCCCTGAGCCTTCTCTTTGCCAAGCTAAACACCCTAATTTCTTCAATGAGTGATTGTATGCATCATTTCAAATTCTTTCACAGTCCTGGGCCCCCTTATGAGGGGCTTTTAAAGACTCACAGAAAGCAGTTTGTCATTGGATTTCCTGGCATTTCTATTTTCCTGAAACACAGAGAGTTGAAAATATCTTCCCAACTAGACACCTCTAATAAAAAAAAAAATCGCATCAGTGTGGCCCTCCTGATTTGCCCCAAGGATGATTGTTTTTCTTCTCTTAGTAGTCTGTGAACCTTTCAGATCAAATCCACTCAACCATCAGATAAAGCCAGTCCCACATTTTATGTAAGGTAACCATCCTGGGGAATTCCAGACTGTTCTTTTCTCATGGTTTTCCCCCCTCAGCATTGTTCTTGAAATGGTTAATGAAAGTCTAACCCTAAGCTCAGATTGTGGGTTTTTCAGTAGTGCTAAGAGAATTAAAAAATCAGGTCTTGGCATATTGGCCCCCAGTAGTGGGCAAAATTCCCAGGGGTGCCAGTTTGGGGCTCTCTCTGTCGCAGCTCCTCCCACTCTACATGGCTTTAGAAACCGAACGTCTCAATCGAATTACTGTGGTCAGGCCCTTGGGGCTTTCTGAAGTAGAGAAAGCCTAGGTTGACTGTTTTGACATGCTCAGGAGCCCTGACATATGAGCATGGTGTCTAGGCTTATTTTTATACTGGGAGATTTTTCTACATCAAGCATTTTCAAAGTCAAATTCAAAAGTCAATTCACAAGTTATTTATGAAGTGCCTGTTACATGCTGGGCAAGAGGAGGTGTGGTGTAATGGGTAGAGAGCTGTCTCTGACAAGTATTCCAGGAAATTCTGGAAGACCAGAAGTTTCAGAACAAATGTCGACATTCATTGACTGAGATAATACATTTAAAGTGAAAACACTGTATCAATTTGAGCCATTTTGCTACTGTTAAAATAGAATTTTCCAAGTAGGAGTTTCCAATGGCAAAAAAATCACAGGTCTGGACCAAAAACAGAACAGTCAATAAGTCAAATCAAATTGTCACAAACAGAACCCAGAGTCTACAAAGGGACACGGTGGAGACAGGAATGACTTCCTTGAAGGGGGAAGATAGAGAAAGAAATTCAATTCAACGGAAAATTACTAAAACTACACCATTCAAACACCATGCTGTGCAAGGAAGCTACAAACAGAACCATGAAGCCATCCCTGCCCTTAGGAGCCCCCATTCATCTCCTGGGAGGAAGCAGTGAGCATTCAGAGAAGTGGAGGCAAAACATGTCCAAAGGAATTTGAAGAAAAGTAAAATGCCAAGGCCTGGGGAGATCAGGAAGGCCTCACGGATGAGGTGGCCCCCAACCTATGCTTGGAACTTTACGTGGGATCCTAGGAAACAGAAGGAGAATAGGGCAAGAGGACACATCTGGTCTGTGATCCAGCCCCCAAAACCCCTCTCTTCAGGGCTTGGGGAACAAGGGGTGTCTTCCACTCCAGAACATCAGACCGTGCCTGAGGCAACTATTTTAGAAGAAGAAATAATTTCTGAAATCCATCATTCCAAGGTCTTGTAGCTGATTCAGACATAGTATGAAGCTTCAGGTCAGCATTCCCTAATGACACTGGCACAACAAATATTTCCAGGTAAATCCATTCCATCCACATCTATGCAGTAAAGACTATGGAATCCTGCACCCCCTAAAAGGGCCAATTCAGGGATGGCTGCTGATCCCCTTCAGAAGGCTGTAATGGATAGAGTATCACACGGACCTGTCCTGGGCCCCATTTCTACGTGGCTTAGGTGAAAGGACAGACGGCATGCTAAGTAGAAAAGCTAACATCTTACATGAAAGAATGTAGATCCCAAAAGATCTCAGTACACCAGAATAACAGGCCAAATCAAGAGATGCTAGTAACCAATGTTAAAATTTAATAAAATGTTGATGTTTAGAATGAGTATAACAATGTATTACCAAATGACAATTGTCCTAACTCAGACTCAGCAGAGTCTGTCATGTTGTCACCTGAGAAGGATGGAAGAACCAAAGAGCCCTCCTTTCCCTGTCATGGAGATGGGGACCATAATGGTCTGATCTCTTCTTCAACTAAAAGGAAGAAGACAAGACGGAGACCCCAGAAAATCTGCTTCTTGAAGCCTTGTGTCCTGCTGTTTGCCGTATTAGGCCCTTTGTGCTGTTCCTTTGGGCTGAGGTCTAGACCACCAGATCCTTTCTGCAAAGTGAGGAAGTGTGCCATCTCCATCCCAACCTCTTCTGGCTTTTCAGGTCAATGGAGCTGGTGTTTCCTTTTTTAGTAAAGGAATCTGTTTTGAATTTAGGGAAAGTTCTACCCCATTAATAATATAAAATCATTTTCTCAATCCAGTTCACATGACTTCTTAAGGACCACCAATTTTAATGACAGGACTAACTATTTAGAAGTTGGAAGGAAACTTAGAGGCCTTTGGAGTGGCTCTACTTTATGTACAGTAGAAAACGACTTCAATTCCTAATGGGTTAGAGAGCATTCTCTCCTGGGAATTAGGATCCTGACCAGAATTGTAAAGGGAAAGGGGAAGCATTTTGTGCCACTGATTCCAATCCTCCCATTTCAAATCAATAGAAGTTAGTAATTCTAATATCCTCAAGGATGGCTGAGCAGGCTGACTTGTAATAGCTTAACCAGAGGAAGAAATAATACATACTGGCTAAGAGACTGACCTGTGCTTCCATCACAACAAAAGCAAAGGCCTAAGAATATATCTAATGTTCTCAGCTCAGTAACTGTCCTCTCTCCAACCCCTGTCAATCCTCACTCCAATACCACCTTCAACCCAACTACCACCCCCCCATTCCAGTACTATTTCCCACAGGATTTGGGAGGCCAGACAACACATTCAAGAAAACACCATGCCAAGGTGCTTAAATAAAATGTGGGTGTGGCAAGATTCTGAAGTCAATGCTTACCGAGCTCTCGTCCAAATGCTTGGTGCATCCTCATTCTGCAGCAAGCCTCTATCTGCTGCACAAAGGCAGGCTTCCTATGATGTTGTGGCCATTCACAAATTTGGAGGTTTTATTCCATCCTTAACTATCCAGATCAGTCGACCAAGCTGATTATTCACATAGCCACTGGTTGGAAGTGCTCTCAGTTGGATTTTTTGTCAGCGATGGGTAGGAAGAGATGGCCTCTGAGTTCCCCTGCAGCTCTTGCCTGCTCTGAAATGTGATCCTGTTCTTGTAAAGGACACGTTTATTGTATACAAATGCTAGTCAAAAGCCACTGAGGCAATTAGCCTCCAAACCAAATCATGCTTTGAATTTTAGTAATGGGAAAATGTCATGCCAAGTAGAAAATTAACTTTAAATTCCTGAGTCTGAAGGGGCCAAGCACATCCAAACCTCTGCAAATTCCATTCAGTTTCTGTTGGCACAATACTCCTTCCTGTTTTCAAGGAGAATATGTACATGTATATTTTGATATTTCAAACTCAAATTATTTGGGCATCATATTGTTGTGGGGAACAAATCCTTTAATCATTGAAACTTCAGAAAGATATTCTAGACCTCAGCTGCACAGCTTAGGGGTCATGTGGAAGCCTGGAGAAAAATATACAGGAGACCCCCAGAGATGAGTAAAGGTTTGGCAAGGAGTGCGTGTGAGCAAAGAGCAAAGCACTCTTTAGCCTGATGTAGTTAGGGCAGAGAAAGGAAGTCATGGCCATCTACTATGGAGGGCATGCCATCTTCATCCCTCAGCCCCACTGCCACAAAGCTGATTTCTCTCTTCCTCCCCCTGGGTGCTTCCATTTCCCATCTACCTCTCTCCAGCTCAGAAAACAAAGAAATCATACAAATCTACAATGCATGGAAAAAACTTACTTTGGCAATAAAAACGAATAAAGCTGTGGGAAGGAGTTTTGCTCCCCTCTGAGACTTCTTTGATGCCCAGCTTCCTTCAAAGCCCAGTTCAGGTCCCACCCGTCCTTTCCTGATTTTCCCACAACAAGTTGCTAACGCTCTTGCTTGCTAAATATCCTTTCTGTTGTTTCATATGTATTGTTTTTACTTGTTTTATTGCACCCCTCCCCTCAAAGAGAGTGTAAGCTCCTTGAAGACAGGATGTTTCTACTAATGTTTTTTTGTTTGTTTCTGTATGTTCCCTCTCTAACAACGTTCCTGGCACATAGTACTTGCTTAATAAATGAATGAAGCATTTATTAAATGCTAATGTTGAACCATTTGACAAGGCAAGAGACTTTGGGGGAAAGAATTTCCTTTCCAGACCTTTGAAAGATGTGGTTTTAGTTGCTGTTGGATTGAATGGAAACAATTCCACCATATATGGTCAAAAATTAAACAAAACAAACTACTCTTGTGTTTTGAGCACTACAGTATACCAGAACCATTGCTGAACTGCACTTAGTATGGGATATTGAACCATGAACCTCAAGTCTACCTGTCTATGATGTAGTAGAAAACCCCTGATGCCACAGAATCCCCCCCCACTTTCTCCCTGTCTTTCACTGGACACACTTAGGTCTGTGCATCCTGGAGATGTCTGTATTTTAGCATAAATTATTCTTAACTCTTAACCTTCAGCCTGATGACTTCTGATGACAGCAGATATTGACTTTTGTGAGGACACAAAAACAAGGTGGTATGCCTAGTGGAAGATGATTGGATTGAAAGATTTATAGCCCATTCTCATTACCTAACTCAGAAGAAGCTTATTTGACTGAAACTTTTTTTTTTTCAATTGATCTGGATAGTTAAGGATGGTTCAGTGAAAAGACCACGGGCTCAAAAGTCAGAAGATACAGGTTCAAATCCTGCCTTTGATACTTGCTACCTATATGGTCTTGGGTGAGGCCCATGGTGTTCCAAGGCTGGTCCACCTGGGCCACAGTTTCTTCATCTATAAAGTGAGCAGGCTGGCCTCATGGTCCCTTTTAACTCTAAATCTATTCTATGACTAGAGAGTATTTGTCAGGCATGGAATAGGGGCATCCTTTTATGTCTGTATTCAACTAGATGCCCTCTGAGGTACTTTGCAACTTTTTGAGTGTATGAAAGATGACCTCTGGGTCTCTTCCAGATGTAGGTCCTTGATCCCATTATCCTATCAACGGCTCATGGACCACATCTGCCCTGCCTGAAGAAATATTCCATTTGCTCACCTCCAAGAAGACTGAAATGCTGTCACTAGGTAATAGTCCCCAATGCTAGGACACTTGGAAGCTCTCGAAGTTATTTGGCAAGTTGGCAGTTTGGGCTTAAATGTGTCTTGCCAGAATAAGCTATTCTAAGTATCCTAAGTGGTGGTAACAGAGAGGGGTGACGGGATGGGGGGCAGAAGGACACTATCCTCCACCACAAATGAGGAGTTCTGCAGAAGAAGTTGGTGGAAGGACAGTGCCAGACAACTGCCCAGCTGAAAGAGCAGCTGAAGGAAGAACAAAGGGTAACTGGTAGGTGATCTTGAAAGGGAAACACCTAAGGGTCCCCTTGACGTGAATTCATGAGAAGACATGGATGAGAAGCCCACAAGATGGGCAGGCATGGAAGGGATGTGATCTATCCCATTGGATGGACTACTTATTTTGGGGAAATCATGGACCCGTTTGTAGTGCCAATGCAATATTTACAGTGCCCACAATCATGATAAAGACCATGACTATAAGTATCACATGACGTTTGATCCCAAAATATACCAGATTGTCCAGGTAGGGAACAGAACTGAAACATTTATTCATACACCAGAAAACTGAATCCCCAAACCAGTAAGCTGATTCCATCATAGTACCAATGATATTCAGAAGCCATGATAATGCTGAGAGCCGCAGCATTCTTCAGCCTTCCCACAAACCAATACAGATCAATATCTGCTCATGAGCTTATCTGACTCCTTGCCTGAGTGTTGTCTCTCCCCCACCCCTCTGGCTCCCTCTGAACCAGCTTCCTTCAGAAGGTCTCTTCCTTCTGGCTCTGCTTCCCTTCAGAAAAACCCCTCACACCACAGGCTCCATGTGACCACATTCAGCCTATGAGAGGGCAGAGTTTACTTCCAAAGGCAGGGAGATCTTCAAACTTCCCCCTAGGTCTATTAAGGAGCAGGGAAGATCTTCATATTCCCATTCCCATTACAGTATGAGTGTTCCGAGGTCAGTTCCCAAAAAACATGCGTGGCACATATGCCTAATTGTGTCATGTCACCTACCCCTAATGGCCATCGCAGTATTGCATCTTAGGGAACACGTATTATCAGAGTGCCAGATGGAGTCAGCGTCTTAGGTTCTCGTCTGGGTTTTGTAACTCTGAGTGTCCAATGCCAGCTCAGATCTCTAGGCTACACATCCCCAATTAGATATTAGATGACTGGACTCTACGGTCTCTTCAGTACTGTGGAGCTCTCAGTCCTTGAATCTGAGGAATGTAGAGGAGGTAGATGTCCCTGGGCACACATCAGTTGCTAATTCTCTCTCCATATCAAGGGGATGGAAATTCTTTGAAATAACTGTTCTGAAAACATGATATCTCTATGATTAATCATGTTCTATTTTTCCACTTGGATGAGACAATAGTGTCAATAGCTCATACTTCCCTAGCCCTGTTGAGCTACAAGACACCCAATCTTCACAATAATCCTATAAGAGAAGTGTTATATTAATAACCTCACTTTGCTGTTGTTGTTGAGTTGTCTTCAGTCATGTCTGACCCTCCATGACCCTATTTGGAGTTTTCTTGACAGAGATGCTGGGGTAGTTTGCCATTTCCTCCTCCAGGTCATTTTTATATATTAGGAAATTAAGGCAAACAGGATAAAGTGACTTGCCCAGGGTCACACAGTTAGGAAGTATCTGAAGCTGTATTTGAATTCAGGTCTTCCTGACTCCAGGCCCTGCACTCTATCTACTATACCACGTAGCTGCTCCTATTCAACAGGAATTTCTTTTGTCAAACAATATGCCCTGCCTTCTAGAATAGAAAATATGGTGACCACCCTTCTTGGTATGCTAAATAATATGACTTTCTGGGATATAACTTCTCATGAAACCATTGGTCATCAGATATTCAAAGAACATTCTTCTGAGCACCAGAGAGTAAGGCTTGATTCTCGCACCAAGAAGACACCATTAGCTTTTAGCATTTCCCTTTCTACCATTTTCAAGATAACAAAGTATGGATGTGCCAATGACCGAGCCCAAGAATAAACACAAAGAAGGCCAAGTCTCTACTGTGGTTGGTGACATATTTCTTTCCACAGTTAGTCTGAACACTATAAAGGCACATCACAAATGTGGTCTCCTTATACCCAGGTGCTCGACTCAACATTCAAGCTGATGATTCAGAGAGTAACAGAGCAGCCCCGGAACGTAATGTCAGAAGGAGGGCATGGATGCAAACACATGTGTGCTGGGGAGTTCTCCATCATTTTCATTGAGTTCATATGTTAAGTGTCAGAACTTATTCTACCAAACTCTGATTCTGGCTTCAAATCTCCTTCTTTATTTAAGTCTGTCTGGCTGACAACAGTGACTGGAATTGCCCACTTCTTCCCTGAAGAAAGACACATTTATACCTACCCACCTCCACTGCTTGTACAAATTGGTTCTCTGTGTTCAATTTTGAATTTTTGTCTACTCAGGTCTCCTCAAAAAGCTCATGAGTCAAAAATTAACAACCAGATTACAACCATCACATTATAAACACACAAAAAAACTCCAAATGGCTTGCCAACTCTCAATGCTATAACCTTCCCACAGTATTCTAGGAAATATCAGACAAACAGGCGTCACTATGAGTAATTTTGATAAGTACTTCTTTTTATTTCGTACTCTTAAGTGGCCTCTGGGAGCACTGAGTCATTGAATACACAGAAACTCTCCTCTAGTTAACTGAAGTGTTTGTAAACAAGTATTACCCTTTCGTCCATTAACATGTCTCCATCTTGACCTGCAAGAAAAGAATGATTTTATGGACAGTCATGAATGCTTGATTGGTCTTTTTTCTTCTATCCAGCTTGGAAAAGGTGAGCAGAAAGTTCACAGGGAGTTAAAAAAAGAGCATTGAAAGAAAAACAGATTCATTTTAGACTCCAGTGAAGGAAGTACAGATTTGCCCAATACATTCCAATGAATTTCAGTCATTTTCTCTTTGAACATTCATTTTTATGAATGGAAATTAGAGAGCATTAAAATGTACCATTCACTTTGCCAAAGTCGACTTGCTTAAGTGGCAATTTCAAAATCTAAGGACAGTCCAGTGACATTTATTTGGATTGTCAATATAAACAAATAGGGCCTACCATTTGTTGAATGACTCATAAAACATTTATTGAATGTCTCCTCTGTGGTAATCACACACTAATAGCTAATTACCTACCACTAAACACGATGATAGTTGAAATGATTGTTTAGCACCAGCTAAAGTGACCTTTTCGCTGCTCGTCCCACATGATCCTACATTTCCTTTCCTTATATTTTTGCACTAGATGACCCTCATGACTAAAATGCATTACCACCTCTCTTCTACCTCCTATAACGCCGCTCAAGTGCTAGCTTCCAATCAAGCCCTTTCTCACAAATGTGACCTTCCCACAAAAAAGATCTGTCTTTATTTTTTTATATACATATTTATTAAAGAAAAAAAGAAAGAGGCTGAGAAGATGGAAGAGAAAGAGAAGGGAGAAATAGAAGGAACAAGAAAGGAGGAGGAAAAGGAAAAAAAGAGGATGAGGAAGAGAAAAAGGAGGAGCAGGAATTACAGATCAAGTCAAACAATAAATGAGATAATTGTGCTCAGGCCCCTTCCAGCTCTAGTAAGTTCTATTGTCCCACACAAGGTATCCCAAAAGTCTTAGTGCACTTATAAGCTAAAATTGACAAACTAAAGTTTATGACTGCACTAAGACTCTTGGGACACTTTTTACGTGACAAAATGAACCTTGAAAGGTTTTACTCATTTTATGCAAGTTCTGTCCTGCCCCTGCATTTCTCTACTCCACATCATAAACACTAGTAACAGGAAATGTTGGGTACAGAAAATGCCATTGTCATCCATGATCTCTGAAGCGAATACAAACTGCATTTTATAGGGTGCTTTGAAATTATCTCAGATTTCTTGTTTAGTGGACTACTCCTTTAGTATACTTCTCTCAGCTAATCTGAATCACATCTTGATGTTAATGTGAATGTCAGGGCAGTTTTATATCATAGTCAGGGCCTTCAACTCAGAGTCAGGACTTGGGTCACAGTCATCCTGAGTCTGCCAATAGGCAGCTGTGTAACCTCGCAGTAATCACTTCAAATTTCAGGTTCTCACTTTCCTCATCTGTAAAACATGGATTCGGGCATAAGTGACCTCACGTTACAGTTACTTGTTTTATATTTCTATATAAGTAGAGGTCTATTATATGATTTTATTGGAAATTTCTCAATAGTAAAATAGAGAGAATAGAGTAATATTTAAAATGAGCATTTTATGAAGTACAATTGAAAGTACCATCACTGTTCAGACTGTCTCTTTGTTTAATACATTTCTTTTTTTAATTTTTTTAAATGCTTTATGAACTTCTGGTTCACATCATTCATTTCCGCCAGATTTTGAGTTACAAATTTTCTCCCCTTTTTTTTCCCCTACCCACCGCCCCACAGTCCCACAGGATAGCCCCTCCTCCAATCTCATTCCCTTCTTCCCTTGTCTTCCACCCTTACTGGGAAGATAAGCAGTTCAGTATAGGTTGTACATGTGTGGCTAATGCCAAACAATAACATAGTAGATATATTGTAAAAGACTGACTATATTTTCCTCCCTCCTATCCCACCTCCCACTTGTTCTATTCTCTACTTTGATCCTGTCCCTTTTCGAAAGTGGGTGCTTCCAACTTCCCTCCCCCCCATCCTGCCCTCCCTTCCATCATACCCCCTCTCATCCCCTTCCCCCACTACTCTCCTGAAGGGTGAGATACCCTATTTAGTGTGTATTTCATTCCCTCCTCAAGCCAAATTCAAGGGGAATAAGGTTGACTCGTTCCCTTTTGCCTTCCTATTCTTCCCCTCCATTGTAACCATTTTCCCTTGCCTCTTCTATATGAGATAGTTTACCCCATTCTGTCTCTCCCCATCTCCTCTCATTATATTCCTCTCACCTCTTAATTTCACCTTTTAAGTATCATCCCTTCCTGTTAAATTGGTCCTGTGCCCTATCTATGTATACCTGTAAACATATATACACACATTCACATATGTATTCATATGCCCATATACCCTCATATATATATATATACACATATATATATTTATATATTTATATTCCCTTCAACTACTGAGAAAAGTTTCATCAGTACAATTATTGTTTTTCCATGTAGGAATGTTAATAGTTTAACTTTGATAAGTTCCTTATGATTTCTTTTCCCTGTTTACCTTCTCATGCTTCCCTTGCTTCTTTTATCTGAATGTCAAATTTTCTATGCAGCTCTGGTCTTTTCAGCAAGAATGCTTAAAAGTCCTCTATTCCACTGAATGACCATATTTTCCCCTGAAACATGATACTCACTTTTGCTGGGTAGGTGACTCTTGGTTTTAATTCCAGCTCCTTTGCCCTCTGGAATATCATATTCCAAGCCCTTCTATCCCTCAGTGTAGAAGCTGCCAGATCTTGGGTTATCCTGATGGTGTTTCCACAATATTCAAATTGTTTCTTCCTGGCTGCTTGTAATATTCTCTCCTTAATCTGGGAATTCTGGAACCTGGCTATAATATTCTTAGGAGTTTTCTTTTTGGGATCTTGTTCAGGAGGTGATTGGTGGATTCTTTCAACCTCTGTTTTACCCTCTGGTTCTAAAATATCAGGTCAGTTTTCTTTGAGAACTTCCTGGAGCATGATTTCTAGGTTCTTTCTTTGATCATGGCTTTCAGGTAGTCCAATAATTTTTAAATTATGTCTCCTGGATCTATTTTCAAGGTCAGTGGTTTTTCCCATGAGATATTTCACATTGCCTTCTATTCTTACATTTGTTTGGATCTGTTTAATAGCATCTTGATTTCGCACAAAGTCATTAGCTTCCATTTGCTCCAATCTAATTCTGAAACAATGATTCTCCTCATTGAGCTTTTGAGATTCTTTTTCCATCTGGAAAATTTGGCTTTTTGAGGCGTTCTTCTCTTCATTGCCTTTTTGAGCCTCTTTTGCCTTTTGAGTTAGTCTATTTTTTAAGGTGTGATTTTCCTCAGTCAGGCTGTTGACTCTCATTTCATAATTTCCTTGCATTGTTCTCATTTCTCTTCCCAATTTTTCCTCCACTTCTCTTATCTGCTTCTTAAGATCCTCTATGGCCTCTAACCAGTTCGTATTTTCCTTTGAAGCTTTTGGTGCAGGAGTTCTGACTTCACTGTCTTCCTCCTGTTCCATGCTTTGCTCCTTTTTGTCCCCCAAATAGGAGTCTAATGTTGGAATCTTCTGTCTACTTTGTTTCCTTTACCTGGTCATGTCACCTTTCAGTCACTTGACCCCTGGGCTTTTTGCCACAGTAGGGCTCTGCTGAGCCAGACAGGGGAACTTTTATCCCAAACGCTGGGGTTTTCTCAGCTGCCGGAGGTATTAGATGGGTGCCCTCTCTGAGGTCTCCACATGCTCTGGCAAGCTGGACACACCCCAGGACCTCCACCCTAGACTGCAATCCAGATCCAAGAAGGTTAAAGCAAGAGCAATTACCCCTCAGACTGATGCTTGGTCCCCTTACACACTGAAGGCTAGGAGCTGAAGCTGCCACATGGCACTGGCTGGCTCTGCTCAGGAGGGAAAAAGCCATGCACTCCCACTTACTGGGTCCCAAAGTCCAGACTGCACTGACCTCTCACTTTGTCCTTCACCTCTATGTCTTGATAAATCTGGAAACAGCCACAGCTCTTGTTGATCTGGGGTTCCTCCAGCTGGCAGCTGGTCAGGCCAACCCTGGGGCTAAAGCCTCGGCATGGGGCTGGGCTTGGCTCCCAGAGCGCTGCGCTGGCCGATTCCTGCCAGCCTGCCGGGCTGTCCTCAGCGGGAGCTTAGCTTCTCTGTGTCATTTTATGGGTTCTGCAGCTCCAAAGTTTGTTTAGAGTCCCCTTTTACATGGCTTGGGGAAGGTGGAAGCTGGAGCCCAGCGGAGGTCCTGCTTCTATTCCAACATCTTGACTCCACCCCCCCCTCCCGTTTAATACATTTCTAAAGGCAAGAAAATGTTCATCAGAGTCTAAAGATGTAGAAAATGAATTCATTGATGTGCAAAGTTAGGTGTCTGAGTGATCAGAGTGCAAATGTAAAACAATCACCCTGACTCAGTGTCCTTTTATGTACAAGAAGTTTTATTGAATGGCAGAAACTTTGAGGATAAGCATTAAAAGGAGCCAAAGAAGAATTAAGATTGATTTTAATATGAACAAATGTAAAGCCTTATATTTGGGTTAAAAAAAAAACAGCATCCTCACAACTTTAAGATGAGAAAAACCTCCTGGCTTCTTCGAAGTCCCAGAAAAAAATCTTGCCTTCTACAAGAAGCATTTTCCAGTGCCTTTTAATTCTAATCCTCTCCCTCTGTTGCTTATTTCCTGTTTGTCCTCTTGATAGCTTGTTTGTGCATCTATGTTTGTGTGTTTTCTCCTCCATTCTATTATGAGTGCCTTGAGAGCAGGAACCATCCTTTGCCTTTCACTACATCCCAGAACTTAGCACACTGACTGGCATATAGGAGGCACTTTATAAGTGTTTATTAACTGAATGGCTATGAAAGAAGTAGAAAACAGTCTTACTAAAACAATGAATTTAGAAACTTATTGGGTTTCATATATCTCGCTGACATTCTGGATCTGGGACATTCTATGAGGTTGTATATATTAAGAAATTCTTTAGTTGAACACATTAAGGAGATCTTAGGAGGCCATTCAGCATCTGGCAAAGAGTTCCTCTACTGATCTGCTCCATTAGTGCTAATCTCTCCATAACTACAACACCTGTTTAGGGTCAAAATAGGCTTGCTAAATATAAACTGGTGTGTGGGCATGCACTAATGGGGCTGAGAAGTCGTGATGGTGTACACAAAATCTAAGTAATGGGGCAAAGGAGGGGGCCTTCCAGTTGGAGCTCAGGAGGGCTAAGAATGGGACACATCTCAGGGAATCCAGCAAGGGGCACAAGGACGAAAAGTTAAGGAGAAACTTTACTGTGAAACAATGGAATGTTTTTATTTTTAGAAAGTGCCATGAAATAACGTGACATTGAATTGTAAATAGATTATCTGATCGTCACTGGACTGCAATGTATGTGAAGACATGTCATTTCTATGCCTGACATATCTCCATTATCTGGGAGCTCAGTTTCATTCTACTCTGGGTCCAGGCATCCAGAGCTTTACCTTTGAACATTTAGGAAGTATATTATGCCAACTGGGTTATGAACCTCTAAAAATGGAACTTAAACCCCAAAGATCTGGTCCTGTGTTTTCCTGGACAGTGGAATAAACCAGTTCTTTGCCTGGAGTTTAATGATATCTGGGGTGGGCAAAAAAAAGTCAACTCTACCATGCAATGAATAGGTTCTGTTACCTTTCACATCACTAATCATGCACACACCATTGCTGGACACAAATTATGTTCCTCTTCAGTCATCCATGCATCTCTTCCTTGACCTGCCCATCTCATGAACATCTAGGAAGTCAATGCACTATATGGCTGTGCTCCCTGCTGACTTTGCTATGCAGGGCTGCCCTCTCTGAACAATTGTAGCAGCAATCACACTGGCATACCCAGGACAGCTGCTAGCACAGATACTTAGATTTGCTCACAATTGTACAATAACATTAAAGAAAATAAAGGCCTCTTCAAAACTACAAAATTCAAAGTATGAGTATAATTTATTTATTATTTAAACATACTCTTAAAGCGGCAAACTTAATAATATCATCAATAAATTAAAGAACATAGATTTAGATCTGGGAGAGACCTCAGAAGTCATTGACTCCAATCCCCTTGTTTGACAGATGAAGGAACTGTGGCTTAGAGAGTTCAAGGGACACAAGGAAAACCGTTACAGTGGTGAATATCTGAGACAGGATTGAACCCAGGGCTTTTTGACTTTAGTCTTGCAATCTGCCATTACATCACACTGCCTTACCCTGATTTCTTCAATATAGGTGCTTCCTACTGACTCCCCAACTCCAACTTCAGTTTAGTCCCTCTATAACTGAGCAAAAGGTCTTTGGGAGCAATTGTAGTCAAAACATTCTTGACCCTCTGATCAAATTAGTGATGAATCTTGAATATGGCAGCTGCATCCCTGGTCCTTTACTCGGTACCTTTCTCATTTGGTAAAAATTGGAATGGTTTGAGACTTTGAGAGCCCAGGGTCACCTCACTGTCATAGAGGAGGGAAGGAGAAAACAATGACACACATAATAAATACAAATGAAGAAATGATCAAAAGAACTATGGAGAGAATGTCCAAATAATACATAAAAATTTAAAGTACTGGCAACAGCAGCAGCGTAATGCATTTTTTAACAAAATAAAAATGAAGCATTCCATTAGCCCTATGTCATCTTAATCTGCCTGTGAATTTGTAAATTCTTCTGTCTTTATTGTTCCTTTTACAAATATTTGTTCTGATCTTCATTTTGGATTGATCTCACCTTGCATCTCTCCTTTTAAGTTTTTTTTCATATCTCTTTGTTCTTTGCTTAGTGTCATATTCATGGTGCAACAATCTTCTATTACATTAATATACCATTATATTTTTTAGCTAAGAGATATGAATCATAGTGGATAGAGACCTGGTCTCAAACCAAGAAGACCTGGGTTCAAATTCTGTCCTTGATGAGTATTTCCTTCATGGGAACCTGAAAAAGTTATTGCCCCTCTGTGCCCCAGATACTCTCAATGACCATGAATTTTAGAGAAGGTGCTAATCATCATGGGCAGAGAAAATGTCCACAGCAGAAGTTACTTTAGCTAATAGAATAGAATCACAGGTGTGATCAATAGATAAATATGAATTCAAATAACTCACCAATTCTTAGACAAAAACATTGTTTATAGATCTTTTGATATTTCAAATAAAGGAGCTATGAATGAAAAATAGGTCTGACCTTGTCACTCCCCTATTCAAACTCCATTGACTTCTAGGACTGAATGTAAAATCTGGCTTCTAAAGCCCTTCATATGTTACCTGATTCCTTCCTATCTTCTCTGTTTTCCCCTACTTTATTTCCCTGCACATACTATGAGATTTAATAACATTGGCCTTATTGCAGTTCCTTTCACAAGACCCTCCATCTTTGGTCTCTGCATTTCCACTGACTGTCCTCCATGCCTAGAAATCTCTCCCTCCTGCTCTCATCTCTTGGCTTCCTTCAAGTCTCAGCTGAAATCCCACCTTCTTTGGAAAGCCTTTCCCCAGACCTCTTCAATATTAGTGTTTTCGCTGTGAGATTATCTCCAATTGGTCTTCTATTTATCTTGTATTCGTCTTGTCTGTATACAGTTGTTTGCTTGTCTCTTCTAATGGGAGAAGACAAAACATGAAAATGGCAGCTGAAATGTGTGAGGGAGAGCAAGTACCCAAAGGGAGGCAAGATGGAAAAATGATCTAAAGACAAGGGCTGAGCAGGGTGAGGCGTGAGTATGGTTCAGTTCCTCCAAGGAGGTTCTGGGTAGGTACACAATAATTGGAGAAGGACATTGTAGGGATAGAGTTGTTGTCATTATTTAAAGGATGCCAAGGCAGAAAAAGGGAAGTAATCCAAGAAGTGGTGGACTGAAGCAGGTTAGAAAAATCCCGTGTAATTCAAATTGGTGAGATATATATATATGTAACATTTCCCTTCTTGACATTTGACATTTATGTTTGACAATGATATGCCTGGGAGAACCAAACTGGTAGGTTATCCCTGTTGGTGTCCTGCCAATCCTGATGAATTACATTGTCTTTTATTTTTCAAAAAAAAAATTTTTTTTTTTACCTTTGACACCCTCATTGTAGGGAGTTCCCAGTGAGGAACTTTGGCTAATACAGATTCTCTGTAAGCTACAGTCTTAGAGATTGCTCTGATCCTTTAGTGCCTTGTCCAGGGTCACATAGCCAGTCAGTGTGTGTCAGAGGAGGGACATGACCCCAGCTCCCCCAGACTCCAAGACTAACTCCCTACCCATTATGCAACACTGCCTCTCTCTCTTTTTCAATATTTCTGGGAAATTTTCTTGCATTATTTCCTTAAAAAGCACGATCAGATTCGTATCTTCCTAATGGCTTGTGGAAAGTATGATTATTTGAAATTTTCTTTCTCATTACTCTGTCTTCCAAATTTGGCACTTTTGTGTGCACAGACTCCAAATCTTTTCCCATTTTTGTATTTTTATGAGCTCATTGCTGGTTCTTTTGTTGTTTCTGCCATTCTTGCATCTGGTGAAAAAATTTCTGTTTTTCATTCAGTCTATTGTTGATAGTTTCCATAGATATTTATTTATAAACTGTTGAATTTCATCATTGCATTTTTCTGTGATTTCTTAGTTAAGCTAGTTCCTTTTGGATTCAATATGGTGAAAGTTTGCCCATTTCCTTTCTTAAACTACTTCACTGTCTTCATATTCATTTGTTCTTTAGTCATAGTTTCATGTCCAGGGTCTTCTTAGTGCTGCTGGAATACTTTTTCTAGAGGTTTTGTTTTTACTCTGCTGCGGCTTTTAATTTGTAACTTATTTCCATCAGAAAACATTTTTTTCTTTTAGAAAAAAACTTTCTTTGGAGGATTTCTGATAGTGCTGCTCCTTGTTAGCATCTCTAGTGTTCTTTTGGGATGGGGAATGAAAAGAAAGAGCTAAGCTCTCCCTACACCTCACCCAACACTATGTTCTGAGAATTGGGCTAAGTAATAGGGATACAGAGAAAATAATTGGTTTTTTTTTTCATTACTCTCTGGAGTCCCTACTTTTCAGGAGTATGCAATCTAATGGAGGGAGTTGACCTATAAGCAACAATATACAAACAAGCTATAAGCAAGATAAGTAGGAAATAATCGAGGGAAGGCACAAGCATTAAAGGAGATCTGGAAATGTTGTCTTCTCCTCTACCATCTTCCTTAAGTCACTGTTTGTCTATCAGCTTTCCCTAAATTTCTGCTGGTGGCATAATTTGTAGAATTCATCTTATACTCCCTACTCTGCTAAAAAAAAAAAACTATTTGTTGCCTTTATGTGTCTTATGTTTTCTAGATTTCTGAAGACATCTTCAACAGATAATTTTAAGCTCTTTGCTGATGTCTTCTCATTTCTTTTTCTTGCTTCATTTCTATAGCTTACATTTCTACGGCTATGCTGAATGCAAGAGTTGGCAATAGCAGTTCTACTTTCCATGTGTTTTTAGTGAGGATGCCAATAGTATTCTTCCATCTGATACCACTATACATTATAGATGAGTTGCTGATCTATGTCAGTGAAATTAGTTTCCCTACCAGGGAGCTCCTCACCCAGATGAAATCATAATTCTTGACAAAAATATCTATATGTTTATGTGTCTAAAACATTAATGCTTCCAATTAAATGTTCTTTTCAACTATTTACATAGAGTAAATCACTGAATTCCAGTGGCTAATAGGTCATTATTTTTAGTCACTTGATCTATGTCTTCTTTGGGATAATTGGACTATTTGGTCTCATTTTCTTTTCCTCTTAAATGGCCATAATGCATGTTCACTCTATCCTTTTCATTTGCCCTTTTTCTTTTTGAGAAAGTGTGGGTTTAACGAAGTCTTTTTTCTTAATCTCATTTTGTTCCTCATTTTTATTTATATTAAATACCTTCATATTCCACTATAACACTATACCACAACTTACTCATCATTCCTGTATTGCTAAACATGTAGATTGTTTTCAGTTGTGTTTTTTTTAATAATTACATGTAATGTAGCTATGAGAATATCTGAGCAAGTAGCTCTGTTAGAGTTCACTTTTGAACATGCTTATCCTGGAAAGAATGGTGTCATGAAATTCCCAGGAGGGGAGGGTTCCTAGGACAAGAGGATGAGTGTCAAGTGCCATAGTATTGTAAAGGATGAGGATTGAGAAAATGTCACTGATTTGGCAATAAACATCTTCTTGAGCAAGAGAGTAACATTGTTAGATCTATGCTTTAGGCAAATCTCTTTGGCATCTATATGGAAATGAATTGGATAGAGGAGAAGGAGACACTTGCGGCAATGAGACCAAAATGGGTTCTAGAGTAATAGTCCAAGTGGTGATCCAGGGCAGTGATCATTTAAATGGAGAGATGGGATGGACGAGTTTGACCAACATTTTGGAAGTGGGTTTGTAGTTAGAAGAAAGTATTAAGGATGAGTACAAGGTTGTGATCATGGATGGCTGGAAGGATGGTGGTACCCTAAGTAGAAGTAGGGAATTTAGGAAGCAAGGTGGGGTTCAAGAGAAAGATACTGAGTTTCACTTTAGCCAAGTTGACTTTGAGATGCCTATGAGATATCCAAGTGCAGATATCCCCAGACAGAAAACTGTCAGGAAGCAGGAACTAGATTCATAGTTCCAGAAGTGTGGCGAATGAATCCATGGGATGTGAGGAGATCATTTGGAGAGAAAATGTGAAGGCAGATATGAAGGTGATCCAGGACAAATCTGGTCATAGTCATAACCTTCCATTTTTCTCCTTCTATCTTCTTCATTCTTAAGATTCTAAATCTATTTATTTATGGCTCAATTACATACTATTTTATATTCATACATTATATTTAGTGGTGGTCACCTTACTTTGAAGGGTTCTTGTATAGGCACTTCCTTGCAAATCTATGAAGCAAATGTATTCAAAAGGTATTTCTCCACATTGTAATCTTGCCTTGGTTCTTTCTCTTCTCATGCCTTATCATTAAAACTCCACCACTTATTCCATTCACCCCTCTTTTGTCAAACTTCTCCTAAATTCCACTTCCCACCAAACATTTTGGTGATATCTTCAAAAAGTGGCTGAGAAATAAAAAGGAAGCAACAAAAGCTTTAGGAGAGCACACAGAGACACTCCGACTCCCAGACTTATCCGAGTGTTAAAATATCCGAGTATTTGCATTAGGAGTAGCCATCGGCAGCTGTATTTCCTGAGTAAGCTATGGCAATGAGTCAGGGAAAGTACATATTTTGGCAAGGTGTGTGTGGGTGGGATCATTGGGGAAATCACCTGATTTTCAGTTACAATATGATGTCTGTAATTCCCCCTCCTTCCTTTCTAGTGACCCCAACAGTGTATCAGCACCGCACTGATGATTACAGATTGATGTAAGAATACCTCTCAAGCCCTATCCAACATAATTAGAGCCTCAGAGTTGAAAGGAACCTCCAAAACTATCAAGCAAAGACTCCTCTTACTTTGTACATGATAAATGGCCCCAGAACCTCTGCTTGAAAATTCAGAGAAAGGAAAATATCTATTATGTCCCAAGGCAGTGCATTCTACCTGGGATAACCCTAAAATTTCCCATCTACTCCCTTCCATCAAGCTTCCCTGTAGCTTTCACCCACTGTTCCTAGTGCTGCCCTTTTGAGTCAAATAGAAAAAAATCCAATTCCCCCATACTTAAAGAGAGTTATCATCGTCTTCTTATGTTTTCAGACAAGATAGAGCCATCAACAAATCTTGTATGGCACAATCTTCAATTCTGTCATCATTCTGGTCCCTTCCTCCTGGACGTAGTCTAGATGTTATCTGGCTATTTCTCTATGCTCCTGTACTTAAAGAGTTGATTATTTGTACTTAAATATAAAACTTTATACTTTTCTGTTTGATTTCATTTTGTTTCTTTTAATCTATCATTCTAGCCTGTCGATATTTTTTGTGTGTTGAATTGCTCTTCTCCCTAAAATCTCCTCAGTCACTTATCTTTCGCATTTCTCTTTATGAAATACCATCCTTCTAGGTTCCCAGGCTCAAAGACTTGAAGCCATTGTTAATTCTTTCCTCAATGCTGCCCCGGCTTTCCATTCATTGCCAACCAAGTCTTATCAATGTTACCTATATAATATCTCTATCTGTCCTCTACCTTCTACTTCTCTCTTGTATTGTACCCACACACACACAGAGAATTCAGGCACTCATTCTTATAGTGTAACTGGTCTTTCTGTCTCTAATCAGCAGTCTGTCTTTAACATCACTGTTGCTGCTTAAACAATTCTAAAAATTATTCCAATCATGTTATTCCTCCAAATATTTTGTGTATCTCCCTATTAACTACTAAATAGACTCCAAATTCCTTATCCTTCCATATACTCAGGTTCCAACTTGCATTTCCAGGCTTATCTTACAGATCTTCCTCTTTCCATGTTTAGTATTTTTTGATCATCAAATGTGCACTATCTTCTGTTCCCCACTCTTACCTTGTCCTCCACCACCTCTATTCCTTTACTCATACTATCCCTCATGCTTGGTATAGACTCTCACATTGTAGACTATTCAAGCCCCTCTACTACTAGTCTGCTGGTAAATGTTTAACAACTGACTCTCCCCAGAAATGTATAAAAGACACACTTTTAAGTTGAATCTGTATTATTAACACTTTACTTATCATTTTCTTAAGTCTAAACAACCAACAAAATAATAAATCTAGCCCTTATTTCTATAATTTTCAAAACTTCCAAGGTGTAAAGTCTCCCGCTGAAAGTTTAACAATAGGCTTTCTAGAGCATATTCAGGTTAGCTCCAGTACAGCCCTTAGTTCCTCTGCCTTTCCTTCAAGGACCTGCTTCAGTGTTTCTTACTCTATGATCCCCATTCTACCCTGATTTCTTGCAGCTCCTTGTTTGGGCACCTCCTTTGCACTCACTGCTCTCTCCCTTGTAGTCTAGTCATTCAATTCACACAGCCAAGATTTATTAAACATCTGCTTTCTACGTGTTTTCTTCTACTTCATCCTATACTGTAAGGTCTCTAACCACAGGATCTCTGTCTACCTCTATGTCCCCAGTGCCTAGCAGAATGCTTAATAAATATTTGTGGAATTCCATTATCTATGTCAAGGCTGATTTATACTGCAAAGCTTCCAAGGGCCATACAGTGTGTCTAATTCCCACTTTCTGCAAAGGACTTTGTGGAAATTGACATTTAACCAATGCACTTTAATTGTACTCTGTCCCTTTCCATTGTTAAATTGAAGAATTTTGAAGTCATTTACTCATAAGACGTTCTAGGTTTTGACTGCTATCACCTGGAAGATAGGAACCGTGCCTACTTAGGTCTTTTTATTCAATATCCTTCACAGTCATGCTCCCTATTGACCACTTCATGCATCATTTAATCAGTATATCTTTCACTCAAATAATGAGTGTTTATTAAGCAGGTTTTGAAATCTACTGCTATGTGACCAAGGGCAAGTCACGTAATTTCTTGGCAACCTATTACCAATCTTCATTGGGGTAGAAGAAGTTCGTCTCTACCGCTGAGATCACAGGTCCAGCTCCCATTCCCTTCATGAGCCAGACATGGTGCTAGACACTAGGGATAGAAAGACAACATTGAAAATAATCATTGCCCTCAAAGGGTTGACATTCTAATAGACACGTTATCATCCAAAGCATTTAGGAAGTCATTTAATTCAGAGCATTCTCTGCAGCTTGCGTGAGCATATCACCATGAAAAGGCTAACTTTCCAAAGAGTCTTACAATGAGGGTCTAGTTGATGTTTAAAGAGCATCAGACACAATATGAGTAAACTCCTTGGAAGGCACAATATAAGTTCCAAGCAGTATCATTACATGATGACCCAAACAGCAGAACAACCAGACCTCATTGGTCTGTTGTTTTTTTTCACCCCCACATTATTTTAGGTGAAGCTACTAAGTAATGAACTATTGAGTTCCTTAAATCCTCCTAACATTATACTTGGGGTACCCCAATACTCTGGACTTTGAAGAGCAAAGGTTTAATGAGGGTAGAACTAGGAGCTGGAATAGTTTACTCCAAGCTAAACTGAAGGAAATGAATGCATTTGCTTTCTCAGGTTGTCCTGCTTTGGACCCACTTCTCTTGTGATGACCCCCAAAAGAATTTTATGATGATCACCACTAGAAAAAGCTGAAACTTATCGAACAGTAAGAAACACAGGTTCCAAAGACTAGAAGAAATAGCAGTTCAATGATTGGGAGCTACATAGAGCCTTAGTTTCTGGGGTTTTAATTTCTGGGGTTCTGTTCTCCCCCTCACACCTCAATAAGATTATATGAGCCTAGATTATAAGGACTTGGAACTAGAGTCAGAAGGGACCTCAGAAGTCAACTAATTCAACTCCCTCATTTCATGGGTGAGCATACTTGGGATTTGCACAAGGTCACATGAGTCATAAACATCAGAGGCACCATCTGAACCCAGTCAAGGGAAGCAATTATTTTGAGAAGTACATGCTAACCTTGCACACACTGAGTACTGGAAAGTCAAATTGACTCTTCCCATGACGACAATTCCCATTTACAGTGTGCATTCATTACCCAATGAAGTCCCTTCTGATTAGACGCTAATCAACTAATGGGCCTGGATTAGCTTCCCATAAAATGTGGTCAAGGCCTAAAAGTTTAGTCCAATGCTCCTGCTCCTTAAAAATGGTTCCATGGAGTCTTTGAGGTGATAGCAAAAGAAAACATCTGGAGAGCATATAAAGTAGACATTTCTTACTCAGGGTTTTCACATAGTTGTGAACTTTGCTCTAGTTCTTTGGAGGTACAAGTAAAATGACCATTGACTTGGGGTTGAGAAAAAGGAAGATCTTAAAGGCTTCCTGCCCTCATTGAATGCTGCTTGAGATGGGAAGTTACATTTTTTTCACTCATCTCTATTAAGGGGAACAAGCTGGAGACACTGAAAACACCGGCAGATGTAAAACCAGAGTTTTTTTCATGAGGAAGTGAGCTAGTCATTTAAAGCTCCCCTGAGGAGGGGTCTAACAAAACAGTTGGGAATGTATTGGAAACACACTGGTCAACTACAGAAAAGGAAGGCAAGGTCAGGGAACAATCAATCAATAAACATATAATAAGTGCCTACTACATGCCAAGAACTGTGTTACGTGTTAGGGATACAAAAAGGGCAAAAACCATCAGTTTTTGCCCTCAAGGAGCTTTCAATCTCATAGATAAAAAATAGAGAGTAAATACAAAAGCACAGGCAGCTAGATCGTTCAAGGGGTAGAGAGCCAGGCCTGGAGTTGAGAAGACTCATCTTCCTGAGTTCAAATCTGACCTCAGACACTTCCTAGCTGTATGACTCTGGGCAAGTCACTTAACCTCTGTTTGCCTCAGTTGTCAAATGATCTGGAGAAGGAAATGGCAAACTCCTCCAGTATCTTAGCAGGAAAAGCCCAGATGGGGTCATGAAGAATTGGACATGACTGAAACAAATTAACAAAATCAACCAACAAGCTTGCCATCATTAAAGCATTTTGAGCTTTACTGGAAAAAGTAACAAAAATTACTGCCGTGTACTTGAGATTTTCAAAGTGACTTACTAGAATGTAAGGACAGCATGGTATAATGACTGAAGAGCTGGCCTTGGGGTCTCTGGCACATTTTCATTTTATGAACTTGAGCACTTAACCAATCAGTTCAATGACTGGGAGCTACATAGGGCTTCAGTTTCTGGGATTCTTTTCTCCCCCTCACATCCCTCTAAGACTATAAGTAATAAAGACCTACATTAGTGAAAAGGAATTAATCATCTGAGAGTTTCCTATAACAATGAAATCAAGTCAGATTTCTATCCCCGGTATACAATATTGCCCTTAAATCCCACAGAAGCCCTGGGAGTTAGCCCCCTGTAGTGTTATCACCTTTTTACAGAAGAGGCTCAGAAAAGTTAGTGACTTCTCCAAGGTTCTAAAACAAACATCAGGTAGGATTTGAACTTGGGCCTTCCTAACACTATAATTGGGGCCCCAACAACTACACCATGTTTCCTTTGAAGAGCTGCTACCTTATTCTCCAACCTGCCAAATGTAGTCAGTATGTCCTCACTTCTTCCACTGAAATCTTTCTTGTATGCTTTTGCATCTTATGGGAGATGGGTCTATCCTCTCAGGCCATGCTGCCTTTGAATGTGATCCTGGTGATGACATCCATTGTCCATGTAGGGTGAATGAAGCCAGTCAGGGCTCATCACCCTGAAACTGTCTGTCCATCAGCTAAGATTTGTGTTGATTCTTACAATGCATGAGATCATCCCATTAAAAGTGTGGCAGTATCACAATTCATATCGATTGAGAGAGTACCTGCACCCAGGAGGTCACAAATCTTTCAGGTTTTGAAAAAAAATATTTCCCACTTACCTGGTATAATATGAACTTTAAAATGTAAGTTAAAGATATTAAGTGCTTTGTCAATGTTCTACTTCCTGTGTTAGCCTTTTGGGGTGGTAGGTCTTCTCTGCTAAGAACAGTCAGAACCCATTTGTTGAATGAACCATGCATCTGTCTCAGTCTAATGTACCCCAAGGCAGTAAATGCTCATCAAATGATTTCTCCCCTAATTCATAGCCCCCAAGTGTGTTTGAGCTGGAAGAGATCATGGGATCATATCTCTTGAAGGCTGTCCCTTTCAACTTTGGTTCATTTCATCCCATCTACATATGAAAGCATCATGGTGAGGGAGGGCTGTTTGCAGATGGTGGATGCAGGGCCGCTTTCTATTTAACCTGATTCAGCTTGAGCATTGACATATCTAAAGGAAATGGGAGAGATTTCTTTTTCAGGAACTGAAAATTGCCTCTTGCTCTGAGTTCTCTCCAGATGCTAACTTTGATTATAGAAACAAGTCTGAGGGCTAAGTGACCTAAATAAACACATCTGCAAAGCAATATTTCCAGTAATGCCCACTTAAAACATTTAAAATGCATTCAATGGGTTCATATTACAAATGCCACATAAACACTTTTTTTCAAGTAGGTCTTGTAAGAGGCCCAAGTAAGAATCTAAAATGAGACATTTTTGTTGATGGTTGAGGTGAAATGTTGAAATGATTTTATTGCTTTGGGTTTGTTTGGTGCAGAGGCAGTGAGTACATCACTTCTGGGCCAGGGGGGCACAGAATGGAGAGCAATCAGTCTTGGAAGCAAAGCAAGCACACCTTTCTTCAGGTCCTATTTCTAATACATCTTAGTTTGTCACTGGGCAAGTGAGTTCTGCTCAATGGGTCAGGCTAAGAGTGCAGGACATAGACAAGTTCTTTGACTATATAAGTGAAAGGGATTTGCATACTGGGAGTTCACTACCCTGACAAAATCATCGAGATAGTGCCAGCTTTTAAAATTTAAAAAGAGATATTAATTTATCAAGTCTCCTTCATTTTGGAGAGTATGCTTAGAAAGGATAAAGTCCATTAAGATAGCTTCTAAAAAGCACAAAACATGACCAAATATTTGGTGAAAATATGCAAAGTGCTTAATTTGGTTTTTAACTGGTTGGTCTTCAAATTTAAAGAAAACAGCTGGAGTTGCAAATCTTCATCTCCTGCTTTAAAATGTCCACTCCTCAAGGTCTGTTGACCCAAAAGTCATTCCATGGATGCTCTAACTTGCCGCCTTTTCATTTCCTCTCTGTGGCTATTTGGTTTATGTCCCTGGCATCAACTCCCTCCTCCTTCCACGAGGGGAAAGACAACAAGACATTAGAAAGTGAAGCCAGACAGTGTTTCCAAAGGTCAGCAGCTCTTGTGAAGGACCTGGCTATGAAAGAGGTTGAAACAGTCCAACTAGCTGAAATGACATTGCGTGTAAACTTATATTGCCAAACTACCCCCAATTCCATGGAAAACAGAAAGTAGGCAAATATTAGATGGTCTTTGCTTCTGGAAATTAACCATCATATAAAGTGTAACTAAAGAAAATATAGTAGTCTGAGTCTCTTACAGCATCAGGACCTAAGGTCACATAGCTACTAATCATCCAAGCAGTGTCCCCACTATTATGTAACTGATAAATCTAGGAACTGATTTATGGGATCTCCGACTCAGCCTCCAGCTTCATTTGCCCTCTCTGTATTGCTTCATTTATCTAACTTTACTGAAGGTCATTTTAAAAACACACAATTTAATTAGATGAGCAAATAGCACAGTTCACTCAATTTCTGTATTTAGCTCTTCCCAAGGCAAAAACCACTTTTAGGCTGGAGTCTCTCTCCTCTCACTCCAATCTTGTAGCCATGACTCTATATTCAGAGAAAGAGTTAACTAGAAGGTCAGCACTTTGTAACAGACCTCCCATCTTCCACAAAATGAGGGCTAAACATAAGCAAGTTTACTCACAACTAGATGAGACAGCATCGTTGAAACTGCAGTGATTCTCATGCCTACATTTACATGGGATAAATCGGTCCACAGCACACCTCCTCCAGGCCCCTGGACTAATCTGTAAGGATCCCAGGGAATCTTTATCCCTCTGTTTCTCCCTGTAATCCAAGCACTGAATTGGGACTTGGCATAAAATCTACAAAGACAAACCCACAGAACCACACCCAGGTGTTCCAAAACTAATCGCAATACAGACTGGGAAAGAGATAGCCCTCAACGGCTGTTGCATCTCTTTCGGTCCCAGTCTTTTGTTTTTAAAACTCCGGACAATTCCACATGCGACATCATTGCCCTCTGCCTCCACCTTGGGTAGCCACAAGACCAGCAAAAAGGGTTAGAAAGCCTTTGTTATAATAAAAATGTATAAGGGGGGGGGGGAATCTAAAATTCATTCTTTGTGGAATTTGAAGGATGTTATTCTTAAGGTCTGGAGAAATTGCTTCCCAGACTCCCCTACTTCATACATCGTCCTTGAAATGTAAACTACTTAGTCATTCATTCATTTATCAAACCGGACGGTAGCGGTGAGGGTGAGGTTTGCAAAGATACTTAAGTCATGATCCTTGCCCTCCAGAAACCTTTCAAAAGTAGACAGATGGAGAGACTGATAGATAGGTCATTGTTTACCCAATAATGTGTTGACCCTAAAGTTTGATATCTGCATAAATTTATTCACAGCAACATCACATTATTAGAACTATTAAGAGTTTGCAAAAGTTCTTTACTCACAGCAACACTGTGAAGTAGATAGTGCAAGTGTTACCGTTCCCATTTTTTAGATAAGACAACTGAGTCTGTGAGGGAATAAGTGACTTGCCCATATTATACAACTGGCAACTGTCCTTGGCAAAATTTTAACCTGGGACACCTGGTTCCAATCTCAGTGCTTTATGTACTATGATAGCAAGTACCTCCTAATTGTAGGCAAGCCTCTAAGAACTGAGGGGACCATTAAAGGTTGTAAGGTGGTGATTGTGTGAATGCTGATGGGAGCTTGAAGGTCTGAGAGGCAGAGATAACTGGGGAAGGCATTCATGCATAGGGGACAGTGGGTGCAGAGGCAGGGAGAGTGGAAATGGGACATCAACTTAGAGCAGCAACAGACTTGCTTGGCTGGAACAGGGAGTAAATGAAGTGGAGAAATGTAAAGTCAGTCTGCAAAGGTGGGCTGGGGCTATAAATGCCCAACAGAGGCAAGGTATGGTTTATCCTAAGGGATAATGTCACACTTTCCTCTTGACAACTTTCAGGATAATCCCATTTCTTCCTCTTGCCTTTCCCTGTGGTGTTAATGAGTTTCCACTCACATGCCATTCAGACTAACACTTTTACTTCTCCCTTAAAGACTTGCAACATAACAATCCAGAACCTAACTCTCACACTTCCTCAGGCCCAGAGAGTTTCCTTGGGACTAGAAGGTCATGGACTGGTGGCTGGAAGGTACCATCCAGGCTGAGTCCAACTTCCTCATATTCTAGATGAAGAAGCCAATACACAGAACTAAAATGATTTACCTGAGGACCTTGGTTCCTCTGTCTCTAAAGCCAGCACACTTTGGACTGTACACCTGCCTCTTGGGAAGGCACAACCAAGTAAAAAGACCTGTCCATGAATTATGTGTATCTGTCATCTAAGAATGAGACTAACTTCTCATAATCAGAAGGCTGCCACAAAAAGTATTGCCTTTTGGGGTCCCAGCCTGCCCCCCCCCCGACAGCAAACTGTAGGATTGGGAGCTGGGATCATGGCAGGCAGGAATTTCTGTCCACAGTGACAAAATCACAAAATCCTGAAGTGTTCAAGTATTTCCAGGTTGTGGTATTCATTTATTAAATCTAAAAGGAAGGGGCAGGTAGATGGCACAGTGAATAGAGCGCTGGACCTGGAGTCAGGAGGACCTGAGTTGAAATCCAGCCTCAGACATTTAATACACACACACACACACACACACACACACACACACACAAAAACTAGCCATGTGACCTTGGGCAAGTTACTTAACCCCAATTGCCCTACCTTCTCCCCTCCCAAAAGCAAAAAAATAAATAAATCTAAAAGGGAGAAGGGATCAGGGATATACTTTTATTAGGAAACCACAGAGGTCTCCCAAGTTCTACAGCTCCACTAGCCAATGAGCAGAAAGGAAATGCTTCCTTCTATTAGAGTTGGCCTTTAGCCCAGAAATGGAGGCCTATTAATATTAGGACTCTGGCCATTGGTACCTGCAATATGTGTGATGGGTGCTTCACTGAACCTTGTGATCTCACTGAGGTGGTTAGTTTTTCCAGCACAGCAGATCCACAACCCCATGATGTATGAAACTTAGGCTCCAAGATGGAGCTTCAAGAGACAAGGGCTATCTCTACCTAATAGAGAAACCCTCTGCCTTCTCACTTAAGCTTAGTCCTCTGATGCTCAGATGGATGTGTGCTTTCCTTGGTTTGTAAGCTCCCTCCAGGCGTGCAGATGACCAAGGAAGAAACCACTTTGAGACTAGAGTCTCTCTTCTCTCACTTCAATCTTGTAGCCATGACTCTGTATTTGGAGAAAGAGCTAGTCCATGCCCACCCATCCTCTATTATTCTCACCCATGGACATCAATAAGGTCACCACAAGGGGTCTACCCAACGCATTGGAGGCCATCCTCATTTTGTCCTGACACCACAAGGGTACCAGAGGAATATTCAGGCTAGCATAGGACCGCTTAGGACCAGTCCATCTTTCCATTTTAGCCTATATCTCCTTGATAATGTCTTATGCTGCTGTTCCTTTTCAGAGTTCCCCATTGGTTACATGTGAAGCTTACTCACTCCTAATATGCACCTTGTCATTCTTCTGAATTTGATTTACATTTTCAGTTCATTGAAGATTGTTGTTTTCCATGATAGACAACCATACAACAGCACTGGAGGAATACTGATATTTTAAAAGATAGTTCTTTATTTCTGGAAGCACTGTGGGATCATTAAAGGAGAATTACTACTCCTTGCAGGCTATTCAGCTCATTCAACTTCTCCTTTTAATGTCTGGGACCAAACTAGTCATAGACCAGCATTTCACACCATATGGCGAGAAAAGGTCAAAATGGGTACATGATTTAGATGTAAAGGGTGAAGTCAAAAGCAAAGAAGGGGAGTATGAAGAAAGAATTTGTCAGATCCATGAATGAGGGAAAGTTCATAACCAAACAAGAAATGAAGAGGGTCACTGAAAGTAAAATGGATAGTTTTATTATATTAAATTTTTAAAAAAAGATTTTTTTCTCAAATAAAGCCAATGCAGTCAAAATTAAGGGGAAAATAGGAAACTTGGCAGAAATTTTACAGCAAATTTGTCTGATAAAGGTCTTAATTCTCAGATATATAGGGAAATGAGTAAAGTTTATAAAAATATATGAGCCATTCTTCAATTGATAAATGTTCAAAACATGAACAATATTCAGAAAAAGAAATCAAAGGTATATGAAAAAGTTCTAAATGTATAATAATTAGAAAAAATGCAAATAAAGCAGCTCTGAGGCACCACCTCATACCTCTAAGATTGACTAACATGAAAGAAAAGGAAAATGACAAATGTTAGAAGGGATGTGGAAAAGCATGAACATTAATACACTGTTGGTGGAGTTGCGAACTAACTTGGAACTATGTCTGAAGGGCGATAAAACTGGGCAATCCCTTGACCCAGCAATACCAGGGATAGGTGTATATCCCAACGAGATAAAAGGAAAAGGAAAATGATCGATATGTATAAAGATACTTATAATGGATTTTTATACAGTGGCAAAGAATTGGAAAGTAAGGGAATGTTCATCCACTGGGGAATGACTGAACAAGTTGTAGCATAGAATTGGGATGGTATACCATTGTGCTGTAAGAAATGACAGCCCCCAGAGAGAGAACTGGCAGATTCTGAGTGCAGATTGAAGGAATTTTCTTCCACTTTATTTTTCTTGGCTTTTTTCTCACCCCTCCCCCCCGATATGGCTAATATAGGAATATGTTTTGCATGGCTTCATAAGTATAATAAGTATCATATTACTTGCCTTCTCAATGGGTGGGGGAGGTACGTGAGGAAGGAAGAAAAAGAAGAACTGAAAATGTTTTTAAAAAATAAATAAGATTTTTAAAAATTATTTTATTATTTGTTATTCAAATTCAAATATTATTATTTGTTATTCAAATACTTTTAAGTATACAACAAAAAAGAATGTTACAAAACCAAAGTTTGAGAACAATTTGCCTATTTGTACTGCCCATTCCAGATGTACATGCTAACCAACTAACTCCTTAGGCTATCTATCCAATTGCTACAGTCTTCATCCATTCTGTCCTCCCTGTGTGGATGGTCAGGCCAATTCATGGCTATGAATCTCTTCTAAGAGGCTCCCCAGTGTTGTGATACTTGGTGAAACAAGCCTAGCACAAATGACACATCTGCTTGTTGAAATCACTCACAAATAGGAACTTTGGGCATCCCTCAAAAGGAATGCCCCTTCAGCTTGGATTCTGCCTTTTGCAGGCCTATATACACCCTCTCTTTAAACTGCAACAACCCCAATAAAGCACCATGCAGCCTTTGCTTTGAATTCTCCTAGTGAGGGGGTATCTGCATCCTTCTGAATTATCTGAACTACTTGGGGATCCTTTTAATTCTTGGGAAGTTTCAATCAGTAGCGAAAGGGAAGAGTCAGCATCAGTTTTTTTTTTTAATTTGAAGCAACAAGTGAACAAAACTAATGTAATAGATAGTGAGAGAAGGGTGTGAAATCCAAGCACATCTACCAGAATCAATCACCACTCAGCAATATGCATAGTATCCAGGGGTGGGAAACTTGTGGCCTTGAGGCCACATGTGATTCTCTAGGTCCTCAAGTGCGGCCCTTTGACTGAATCCAATACACACAGAACAAATCCTTTTATTAAAGGGATTTGTTCCGTAAAACTTGGACTCAGCCAAAAGGCTGCACCCAAGGGCCTAGAAGGCCATATGAGAACTTGAGGTCACAGGACCCCCATCCCTGGACTATTAAACCACTTGGGAAAACAAACTATCCCTACTCTCATGGCTCTTCCATTTCCAGGCATTTGGTTCAGGGTAGGTGCATAAAATGAACACATACGAGTAGGTACAAAGTGTATAAAAGTAATAACACATGAAAATAATTATAAAAAGCAAAGGTCATTTTGAGGTAAGAGGGGCACCAGCCACTAGAGAAATCACGCAGTTGGGACTGTCTGAGAGGCATTTGTAGGAAGCCGAGGATTCTGAGCAATGCACAGAAGGCGCAGATAATTGTAGACAAGGGCAAGCAGCTTTTGCAAAAGCATGGAGACAAGGGATGGAATCTTGTGTGTGAGTGACAGCAAGCAAGCCAGGGTGGCTGATGTGTGGTGTGTATGCACAAAGGCAAGTCACACCTAATTAGGCTGGACAGGCAAAGCAGAGTCACATTGGGAAAGGACTGAAATGTCAGGAGTTACAGCAAAGGATTAACTCTTTAGGAAAATCAAGAGAGAATCAAATGTTTTCATTCTCTTGTGACACCAGCAACTACAACACGGAATGATGGGTCACATTAGAAGAAGAGACAGCTTCTATACACGAGCCAGGTAATCAATGAAGAAAACACAAAAAGCACTGAGACATGAGAACGAGAACTAGTTTACAAGCTGCCATTTTCAACAAGTCATGCAAAAAACATTTATTAAATACCTATTATGATTAAGCACTTATCAAATGCCAGCCCCTATGCTAAATGCTGGGATATAAAGAAAGGGGAAAAAGCCAAACAAACATGGTTCCTGCCTTCAAAGAGCTCATATTCTAATGTGGGAGACAGCGTGTAAGAAAATAGACATAAGATAGATACAGGCATATAAATGTAGCTATAGACAGATATAGATGTATGCATTGGAAAGTATATGTTTGTGGTTAATGGAAGATAACCTTAAAGGGAAGGAAGAATGGCCAGGGGATGACCAGGAAAGCCTGGGTCCATTGGACCTGTGGTTTTTCGGTAAAACATCAAGTCAATTTCTCTTCTCCAACAAGAGGTGAGGTGGACTCCACTGACAGAAGCCATCCTTTTCCAAAATGACAGAGCTACCTCTCATTTTGGGAGGAGGTAGAGTGATGTCAGCTTCCATTTATGGAAAGTCATGCCCTGAAGGAGTCAGGTGTGGCAATCTCCTCCTAAAGGGAGTCTTGGAATATAGTCTTCTGGATTGGAGTCCTGTTTACATTTTTGAGAACTTTCAGGACAGCCTATATCTGATTCCTTATGCAGGCAGAGGGCAAAATAGCAGAAATGATGTGATTGTGACCTTCATGAAAGCCATGTGTCTTCAGCCTTGAAATAAAGGGATAAGATCAACATAGATTCACTGGCGTCATGATTATTTAATTCAATTCAATTAGACAAGTATTCGTTAGGCACCTACTATGTGCAAGGCATTGGGTGCAGGGAATACAGAGGCAAAAAATGAGAATTGCTATTGGCTTCAATTATCTAACACTGGACTGATAGAAAGCTATACACGTGGAGAGGAAGAAGGAGTGGGAACGGGAAAGAGGGAGGGACATGCAAATACAAATTATATACAAAGAAATGGAAGCAATATGGACAGCAGATAGAGAAAAGGCCTTTGGTTAGAGGGGTCCTAGAGTGGAGCCTTGAATAGAGCTGGGGAATTGGAGAAGCCCTGGAGACGAGGGAGAGCATCCACGCTCAAAGGAATTATCTTTAAAATATATTCTTCTGGATTTGTCTGAAACTAATTGGACTTAGACAACCCGAAGCTATCAGTAAGTGGGAAAGAATCTCTTTCTTCTATTTACACAAGTACTGTTACCCTGGCAGTAGTGGCTGCTTGTCCAACCAACCTCTGGTCTGTCCCCACGTTGGTCTATGCTCTTTGGCCATCATAGGAATCTTCCCAAAGTGTGGATCTGGCCGTGTGACCATGTGACATTGCATCCAGCATACAAGACAAGCTCAGGCTGTTTGAGTGGTAGAGCCCCTTGAGACCTTTCCCCTTCCCACCTTTCCACAATCCTTAAACTTTATTCCCCACTCTCACTGGGCAATCCGGTGACATGGGCTCCCACTGATCTTCCCACACAGCCCTCCACTTCTGAACTCCGTGACTTTTCACTGGCTCTTCCTCTTGTGTCTAGAATGTGGTTCTCCATACCTTACCTGATGGCTTTCCTCAATTCCTTTAATACTCCTCAGTAATTCAACCTTGCACAGGGGGCTTTTCCCAGTTATGATCACTCTGCACCTCCTATGCCTTCCCTTTGAGATTATCTTCTGTTCACATTTTACACATACACACACATGTACATAACTTATTTATACAATCCTTTACATGCTTTCTCCCCCATTAGAATCTAAGCTTCCTTAGGGGAGAGACCAGGTTTTTGCCTTTTTTTTTTAATCTCCAGGACATAGCACAGTGCCTAACATATAATAGGTGCTTCATAAAATGTCTGTTGACTGACTGACAGGGACACTAATATGCTATTGCTGAAACTATGAACTTCTCCGACCATTCTGGCAATCAGCTTAGAATAATTTCCTAAGTCACCAAAGTGTGTATCCCATTGACTCAGGAGTAACTTTATTTCTCATATCCCAGAGACACCAAAGACTGAGGGAAAGGACACATATATACAAATATACATGTGTGTGTACATACTTTTTATTATAGCTAAGAACTAGAAAAACGTGGGTATACATCGATTGAGGAGTGATTGAGTCAGTTGTGGTCTATGGATAAAATGATGACTGTGACGGATTCAGAGAAGACTATGAAGACTTGTATAAACAGTGAAATTCTCAAAGGAGCAGGATCAGCAGAGCAGGGCACATGGTGATTACAAAGACAGAAAGGGAAACAAATTTAGAAAGTTTCAGAACCTGACCAATCAAGTGACCAATCCTGACTTTGTATTGCTGATGATCAAGTAACACCTCCCCACTCCCGGCAGAGAGGTGATGTACTTGAGATGTGGAATGGGACATATAATTTCAGATGTGGTCAATGATCAATGTGTTGATTTTTTTTTTTTGGGGGCTTAAATGTACATATTGGTTACCAGAGCGGGACTTGGAAGAGAAAGGAACAGTGGAGGAGTTGGGACATAATATTAGTATTAAAAAAATGTAAAGACAAAAAGAGAATCAACTAAATGTTTGTTTTTAATGCACAGAAAAGAAAAGGAAGCCTAAAAGGGAGCCCAGAGTGCAGATGAGGCAGGCAGTTTGATTTCTATTGTGTTAAATTTAATCTGCACTTGGTATGTACCAGAATTTCAGTTTCATGTGCAATCCTCGCTTCTGTTCTTCAAATATTGAAATCTTCACATTTGTCAAGTTTCTAATTTTTCCATTTAAATAATTTTATTTAACATTTTAAAAGAAGTCCAGAATTCCAGTGCCTCAGGTTGAGTCTTTGCAGAATAACAGACCAGAAGGAGAGATGGATGAAGGACACTGGAACAGGGAACCATGAAAAATCAATGCTGCCATGCCCATTAAAGTAACAAGAGGAAATTGGAGATGATTTTCTAGCTGAAGCTATGAACTGAAAGCTAGAGAGGAACAGAGAGAACAGAATTTGGTGAATGGGTGGGGACCAGACACAGACGATTATAGAAATCAACAGGCATCATTTCTTTTTTTTTTTTTTTTGGAGGGAGGAGACCTGATTGTTAGGTCAATGCCAACCAATTCAGTCAATGTTGATCAAGCACCTAGTATATTCAAGGCTCTGAGGATATCAGGATGAGATGAAAAGTAATCCCTGCCCTCAGTGACCTTCCATTCTGCTGTGCAGCAATAACACATAAAGAGATATTTAGATACCAGGTGCTTTGCACAGGGAGTACAATCCTCTGAGGAGTGTGAAAGGCTTCATGGAGGAGGGAGCATCTGACTGGAGATTTGAAGGAAACTAAGAATTCTAAGAAATGAAGGAGCAATGGATTCCAGGAATGAGGAAAATCCTGTGCAAAGACACGGAGGTGGGAGATGACTGATTTTTTTTTTCAATTGCGAACTGTCATGTTACAGCAACAAGTTTTAGGTGGTAGTGTGCCACCTTAGATCTTGAAGGCGTTTGCTTTGTCACTGAATCAATCCCTCTTATTCATGGCGGTTGGTGCTTCATCTCCATCCCCTCCTTGCAGACAACCATTCACCGAGCCCGAGAAAAGCTACTCCGAATTTGAGGTGATGGGGGAGGGGGGGGCAGTGCTTGTTCAAAACCACAGCTCATGAGCCCCCGAGGATGAGTTTACTTCTACCCGCCAGTAAGATGACAATTAGTTCGAAACAGAAGAAAAAGCCAACTAAACTGCCCAGGAAATAAACAAGATCATTTAAAAGGGCTCCATGCACACATAGGTGACTGGCATGGGCCTGGCCTGCCCTTGCTTCCCTGTCCCAAACTGGAATTCTCATCTACCCAGGACCCAAAGTTCTATGAAAAGGCTCTGACCTGGAAGGAAAGTGTTCAATCAGTCTGGCCTTCCTTCACACACTTAACTAGGGGCACCTACTTCAGGCTATTTCTCTTTCAGTCTTTTGTTTCTTTGGGCATCTTCTCTCCCCAAACTGTGAAAGTTGGCAGGGAGTTTGTTGGAAAACCCAGGTTCCTTCCAAGTTGGTGCTGAGCTCCAGGAAGGCCAGGGATCTCTGTGCAGCCATCCCCTGCTGCCCAGGCCTGTTTGTGAGGAAGTTCCTAGAGAACAAATTGTCAGCCCTGGAGTTCACAGGCACAAGGTAGGTGGTCTCCCCTATTAACTAGCTCTGTTTGGACAGGCAGGATTAAAGCAGCAAAGACTGAACAGGAGAAAAAGAGGCCAGAAGAGGCCCAGAGGAAGCTCTCTGGTCTGAGTGAAGGTTTTATATGTTCGCATACATTGATTAACTGCCAGTGTTGCTTCTGAATTCTGCAGTGGGATTAATGTCCTGCTTCGCTATCTTCCCACTTAGAAATTGGCAGAAGCAAGCCTTCTCCACAGCACAGGTGACAGTCACGATTCTTCTGGTTGGCCTGCACCTTGAGTTAGAATTGGACTTTTAGAACTTCCAGTGTGGAAATTGCCCTCACTGGTGGGGCCCAGCAATTCATGGTGATTTCTATTCCTAAAGTGTTGGGGGAAAAGTGACCAGAGTCATAAAAGCAGTTTTGTGTCAGAGGGAGGACTTGAACTCAGGTGATTGACTCCCAGATTAGCCATCCATCACACTGCACTATAGGCCTGTTTTATAAAGAAAAAGCATAATACATGGTTGACCTGTGACTAAGTCCTGCTGTATCTGATTGTAAGTAGATATACAGCACACACATTTAGGGGCTTCAGGTATTTTTCATGTTCCCCTAATCCAAGAGTGTGGAGGGATGTGGGTCATTACAGAGACTGGTTGCATCTCCCATCATCTTCAGGATCACTGAGAGATGGTGTGACTCAGTTGGAGATAAGATCTGGGATTTATTCCTGTTCCTGACACACACCGATTGCGTGACTCTAGACAAGTCAACTTCTCTGTGCCTGATGTCGCTCTGTCCATGAGAGGAGCTGCTGCTGAGAAGCATCATGACATTTCCAAACCATGTGGTTACCACCAGCAATGAAATAACAGGTTCGAATCCAGCCTCCCTCCGCCAACTGTCAAAGATCTCATTGGATGAGCAGGTCCTTTTTCCAAGGAGAAAATTCATCCACCTCTGACTCTAGCATGTGGCCCGATTTCTGTTCTCATTTGTGTTGGGATCCATTGAATATAGGATGTCGCTGACATATACATTGCAACAAATTAAACAACAAATAAGAAGAATGGAAAAAATTGATTCCTGAAGAAGAGGGAGAAAAAATGGAAAATATTTATGTACATAGGAAATGTTTAATGTCTTCCAAGAGTTTACATTCCCAAATTAATTTTCATGCTCTCTTCTTAAATCTAATACATATTTTGAAAAACAAATTATTGGTAGCAGAAATTCAGTAATTCATAAGGAATATTCTTCCCCTGTGCCCACTTTTTTATATATTGGAATATTCAAGTTTGTCAATGATTTTCAAGTTTCTAATTTGGGAAATGATTTCCCTGGCCTGTGTTCCCACAGTTGGACAGTGCCAAAAGAAGTCAATGAAGGCCAGTAAGTCTAGCCCAGAGCTCCCTCCACTCCAGCACATTGTCTCTTTGGAGGAACCAAGGAGCAATGAGCACCTTGGATCCCAAGGTTCTAGACTGCTCACTTACATGGCATACCCACCCACCTAGAGACTTCTCCCTTCTCATCCTGCTGATTGGACTGTGGAAAGACCATGGGTCATGTGTGAGATGATAAGAAAGAATAAAAAGGAGTCATGATCTGTGCTTCTCTCTGTCTATTCCAAAGAGCTTCCATGCTCCTGAGAAGTCAGTCAAGCTAGACATGTGAAAGTCATTCCATCCAGTTAATGTGTGCATTTGGGTGAGAGAATGACACTTGTTATTCTGGCCTGGGACTCAGCCGATGCCAGGGAAGCTAATGGACTATTAGTCTATTATCTCACAGGGGGGACACAATTGTGGGTTCCCCACCAGGAATAAATATAGCCCCTTCAGTTGTTCCCAGGCTAGTTAGGAAATGCAAACTCAAATCACCTCTGCAGTTGATGGAGCATCTGCGAACCAGGACCTGGCCATGTTGTGCTGACTATGAGACAGAACCAGGTGAAGACATCCACCACTCAGTGGTCTTCACATGACCAACAGGCAATCAAGATGCTCCATACATAGCCTGGGAAGTCATGAGTGGGCCAGACTCAAAGTGCTGCTGATGCATTAGTGAATTCTGTGATGATCTCAGCATGCCCCTCCCAGCCTGCACCACTGCTGCGCCACTGCCCCTCCCAG
>NW_027185872.1:1371349-1389395 GCF_028583685.1 Petaurus breviceps papuanus
GTAAGCTCCTCGCTGTCTTTGCGTCCACAGTGCCTGACACACAGTATTGGGTCAACTTAAATGTTTATTGAATGGTTGCTTGATTACGAGATCGAAACACCATTGTGAACATGCTTGTAGGTATTTCACCTACCTAGGAAGGCAGGTAAGTTAGAAAGAATCCCATGATGAATATGGGTAGCAAACCCAGGCTGACTTTCATTCTACCAGGGATTTCCTTGGAAGGGGTTCTGTCTACTGACTCAGTGGAACATTGGAAGGAAGTGGGGGGAGGGATGGACCTTTCTGCCTCTAAGCTGAACAAAGTTCTCTGAAGTTAGCTAGGCTGGCCCATAAAGGAGCCCCACATGATTCATTGCCATGCCCACACTAGAAGGCCTTCTGACTTGGTAGCATCTGAGCAAGCCTGAAGAAGCCTGGGTCACCTCTGTCACATGGTGAAGACTCCCTCTACCTGACTTAGGACCAACCAAATGTCATCGGAGAGTCCCACCTGGGAGCCCTTCATTGTTCAGCACCAGTCTTCTCTCTGTAGGAAGTCCTTTCTCCCTGAGCCAATCCCCTCTGAAGGAGACACCCTCCCATGAGTCACCAAGCTCAGCCATAATCAAGCTCAGTATGTATTGTGCCACCACCTACCCTGGTACTGTGGAGGTCAATGGAGGCTCAGAGTTCGCCATCAGCTTTAAAAAACCACTAAGCTGAAGGGGGCCTTAGAAGTTATGCAGAACAGCCCCTTTAGTTTATATGTGAGGAAACCAAGGACCAAGGAGGTCACCTGCAAGTGTTTCAGAGACTGCTCCATTGAATCCTTTGGTGCATGCATGATGTGATGCATTTGGTGACTTCTTCCACCAATGTGAATCACAACCAACCACCTGCTGTTTGATTTATGTCTCACTCCATGATACCACCTGTTAAAGTGAACATATTGTCTATTCGTTATAAATATCTGCCCCCTTCTCTCCACTCAGCCAATGTCCTTCTTAGCACCCAGCTCCAAGGCATGGGAGAAAGTGAACCCTCTGGGGGTGACTTGTTGCATTTTATAAATTATGTCATAGATTCATCTAGTTAGAATAGAGTTCTGACATTGATACTTAGCTCTGCTCACATATATCGGCCCAGCCTGAGAAGAAACTGCCCTGTTTTAGAAGATCATAGAGGAAGGAGAGTCAGTATTATATTCTGAATCATTCTTAAGGTTACCTGAGTCCTTTAGTGAACCTATAATCTGATCCATGGGAGTGCAGCCTCCATTGGTGCACATCTCAGCCAAGGCCCACAACCCTATTGTCCCACAGATCTTCCTTGGAGGATTTACCCGATGGTCAGGACCCCTCCTTCTACATTGTTTTTACAATTTGTGGGCATCTATACGGGCTTCATGCCTTCAATCTGCCATCTTCCCCTCACTTTCTGACCATCCCACCTCCAATTATAATCACTTAGTACAATATTTCATACTGCCTAGCACATAGTAGGTGCTTAACAAATGCTTCCTAATTGATTGTGATGATGTTTTTCTTGTATGTCATTCTATATCCCCTCTGGTGTCAAAAGCCAATGTCAGGAATATGGTACCATCTGCTAGGTGACTATGTGACCTTCCCCTTTATACCATTTCCAATTCTTTAGAGAGTGTGGGATTGCAAGATTTTTTTTTACCATAGAGCATGGCTGTGAGAACACAGAATTTGAAAAGATGGATATTTCTGTCTGGGTCGTCCTTGGGCTGATTAAATGTACTACCCAAATTTCCAACTGCAATCCAGTTTGTCTCTTGTTCTTGTTCACCTTTGATCTAGTGCCTGCCCCACATAGATGCCCCAATGTACCAACTCAGTGAACTTATTATATAATAGTTTATTATAGAGAGGGGAAGAAAGCAAGATTTTTTTATAAACTCTCTGCCCACATCTTCCACCATCATTTACCAAGCCCACCACACCCCACATCTGTTGAGGGACAGGACTTGTGGGATCTTCCAAGCATTGCCCAATAGAGCTCTGGGAAGTGAAACTTCACTAGAGACACAATTTTGCTTCAGAGAGAAGGAAAGAGGCATTTCAGGAAGACTTGTACATGGCTATCAGGGAAATTTTTAACTCAACAACAAACATACAATACCAGTAAATTAAAACCTATCCAACACAAGAGATATTCCTGACCATCTGATCTGTGCCCTGAAGTAAGCAAAAGTAAAGAAAGAGTATATGACAAGCCAGGGAGACAGCTTGAACAAAAGTATGGAGGTGGAAGATGATGATGTAGTTTATGAGAGGTTCCTGAGTGCTACCATGGACAGAGCACTGGACCTGGAGTCCCAAGGACTCACTTAAGATTTGGCCTCTGACTCTTACTAGCTGTATGACCCTGGGTAAATCACAAGCTCTGTCTGTTTCAGTTCTAATTTGGAAAATGGGGATGATAATATATCACCTAGATAAAAATGAGACTAAAATGAAATCATCTGCATATAGTACTTTGCAAATCTTAGAGTGCTGTATAACTGCTAGTTACAATAAGTATTATTATTATCTGGAATGTAGAACTTATGAAAGGGAGCCAGGACTATCCTCAAGCAGAGTCTTTAGAATAAGTCTAAAAAGGTAGATGGGAATCTGACTTGCAGAGCCTTAAATACCAGGCTAAGGGGTTAGTATTTTAGTCCATAGACAAGGGGGAGGCACATGAGGCTGTTGAGGAGAGTAAGACACATGCCTTAAAAATTATGTTGGTAGTGGGGGGAGGGGAACGGGGGGAAGAAAAGACCATCCTTGACAAAGACAAGCAGTGGAACCAGCCCAGGTTGGGGGATAAATGTGGCACAGAGGAAACAGGCTTTGCTTTTGGAGTCAAGGACCTAGGGTTGAAATCCAGCTCTTTCACTTAGTACCCTGTGACTTGGGCAAATTATCCCATGTGAGCCTGCTTCCCCATCTAGATAATGATGGAGTGGGAGCTCCAGGCAAGATGCCTTCTAAGACCCTACTAGTCATAAATCAGAGTCTCAGAATGGCAAGATGAGATAGCTTCTTTCATCTCCTTTTTGATGTCTTTGCTGTCTTCCTTACTTAACATGATGTTGCTGGGAATGTTTTCAAAGACAGCCAGACAGGTTTTGCCAGCCCAGACTCAGAAAATCTTCTTTCCCCAGCTTCTCCATTTCTTCCCCTGCCTCCACCCCCTATACTTCTCTTCAGAAGTTTCCACTGGGACTGGAGAGAAGTGATTACTACCCATGTGGGTCTATTTACAGATGTTTTTCCCAGGCTGCATTAGTCCTTTTACTCTCTAGTCTTTTCAGGGTGGGGAGTTGTTTCCAGGTGCCAAACAAGGTTTGCATTTATTGAGTTCTTTGTGTAATTTAATCCCTGAAGCCTTTGCTAAAGTCCATAGCTTTAATTCCTAATAACTAGGGAGAGTATCTTTCAATGCTCAGGCTTAACCACTACTATGTTCCAGGATCTGTGTTAGTTACTGAAGACCCAGAAAAAATAGATCTGGATCCTGCCCACCAGGAGCTTGCAATCTAGTTGGTGAAACCAAATACCTGAATCTTTAATCTTTTCAGCATGAATGTTCCCAACAATCTCTCTGTGTGTGCCTGTCCTGAGAGACTCATGACCTTCCCTTCTAGTCAGTCAAACATCTGGGACCTTCACCTAGATTTCTTGACATTGACATTTCATAGATACCTATGGAATATATCAAGTGTACATATTCCTATGACACTAACTCTTTTCTAGCCCTAAAAGATCTTTTGTGACATACTTAGGCTTCCAAGTATAGGGTGCAGAGGGTAGAACACTAGACAGGGAGTCAAGAAGACCTATGATAAAAACTAGCCACAGTTACTTACTAGCTATTTGACCTTAGGCAAGTCGTTTAACCCTCTCTGGGTCTCAGTTTTTTTCATCTGTAAAATTAAGGTAATAGCACCTACTTTCAAAGGTTGTCATGAGAGTCAAATGAGATAATATTTGCTTGTTTGTTTTTTAATTTATTTATTTTTAGCTTTCAATATTCACTTTTATAAGATTAACTCAATTTTAAATTCTCCCCCTCTTTCCCCTTCCTCCCTTCCAAGATGACATGCAATCTGATATAGTCTTTACATGCATAATCATATTAAACATATTTCCACATTAGTCATGTTGTAAAGAATAATTGAACCAAAGGGAAAAACCATGAAAAAGAAAAAAAGGAGAGAGAGAAAATGTGTTTCAATCTGCTTTCAGATTCCATAGTTCTTTCTCTGAACATGGATAGCAGTTTCTACCATGAGTCTTTTGGAATTGTCTTAGATCCTTGCATTGGTGAGAAGAGCTATGTCCATCAAAGTTAGTCATGGAACAATGTGGATATTACCTTGTACAGTGTTCTCTTGGTTCTGTTCACTTCACCCAGCATCAGTTTATATAAGTCTTTCCAGATTTTTCCGAAGTTTGCCTGCTCATCATTTCTTATGGGACAATGGTATTCCATTACACTCATATACCACAATTTGTTCAGCCATTCCTCAACTGATGTGCATACTGTCAATTTCCAATTCTTGGCCCCCACAAAAAAAGCTTCAACAAATATTTTTGTACATGTGAGTCCTTTTCCCCTTTTTATGATCCTAATGAGAAAATTTATAAAGAATTATGTAAATGCCAACTATTATTTACAGTATGACTCTTCTATCAAGTCCTTCTTAGTGCTACCTTGTGGCATTGTGATGATTCTTCGCGCTCCCAGGCAAGCTCTGCTGTTTTGAAAAAGATTTGTGTGTTATCCTGGTGACAGACTATAAATGCATGAACCAAAGGGGCTCATGGTCAGGATGAGCTGGTCACTTTGGAAATTCTTTGGTGATGGTAACTCATGAAATAAAGAACCCAAGCATGGCATGATAAATAATGCAAAGAGCCATAAGTCCTCAGACTGATTCTGCTTTACTTCTCTGAATCTCAGTGTCATTATTTGTAAAATGAGATGGCTAAAATGGAGGACCCTCAAAGTCCCTTCTGGTTTTAGATCCTAAGAGCTAGGAACAGCTGGTAAGTGCTGAAGAGAAGGTAGAAGCCAACAGGGCTCCAGGTCATATTTCCAAGTAGTTAGCCGCATGGGCCCTTGGAATAGCCTGATTCCATGATGACAAACACACTTACAGTAGACTCATGTTCTGTGCAAGGCTCAGGGCTAAGCAAAAAACAAAAGCAGCACAGGAGGGTCCTGGAGCAATTTCCATCTTACTGAATGAATGTAACAGATGCCCAAGCACTTGAAAGGAAGTAGACTGGGAGGAGGGGCAAAAGGAAGATCTAGAGGAAACCCACAGAGGGGAGAGAAGAGGAGGCATGTGATAAGGACAGGGTGGGTCTGGTTTTGTTGGTTTCTTTTGTTTTTTGATTGGATAATAGTGAGGGAAAGAGATTAATGCAAACAAATGCTCAAAAGGTAGGTTGGAAATGGTTCTAAAAAGCCAGGTTAGGGAGATTGGAAGAAAAGTAATTAGCCTATAGATCAAGTGAGAGGATTCTTTGGGAATTTTTGAGAAAAGAAGCAAGATTCATATCCAAATCAGGGGCAGCCCATAAGCCAAGAGATTTAGGGGGCAGCTTTGGAATTCATGGACTTTAAAACACAACCAGGCTACATTAAAGAAGTCTGTGCACTGTATGTGTTCAACTGACAGTGGTGGGCACTGGCTCATGCCCCACTGGGCAAGCTAGGGAATCTTGAGCTTCGGTACCCCCTAATGGCTGTCGCAGACATAGCATCTCGAATGGTGCAGCCATATCTGGTAGTAAAGACAGCAAGTCCCCAGGCACCCAAGCAAACATTGCATCCTCCTCTCATGTCAGATCAACCTCTGTACTCCAAGTTGTGTGAGAAGGTGTCTGGTTTTGTTGCTGCCAGAGCGCAGGACAAAGGTGACCATTTCCACTGGTCCTTGCCAGTCTTGCTGTAGAATTGATCTGCCTGGTGTTCAGAAGTGAAATGATGTTGAAAGGAATTCCTTCACCACAACTTCAGTCAGCACCTTCACATTTTCTCTCAATGCAGTCCCAAAGAGGTTTTGCAAAGCTAGTGACTAAGAATACGATGCGAGTTAAGTCATTAAGATAGTGACCCAAGAATATGATGCGAGTTAAAAAAAAGATTTTGTTTGTTTGTTTTTTTTCTGGAACTCAAATAAGAGTTTAGATTGAGGTACCCTAAAAAGCAGCAGGAAAAATTCATTGGAAAGACACACATAATTGCTTACGGTCTTCTCCAGTTGGCTTACTTGGTACAGTTAGCTGGGGGGTATTGTCTCAAAAGTGTCATATGTGGCCCCAGGGGAGGTCAAGCTAAAGATCCTGCTGACCGTTCTGCCAAAGGCTACATGATAGTCAGACCAGCAGGTAGCAATGAGAAGGGCAGCAGAAGCAAAACCATCCAGGGGTAGTTGAGGCAGCCTGCAAAGAATAATGATTAGAGAGAACCAAGAGAAAGAGGACCTGGCCTTGGTAGATTGTGCCACTCTTCCCTTGGCATCAGAGGGCATCAGGAGTTCTGGCATGAACATCCCCAAACATGCATGTGCTCTCATCACATGTTGGCCAGGGAGAGCACCCCCATGTATTGAGGTAGGGTAGGCAAGTGCTACAGGTATTTGTCATAGGAATTTATCTTCTGACCTAATTGTTTCCAAACTCTCAACTAGTGAATTTTAGAAAACTCTTCAGAATCCTTTCGTGAATCATTTTAAATACCACAAGATCTTAGATAGTCTCTGTTTTGGTGGTGGTGGGTATAGCTTGATACAACCTACAAGTGGCCACCTGACCTTTTCCCTGTAATAGTCCTGTCCTATCTCTGAATGGGTTACTTCAAGCTCCTAAGATACACTCCATTGTCTACACCATGATTTCCTTCATGAAACTTATCCTGAAATTTATGCAGACAAATGGATTTGAAAAGCTGACCAGGGCCTCATTCCAGGAAGAGGAGAGGTCATATCTGACCTGGTTTCTATAGCAATCTCTTAAGGGCATTCAGTTCAGCAGGAAACTTTCTCTGGAGGAAGAGCTGATTTGCACGATGGAGTGGTTTGAATCTCCAGGAAATGGGTCAGAGCAAAAGGAAAGCAAAGAAGATATGAATACCCACATAAAGTAAACTTCCCAGCTCTATAATAAACAAGCAGAAACTATCCTTTGTCTGACAAAAATAACTCCCCAGTCATCTTCCAGCTCTGGGCCCAGTCCTTTGTTCCAAGAGGGACACGTGTGTGTGTGTGTGTGTGTGTGTGTGTGTACTCACATAAATCTATCCACACACCTACCCAAGCACACAGAGGAATAGACGTCTACATATGTATGCATATTCGTGTATTCATGTAATTCTTATCTCTTGGGATCAAATATTTCTATCTTAACTCCCACTTTCCACAGAGGGCCTTGCCCTGGCCACCCCTATCCCCCTACTTCCAGGCAACCCAAACTCCCACCACGGATTCACTTCATCTGCTCCATATCTTGTAAGCACATAGTTGTTTACATGTTGACTCCCCCATCACAGGTTTGTTGTCAGGTTCAAATGATGTCATTTTTCTAAGTATTACATGAATACCAAGTTTATTATTACAATACACTAACTTGGATCCATCCCCACCAATTCTTCACTAGTCCTTGCGTGAAACCCCAGTCCCATAAGATGAGAGTGGCAAGTTTCCCCTGATGTGCCCTATGGTTACGTCCCCAAAATGCAGCAAGCAAAAGTCTCTCTAGGTGTCTAAAACTGTCAAGAGATTCAGAGTATGAAATTTGATTCCAAATACTAGCAAAGATCAAAAATTATATGATGCGTGTGTGTGTGAGTGTGTGTATGTGTGTGCACAGGCTGCTTTTAGTTCTGATATGCTTAGATAAGCAAACTTTTTAAATGGATAAATTAGAAATACTTCTTTCAATCAACCAAAGCCACTGTGTGAGAGACAATCATTTCCTAAAGAATTTGTGTAAGAGATTTATATTTATGATCAAATAAGATAAAGAACATTATGAATGCAAAATGGAAAATTTTGATTACATTAAAATGAAAAGGTCTTGCACAAACAAAGCCAATACAACCAAGATTAGAAGGGAAGCACAAACCTGGGAAAGAATTTTTACAACTGATGTCTCTAATAAAGGCTTCATTTCTAAAATATGTAGAGAAGTGAGTCAAATTTACAAGAATACAAGTCATTCCCCATTTGGTAAATGGGGAATATGATATGAACAGGCAATTTTCAAAGGAAGAAATTGAAGCTATCCATAGTCATATGCAAAAATGCTTTAAATGACCGTTGATCAGAGAAATGCAAATCAAAACAACTCTGAGGTACCACATCACACCCATCAGATTGTCTAACATGACAAAACAGGAAAATGATAAATGTTGGAGAAGATGTGGGTAAGTTGGAACATGAATTCATTGTTGGTGGAGTTATGAGCTGATCCAGTCATTCTGGAGAGCAATTTGGAACTATCCACAAAGGGCTATAAAACTTCATACCCTTTGACCCAATAATACTGCTTCTAGGCTGTATCCCAAAGAGATCACAAAAGTGGAAAAAGGACTCACATGTACAAAAATTTTTATAACAGCTCTTTTAGTGATGGCCAAGAACTGGAAATCCAGGGGATGTCCATCAATTGGGGAATGGCTGAACAAGTTGTGATATATAAATGTAATGGAACAGTATTGTGCTGTAAGAAATGATGAACATATATACACACATTCACATATGTATTCATATGCCCGCATACCCTCATATAAAGACATACACACACACACACACACACACACACACACATATATATATATATATTTCTAATCCCTTCAACTACTGAGAAAAGTTTCATGAGTTACAATTATTGTTTTTCCATGTAGGAATGTTAATAGTTTAACTTTGGCCAGGTGGCTCAGCGAGCAAGAGCACCAGCCCCAGTGCCGGGACGACCCAGATCAAATCCGGGCCCAGACACTCAGCACCACACCCAGGTATACATAGATAGAAGGCACGGGACCAACTTAACAGGAAGGGATGATACTTAAAAGGTGAAATTAAGAGGTGAGAGGAATATAATGAGAGGAGATGGGGAGAGACAGATTGGGGGCAAACTATCTCATACAGAAGAGGCAAGGGAAAATGGTTACAATGGAGGGGAAGAATAGGAAGGCAAAAGGGAATAGGTCAACCTTATTCCTATTGAATCTGGCTTGAGGAGGGAGTGAAATACACACTAAATAGGGGATCTCACCCTCCAGGAGAATAGGGGGGGAAGGGGATGTGAGGGGGGATGATGGAAGGGAGGACAGGCTGGGGGGGAGGGAAGTTGGAAGCACCCACTTGTGAAAAGGGACAGGATCAAAGTAGAGAATAGAACAAGTGGGAGGTGGGATAGGAGGGAGGGAAATATAGTCAGTCTTTTACAATACATCTACTATGTTATTGTTTTGCATTAGCCGCATATGTACAACCTATACTGAACTGCTTGTCTCCCCAGTGGGGGTAGGTGACAGGGGGGGAAGGGAATGAATCTGGAATTGAAAGTTTTAAAATCAAATATTCAAAGATATATATATGTGTGTGTAAAAAAAATAAAATAAAATTGTATTCATTCAAAAAAAATACCTTTAAAAACTTAAATAGCTTAAAACTGCAATAGGACTCTGACGTGGGGAAACCCTATACTTCATTTAAAAAGATAACCAAATAAAAGATGTTGTCTTTCTAAAAAAAAAAAAAAGAAATGATGAACAGGTGGACTTCAAAAAAACCTGGAAAGACTTAGGTGAATAGATGCTGAGTGAAGTGAGCAGAACCAGGAGAACATTATACACAGTAACAGCTACAGTGTGCAAGGAATGATTTTGATAGATTTAGCCCTTCTCAGCAATGCAAGGACCTAAAACATTTCCAAGGAACTCATGATGGGAAATGCCATCCACAGCCAGAGAAAGAACAGTGGAGTCAGGATGCAGAGGAAAGCAGGCTATTTTCTCTTTTGATTTTGTTATGTTTTGTTTTCTTTCCCATGGTTTCTCACATTCATTACAATTCTTCTATGCAACATGACTAATGTGAAAACGTGTTTGATAGGAATGTATGTGTAGAGCCCATATCAGAATGCATACCACCTTGGGGATGGTGGGGAGATGAAGAGGGAGAAAATTTAAAACTTATGGAAGTGAATATTGAAAACTGAAAACAAATTAATGAATTGAAAAAGAAGATTATTTTTACATATAATTAGAAAAACTAAAATGTTTATCATCTCTTTAAAAGAAAGAATTTGTATAAAAGGAAGCAATCTCAGAACCCAAGGGAAAGATTCTGAGCAACTGGGTTTGAGAGACTGGACAAGTGACCTTCCAGTCTAGTCCTGAGGAGCAAAGGGAGGAATGAGTCATGGAAGAAAAGGGAGATATCAGAGTCATTAGCTCTACAGCAAAGTAGAAAACCAAGGATGAGGAAAATTCTTAGACTAAGGTTAGCTTTCCCCAATGTCTCCTTCCCAGTACCCCTCCATCTGTAGACATATAATTTACTGCTTTGGTAAGCAAATGTTTTCAGTAAACTGTATTCTGTCTCAACCAAAAGAGACCAATTGTGTTAGCAAAAAAATATATAAATATAAATATAAAGTTATGTAAAAAGCCTATCCTCTGTATAAATGTTGGGAATTTTCCTAACTGGGGGCTCAAAGCAATGATGATGAATTCATAACTGTTTATGTCAAATACATTCCCTATAACCAAAAAAACTACATGGAACTTATGTGTCATTAGAGTTTCCCTAAGGTGAAAGTGAACTAATTATTGTAATAGGGTATTAAAAATTTTAACCCAGTTTCAAACAGCATTTGGACTTCACAAATGGTAGAAAAACCAAGAAAAGCCCACAAAAAAAATAAATATCATTTTTCCATTCAAAAATACAGATGAAAAAAGTTTGTATTTATGTAGAAGGAAGCCACTAGCATCAGACTAGATAAGGATGGACTTTGCCAAAATAATCTTCCAATTTGGGGCAAATCTAAAGACAAAGCAATAACATTTTTTAAAAAGCTGCAACTATTTGGAGGTGCCTAGAAATTCCTTTCCCCAAATTCTGTCACTTCCTGAATTTTTCCCCCCAGAATGAAGCAACCTTTCCTATGTCTTCAGGCACCAAACAGAGACAGAGCTAACATAAAAGCATTGGGAGATTTGAAGGATTTTCCTTTTATATAAACTTTAGCAATGTTTGGACTTTGGGGCAGAAGGAATGTTGAAAAATGTAAATAAAATATAGAGAAATGTGACTAACTGCAGCCAACAAGTGAAAACCCTAGCATGCCCAGGTAAAGGGGGGCTGAAGCCTGGTTTTGCTTCCAAGGAGCTGTCTCTTTCCCTCTCCTCTGCTTCAATTAACAGGCTGACTGCTTCCTAAAAAAGAATATATATTTTTTAATATGTACAATGAAGTGGAACAAGGACTTGACCATGAAACAAGCCCTTGCTTCCTGAGCATTGTTTCCTGACTCCGGCATAGCCCATTTGATGGTATGAGCCTGGGCAAATCCAATAAGTTCCTTTATCTTTATTTGTGTATCCTCTATCCGCATTTTCACTTATGTGAAAATATGCTCTCCAGATTGGAAGACGAGATTAGGCTCATCCAGGATCTCATGCGAGCTTAGGGAGATAGGTAAAAGCTAGAAAGGGAAACACATGAAAAAAGGCATTCATTTCTCATATCCCAGTCTGAAAGGGAGAAGCATCAGACTATTTCTTTAAAAGTAACTGAAAACAGACAGAACATGTCAACAAATGGCCAGTCAAGTGATGAACCATTTTCTGACAGCATTCCCTGATAACCCAGGTAGTCTGCACTCTCCCTTGTGACTTATATTATATTGCCTTAAACATTCTTCGTATTTGCTGTATCCCTTCCCCAAAGAGCTTATTGCCATGTGTACGAGAGGTGTCTAATGAATATTTGTTAAATTGAACTCAACTGAATTGAAAAGTCTTCAAACAATGGAAGCTTGGTAATATTTGATTCAATGGAATACTTATTTGCCACTTTCTATGTTCAAAGGACTCCTCACACTCTACTCCCCTAATGTGTTTTATTTGTTTTTTATATTTACATATACAAATTACCAAAAAGGAATTACATCCTAAAAGTGGTGTGATTTGTCATAAATTGGATCTTCCAATGTGTATGTGTTGTTGGGTTTTTTGGGGAGGGAGGGAAGGTGGTGAGGTCTTATAGCAGAAGTGAAGAACAACTGATAGAGTCCTCTGGGATTTTACTGGGGTCCATGCATTGTTAGTAGGACACGAGGAATGCCCTGATCACATTGGGTAAACCTCTGGGGGGAGGGGGCAATTTATAGTAACCCAGAGACAAGAGTCAGACAAGATTGGCTACAATCTGAGAAAAGTGAAATGAACCAAATAGCTCTTCTATTTAAATCCCTGCTCCGACCCCCTTCAGGGACTCCCACCATGGTGTTTTACATTCATTTCCATAGGCCCACCTGGCCTATTACATTCAAGAGGAGATCTACATGACTTCAGTCAGCCTTCCATCACCATGGGCTGTTTCCATGTACTATTTATAGTCTTAAAGCCTTGCTCAGGGTTACACAGCTAGTAAGTGTCAGATGTGGGATTTGAACACACAACCTTCTGATTCTGAGGCCAGTTACTACTAAGTTATGCTGCTTCTGTCTTTGACCTCTTGTCACAGGATCTTCATGTACAGATGATTCTATACTCTAAATGGTTTTATGAGGAAGCCTGAGCCTGGAGGGTAAATAACTTTAACCACCAGAGAAATTCAATAACCCCTCAGAAATGCCTTCACTCGGAGTCTATTAGCACCATTAGAAATGGAAGAGAAAGATTATTAGTAATGACATATTTGTTTAACACTGGATAATGTGCCCAGGGATGATGCAATCGTCAGCTAATCAAAACCTCCATTTTCTCTAGGAATATTTCATAAGAAAATAGCTGGAGACCAACAGTTCCATGTTAGGAAAGCCTTGCATTATTAAATTAGACTGTCTAATTGTAATGCACTGCATATTTTTCCATCTACATTTTTTAAGTGTCTGGACAACTTCTTCCACAATGACGGTTTATATTTTGCCTTCTTCTGAAAGCTTTTAAAAAATTCTTTACTGACATAGGACCTTCTTTATTATACTTGCCAATGTTATTACTGCAATATACTTTTAAATTCAATTCAGCAAACATTAAGCATCAACTAATTACCAGGCTATGTGCTGGTAATAAAAGACAAAAACAAAATATTTCTGCCCTCAAAGAGTTTACATTCTAGAATGTGTGTGTATGTGTGTGTGTGGGGGTGATTAACATGCATACAAGAAGTCAATAATATATGTGTAGGGGCAGCTAGGTGGCACAGTGAGTAAAGTGCCAGCCCTGGAGTCGGGAGGACCTGAGTTCAGTTCCAGCCTCAGATACTTAACACAAAAACACTAGCCACATAACCCTGGGCAAGTTACTTAACCCCAATTGCCCTCCAAAAGGAAAAAAAAATATATGTGTATAAACTCAAAACAAAATATACAGAAAAAAAAATTTTGCAGTCATTAACAACTACAAGGATTGATCAAGTCCTTCTGTAGGAGATGCATTTTGGCTAATCAAGGAGAATTTTGTTCATTAGATTATAGCATCCAACTTACATTTTGGAAATACTCTAGTCCAGTCTCTCCCCACCCCCATTTACCAGTGTAGAAACTGACCAATATATTATTTGCATAATTTTATACATTATATTTAAGAGTAGATCAATGAATTGACTATATAGCAATAACAACCAAAAAACCTAGAAAACTAACAGATTAAAGTCCCTCAACACCAAAATAGAAATCTATGGAATTCAATCAAATAATTAAAAAATATTTAATTCCAATACAATATAAACTGCTTGAAAAAAAATAGGTAAATAAGGGGTCCTACAAAATTCCTTCTATGATAGGACTCTATTCTTTTTTTTTTTTAATAAAGCAATCGGGCTTAAGTAACTTGCTCAAGGTTACACGGCCAGTTATTTCTGGGTGTGGTGCTGAGTATGTGAGCCCGGATTTGATCCAGGTCATCCCGACACTGGAGCCAGTGCTCTTACTCACTGAGCCACCTGGCCACCCCTAAACAATTGGGGTTAAGTAACTTTCTCAAGGTTACACGGCCAGGTGTTTCTGGGTGGGTGCTAAGTGTCTGAGCCCGGGATTCGATCTCCAGGTCAGTCCGACACTGGAACCGGTGCTCTTACTCGCTGTGCTACCTGGCCGCCCCAATAGAACTCTATTCTTGATACCTGAACCAGGGACAGTCAAAAAAGAGAAAGAAAGCTATGGGCCAATATCCCTAATCAAGAGTGACACAATAAAACAAAAGAAAATATTATCAAGTAGACCATAACAAAATATCACAAAGATCTACCTTCTCTCCTCACCTCAATTAATTGACAAAACCAGAAAAACAGAATCCCTCTTACAAACATGCATCATTGAGGGAAACAAATTCCCACAATGGCCACGTCTCCTCCTGACCAAAAGCTTTGATCTACACTGAGCCCACCAGCCCTGTCTTAGGAGGTAGATAGCTATTTTATCGTGAATCCTCTAGAATAGTTGGCTCTTATGTTGATCAACATCCCAAGTCTTTCAAAGTCCTTCATCTTTATGCCTGTAGAAATTGTTCTCCTGCCTCTGTTCACTCTGAATCAGTTTCCCCAGATTTTTCTAAAACCACCGCTTTCATCACATCTCATAGCACAACAGTATTCTATTGCAGTTGTATACCATAACTTGGTCAGGAGGTTCATAGGCATCCTTCTGTTTTCAATTCTTTGCCATCATAAAAAGAGCTGCTATAAATATTTTTGTACATATGGGTTGATTTAATTTAATAATAGTAACAATAAATTTTATTCCAGAATTCACTGCTTAGGAGCATAGATTTCAAAGTAGAAGGACCTTAGAGGTCATGTAATCCCACTTCATCATTTTACAGAGGGAGAAACTGAAAACTAGAGAATGTAAGTTACTTTTCACAGGCCACACAGGTGCTAAAGCCCTGATTTAAACTCAAGTCCCATGATTCCAAGTTGAATACTCTAGCCACTGTAGTACCCACTTCGAAGACGAGATCAATTGATCTGGGTCCAAACTATTCAGTTACATGGAAATTGTAAAGGGAAATGACTTCCCAGAAGAGGTCAAGGGTTGTAAGCAGGAGTGACTGGGAGTTCAGTTGACAAGGAGAAATCACTATGAAAGCTCCATCCTGTTGCCATTAAGGAGTCACGGTTGCATAATCCTTGATCTCTACATTGGGGTAGATAACAGACAGTACTTGGAAAAATATGAAAGTCAATTCCAACCTAACTAATTTGTCCTTTTTTTATTTTCACAATTGAAATGTGAGGGAAGAGAAAGATAAAAAGTGACTTGCTGGGAGAATGGAATGGGCGCTTTGTCCAAAAGAGCAGTAGTTATTGGATACTGGGGCCTCCTGAGGAGGCATAGCATGATGCCAAGGGGTATGCCATGAATCAATCAGAAGAGGGAAGGTTAGAAGATGGGAAGATGAGTTTTATCCCACCATCCTTAAGAGTCAATACTGGGTCTTGTCTTCAACACAAGCATACCCACCCTCATAACTCCCTCACTCTGTAAGCTCTGAACTTCCTCCCTTCTGAATTGGGCCATCAGCCCCTCAGTGGTTATAACCGAACCACTAGCTGGTCACCCACATAAGTAGCTGTGCATTTCTCAATGTCCTCCCCCCAAAAAACAGCAGCATACCACTTCCTGCCTTCCAGATCACCTCATGGCCAAAGCAACATGTCCTCTCTCTGAGGGGTGGATTCTGCACTCCAGGACAAAAATAACGAGTGAGAGACCCATCTTCCTTCTTTTCATTTTGGGTAGGACAGAATGAGTCATTCCCAAACAGCGAGCATGGATGAGTTGTGATGTGCATTGAAGTTTCATTATACTTTTTCTCTGCCAAACTTCCCAATTTCTATTGTTCCCCACCCCCATCCTTCCCAGCACTCAGCTTTTCATACCCTCAATGTCCTCTTCGAATCTTTGCTCCCCCTCATTTCACATATTCAATCAGTGGCCAATTCTGATCGTTTCTACTTCCCCGTCCCTTGCACTTGCCTGGTCTTCTCTGTTCACACAGCCCCCACCTCCACTGACCACCTTCTCCAGACCATCCTCCCCAAAGCAATCAAAATAGTATTAGTAAAGTGCAAGTTTGATCACATCATTGCCCCAATCAACAAACTTCCTAGTGACTCCACAATCAAAAACAATTTCACCTGCATCTGCTTCTTTTAAGTTTTTATTTTCAATGTTTTACAATGAACACAATTATTTAGCATAGACCGGGTTACTCCAGTCATTTCAATCCTCTGAATGGGGAAATTATCAAACGAGAACATATTTGTAAAGTGGTTATCACAGTGCCTTGCACATAGTAGATGTTTTAATAAACGTTTGTTCACACCCCCAAAAAAAAACAACAACCACACATCACATAAGGCAAAGGACTGGTCATTGAATTCCCTACCCCTGCAATAGCCTCTGTCTCCCTCCCCAAAGATCTCTGCCTTGAGAACTCTAACCCTCCCTTCCAATCCAATCTCAAGAACTACTTCTTTTCCACTTTGCTCTGGCCCCATTCTACCCAGATTTCCAGCTCTTTTGTATGTTATTTTAAACCATTAGGAATTCAATTTATTTTTTAAATTTCTGGCACTTACCTAATGCTTGGCACATTAAAAGGCCTTAACGAGCTCCCATTTATCAATCTGTCTGTCTATTCATCTATCTATCCATTCATCCATTGCTCCAGACTACCCATCTACCTCCTCCATGATACTGCTCTATGCCCAGAATCTCTCCAATGACTCCTTTCATTATGCACCTGGGTGATCACATAGAGTGAGACTCAACTTGGAAGGGGGGTGCTTACCAGTGGAGTATGCATACTATCACACTTTCTGGAAACATAATTGGCCCATTTTATTACAAGACTGTACATCTCTCTGATGATATCATTGGAGAACAGAATTTGAGAAGAGGAAGGGACCTCAGCAGGTATCCAGTTCAATCCATACACTAATGGAATCCTCCCTGTACCTTAGCTGACAAATGGCTGTCTGGCCTCTGCTTGCAGAGGGGAACCCACCACCCATGGAGGGTCTCATTCCACCTTGGGAGAGCTCTAGTCATTAAGAAGTGTTTCCTTCCATCTAGCCTAAATTTGACCCTTTGAAATTAAGAAATCACTGGAGACATTTTTTGTTATTTAATTTCAAGTGTTTTTCAAACCACCATAGGGGCTTTGCTTATACACAAACACACACACACACACACACACACACACATACACACACTCTCACACACTCACACACACACACCGTGTCAGAGGAGGGATACATCTGAGTTCCCTTACCTGATCTCACAGGTTCTACATCCTGCCCACCTTGGAATGCACCACAAAGTTCTCTCTACCAGCCTCCTTTATAGGGCATTGCACCCCATCCCAGTGATTAAGCCAGCTCTCTGTAAAGGTGCTCACCTTTGCCTCTTCCTGCTGATTTTTGAAACAACACACCTGAGATCCCATAAAGCCAATTCAATTCAGTAAGTATTCATTAAGCACCTGCCACATTCCTAGTACCTGTGTTGCCCTGGAATTACAATGACAAAAAGAAAGCATCTGACCTCAAGGTGCATATGTTTTATTGCTTTTTACTGGGGAGAAGGAGGTGTCAATGTGTAGACACGTAAGGACATATAAAATATAAATGAAGTAATTTCATACAGCATGTGATTCATGCCTCTTTGATACACTTATGTCCTATAGGAAGGAAGGAAGGAAGGAAGGCAGGAAGGAAGGAAGGCAGGAAGGCAGGAAGGCAGGAAGGCAGGAAGGAAGGAAGGAAGGAAGGAAGGAAGGAAGGAAGGAAGGAAGG
>NW_027185872.1:1389405-1438647 GCF_028583685.1 Petaurus breviceps papuanus
AGGAAGGAAGGAAGGAAGGAAGGAAGGAAGGAAGGAAGGAAGGAAGGTGGGAAGGAAGGGGGAAAGGAGGGTGGGAAGAAGGGAAAAGGGAAGGCAGGGGAGAGAAGAAGGGCAAAGTCTACAGTACTTTGCAAACCAAAGTAGTGTGGATCTTGACAGAGATAGATTTCACAACTGTTTATTCAGTTAGTATTCAATCACATTTCCTTTTGATGCCATAGAAGCATGAATACAGTGCTTCAGACTAACACTAGAATTACAATATAAATTTAATATTCTTTATTAACTCTTCTGCTCTTATTGACAAATTACCGTTGGATGGACAGGATAATTCCATTTAGAGAGTTTGTTATAGGAAAACCAGACTGCACAAGATGAGTGAGTCCCTGGAGCTGACTGGGGGCTGTAATGACTTGGAATAAGGTACAAATTGCCTTTGTGTTTGGGCAAATGGAATTAATGAGGGGAGCACTCAGTAACTCCCTCATTACCAGTGATCATGATGAAGCACATACACTTCAAGTCGGATGACTTGTTGGACAGACACAGGAACCCAGGACAGATGAGCCTGAACTGACTGTGCTGTTCCTTCCCTCTGTCTGGAGAGCTCTCATAGGAAGGGATCATATTGATTTTCACTCAGAATGATACTTATTATCATAATACAGACCTAGCAAATCTCCAGGTATTTTCTCACATGCTCTCCCTGTGTTGATAAGCAAAACGGAGACAGAAAAGACAAGATCTCTCCAATCCTTCTTGCCTCAGAGGGAGCAAGGTAGAACGGTGTCACCCTGACAACACTAAAGGGTTTGGAGATTCAGAGGTTCTAACAAGGGTGGGGCCTGGGGATCCTCTTCCATTTGCAACAGCCAAAAGCCTCCAAACCCATCCAAAAAACTCATTTTTCACATCACCGAAGAAAAATGGCATTTTCAAAGGCTTCTGAACAACTCTGGGCATGGTCCAGTTGGTGTTCTTTGTGCTACACCACAGTGGGTAGCCTTATGGATTGAATGGAGAAATGTAAGTGTGTGGGTAAACTGGCCTGTGACCAGGGCCCTTTAGGCGACTGACTGGAATGCCCCCAGCACCATCTCTTGGTTTTCTTCAACCTGACTCTTCTCTAACAAAGCCTTCAATAACATCCTCAGCTTGCAGCCATCTCTCCCTGCCGGGCCTACATCCTACAACTTTCTATGCCTTTCACTAATTCTTCATCATTTGCTATTTTGGGCTTTCTGCACATACATTCATATGCCCAAATGGCAGGGTTTTAAATTGGAATTCAGAGGCTCCCTCCTAGAGGAAGCCTTTTTTTGTATCCTTCTAGCTGTCTGTGCTCTCTCCCATCTCAAACTATCATCTGTTTACACGTTATATGCCTCCCTAGTGAATAAAGTCTCTGAGGATAAATCTCTTTGGTCTGTTTCTATAACTCCAGCACAGAGACCTGCAAAATTTAAATTCTTATTATATATACTTGTTGGTTGGATTGGAAGCTAGAAGAGACCTCCCTAAGCGCCCATCAAATCCCATCCATGCAAGGACACTGTCTGCAACATGCCCTCAAAGCAGACCCTAAGCATTTGGGGGAAGATTTCTGGTGAGGAGAGCTCCATGACCACTTTGGAGCAGATCTGCTTGGTAGAATCCTGACATCAGGCCTATATTTACCTCTTTGAACCTGGGACCTTGTTCCCAGCCCCTGCCCTCTAGGGTCCAACTAAACAAATCTAATCATTCAGCTGACACCCTTCAAGTATGTGAAAATAGCTGTCACATCTCCTTCTACTCAAAGATACCCAGTTCCCTCAACCAATCCTTAGATGGCATGGCCACAAGGGTCTTCTCCAGACTATTTGCTGTCCTCTGGACCATCTCTAGCCTACCAATGCACTTTCTAAAAGGTAACTTTCCAGAACTGAAGATATCATTTGAAAGACATCTCCCAACCCAGCTCGTAGACCCCTTGAGGACAGAGACTTTGGCCTGTATCCCCAGGGCTCAACATCATGTCTTATATGCCATGCAGTGATTATCAGTGCCAAAATTGTACAACAAGACATTGTTGGCCTGACACGGACATAGTAAGATGTGAGGTTTTCACATTCAGCCAAGACTCAGAGTAAGATTCCTGTGCTTGTGGTGGTTTTCCTGGGGGCAGGTCAAGTCTCATGTCCATGGTGCTGAAGGCTCCAGTTCTCAGATGTATCCCTAAGTCCCGGATACATCATTTGAAAGCGTCTATCCTATTTCTTGGATGGCAAAGCATCTACATGAGCAGGAGATATTTTTTCCATCTACTTCCTACTGACTAAAGGATGTGCACCCACACCAGCATTCAGATTAATTATATCAGAAATATCTTACAATACGCTAATGAATTAAACCTCTAAAAAGTAACCCCAGAGAGAGATCTTGATCTCTGAAAGACTTTGCGGGGAGAGTGGAGGCTCTTTGAGGTTCTGCCAAACTGAGCGGGCTGAGAGGAACATTCTGGCAATGGACGGAGCCTGTAGTCTGGAAGGTAGAGAGGTAGCTAAGCCCAACCCTGCTCCTGATTTCCCTGTTTGTGTTAATAATTCTTCCTCTTTCTCAATTCCTGCACTAGTCAGTTGCAAAGGTTTATTGATTCCACCTCCAAAACACCTGTCATCTCTATCCGTATCTTTAGAGCAGACCCACCCAATTTGGCAGTGGGTAGGGGGCCAAAATTAAAACAGACTAAATTTCTTTGGACAGAAGATGGGTTAGACTAGAGATAGACTGACAATGGTTGGTTGCTATGGTCATGTGACAAACAGGAGAGTGAGCAGTGGCAACCCTACATCTCTTGTGGGCCACCAGAAATCCTTTGGTGGCTGCAAGTGGCCCTCACGCTGTATATTGTACAGGCCTACTCTACAATAACCCCAATACTTCTTGCAATTTTTGGCTATGGTTCCACAGTTCTAATATGGAATTGACTCTCTTCCAGAGGGCTGGCAACTAAGTAGCTCAGTAAATAGATCTCTGGGCCTGGAGTCAGAAAGACCTGAGTTCAAATCCAGCATCAAACATCAAACATGCCTCAATTTACTCATCTGTAAAATTAGCTGGAGAAGGAAATAGCAAACCACTCCAGTGTTCTTTTTGTCCTTTGCCAAGAAAACCCCCAATAGAGTAAGAAAGATTTGGACACAATTGAAAAAAAGGACTGAACAATAACAATCCAGAGGGCAATCATTGAGTCCGGCAAGATAACAGCCCAGGGTGTGCACACACTTTTGTGATACACAGATCTTCACTAAGCTTGATAATGATCAAAACTGAATATCATCTGTCTGCCTTGTGGAGGAAAAGCTCTGGATCCGGGAACATCTACAGCTTCTAGAAGCCCATGGATCTCTTTCCTGAAAAGGGCAAGCAGAATTTCGATGCCTTTTGCTTTTCCAGATTGTGAATCTTTGGGTTTCAGCCAAATGCCTTTGTGGTTGTGATTCCATGCTAATCAACCCAGCTGGGCACTTGGGTTTGTCTGCCCAACAAACTTCTGATAGGGTTTCTCTGTTTTCTAGCTTATAACTAGGTAATGCTCCCTGCTGGCATCTAGTAAGAAGGAAGAGAGGCTGGTGTAAGCAATATGCCCACTTACATGGGTGGGCTGCAGGAGAGAGGGCATGAAAAGACACCTGAGGGACTCCTTCTTAGCTCCTTTATCCCACCTCCTGTATGTGGAAAAGCCGATCTAGAGCCGACCACAAATCAATTAAGAAAGAATCACCCATTTCACTAGCTCTCTTATGAGTCATTCAGAAAAGATGGCCCCAGAAAACAGAGCTGACCTAGTTGATTGTCCAGAGGAGAAAAAATGGATCTTGTTAGAGAGACAAGACCTGGATTTATGATTTCATTGGAATAGGAATTGCCATTGGAGGAAACTCTCTATCTGTGGAAACTGGCACCTTTTCAGCAACTTAGTCTTAGAGTTGCCTCTAACACTGAGTGGTCAAGTGACTTCCCCAGAGTCACACAGCCAATATGTAGATGAGATGTGGAACTGGAACAGAGGGCCCATTGGCCCTAAGTCCACTTTCTATTCACTATACCAAACTGCCTCTCAAGCAGGCAGATGGAGTAGTGAACAGGGCCCTCTGTCTGGAGCCATGACAATATGGGGGAATCCCCCCTCAGATCCACAGCTCCCTCAAAAAGGAGTCTCCCTGAAGCATTTTGCTAGCCTCAGTGGGCTACAAAAACATTCAATGTTGCCTAATGCTTTAAGAATCTCTTCCCATGTGAGAATCCTGTGAGGCAGGCAGTATGAAGAATGTCACCTCCATTTTACGGGCACAAAAACTAAGTCTCATAGAAAGAGATAATTTGTCCAAGACCCCACAAGAGAATCAGCGGCAGATCGTTGATTTGAACACAGGTTCTACCACACTGCATCTTGAATGATCACAATTCTCTTGTAATTATATTGGCTCTTCAGTCAATATAAAACAACCTATATCCTGAATTAATGAATGAAGTAAAAATTAATTAATAAAAATCATTTTTAAAAAGTGGGGTATCCATTAGTTCTAGAGAAATACGCTTCCTTATGTGATTTTACTTTCTTTTTGAGGAAGGGGAGGCACGTTGGGATCTGGACCTGTGAATTCATCAGAGTAAGGAACTTCTGATATAAAACCAACTCCACTAACGTGGAATAACAACATACCTGTAGCTCATGGTCTTATAGAGTTATCTGGGGGCTACTGAGGCACTTACTGTTTCACCCCGACTCACCAGCAGATAAGTATACAAGGCAGGGTTTTGAATCTGGGTCTTCTTGATTCTGAGACTGACCATCTCTGTATACTCTAGCATGTTATTTTTAGTGATTTTGTATAGATCTACAGAAAATACACACCTGCATGCTTGAGCACAGTCACAGGAAGCTAAACAGGATTGTGGTGTGCCATAGTTTCTGCTGATCAACTAAAAGTGCTGCCAGCTTCTTCTAGATTGTGACATGTTGGAGACAAGTCCTTGTCTCTCTGCCTTGAAGTTCTGAGGAGATTCTTCCAATTCTCAGGAGCCTGGCATTTAATCAGACTAAAGACTAGTTATGGAGACCGTTTCATACAAGGGCCGGTTGAAAGAGTGGGGGACATTTATCCCAGAGAAGAGAAAACTTGGATAGACATGTTGCTTTTTGTTCAAGAATAAACAATGCTTTTCCATGAAGAGGAATTGTATTTTCTCACATTACCCTGCAGGAAGAACTAGAAAAATATAGCCGTAGTCCTGGAGCTATTGTCCCACACTCTAATCGCACAGACAATGACTGGTCTGCAGAGGATAGTGAGAAGCGTCTCCTCTCAGGGCTCTCAGCAGAAACCCAGATGGGTGGGAGAGTCGTTGTCTGGTACTCTGGTTCATAATCCCCCACCAGCATATATACAGGGTCGCTTTTACTGAGAATGTTAGGAAGTCCCAAAGCATCCAACCTTGTGAAGTTCATCACATCATTCTCTAGTTAATACATAAGGTAGGAAAGACGGGTCCCCTTGTTCCTTCCAACACTTCCTTCTCAGATACTTAGCTGGAAATGATGCCCCACTAGGTAGATTCTATCAGAAGGCTTGATTGCAAATTAGCTTGCTAAGCTTATCCAAAGCCGACAGGTTGTGAATGACTCTTCAACCAATCATAATATCTTTTTTTAGCATCCTTTCATTTGATCCAATGGTTTTCCACCTCCCAAACTGACTAAAGACATTTTTTTCCAAACCCAGTTTAATACCTTTCATTCATTCAATGAGATTGTTCTCACTTGATAGGGGTATGAGGATATAGAACATCTTACAGTTATACTAAGTGGGTCAGTGGCTGATTGAGGGATACAATCAACTCCTATCCTCACTTACATGTATTATAGTTTCAATAAGGCAACTTCAGGCAAAATGACACTTCCATCAACATGGGATGGGTTGGATTTCTTTTCATTGGAGATTATCAAGTGAAGGTTAGATTACCAGTCATCAGGAATGCTATGGGAATCACTCTTCTCCAGAGTATGAATTAGACTCAGTGACCAGCTCTGAAATTCTGATTCTGTGAATGGTGAGCCTCATTCTGACTACATGGGGAACACAACAGTAATACATCCTCAAGTGTTAGCTACATTGTGTGCCTTTGTCTTTTCCCTCGAGGATTCGTTCTTTCTGGGGCATATTTCTCCCCTGTTACAGAGTAGGTAATAAGGTCTTCAGCTGGAAAGATTATGGTGTGAAGAGAGAAGATAGAGGACAGAGAAATGACTGAGATAAAATTGACAACATATGATAATAGAATGCAATAGAGGAGAAGGGAAGGAGAGGGGAGGGGAGCGAAAGGGAGGAGTTAAGAGCCAGATGCCACCTGAGAATTTGGGTGGCTACAAGGATGGTGGTGCCCTCTGTGGAAGAGGAAAGTCCAGAGGAAGGGAAGTTGGGGTGGGAAGAGAGTCAATTCTACTTTGAAGTCTTGAATCTGAGCTGCTTTTTCAGGTTAAAAAAGGTCAATGGCAATTTGAATTATCTATTGACAGATGGATCCCAGCTCACTTACAAACCAGACATACTTGGGTCTATTGTCTTTGGTCATCTTTGTACAGTTTACTAAACAGCATGGTTTAAATACAGTTCATAATAAAACCCTAGTCTACAAAGTAGACACAAACCCCACTTCAATAAATACATTTCCTGAATACAATGGCAGAATTGTGTTTGGGAAGACAACATTCGACCATGAATTCTTCCCCTTTGAATCATTCCTGAGAAGCATAGTGGACATAAGTCAGTCTCAACGTCAAGTGGCCCTAGGTTTGAACCTCCTGATAATCTGGCCATGTGACCCTGGGAAAGTGTCTTCACCTCCTCAACCTCCAAGCAACCCTTTAAGACCAAAAGTCGTAAAGAATGTTATGATAGGAATCGAGAGAGGAAGCTTCCTCATTGGAAGTTCCCCATACCAATGAAATCACAGCTTTGGTATAACACTTTTTTAACTTTCCATCCAACCCAAATGATACCAGCTTTTATTAACCAATTAAAGCAGGTGCTGTGCTGCATTCTGTATATAAAAGCAAACATGGATGAGCCCTTGCCCTGGAGAAATGGTCATTCCCTGGGAACAGAAAAGGTTTCCCTTAAGGGATAGTACCTGCCCTGCAGCTTGAAGAAATCCAGAGTTTCTATAAGATGGAAGCATCCCAGACATGGGACAAAAGCCCTGTGAATGCTTTCTGAAATAACTTCAGAAAGAGCCTGGGAAACAAACAAAGAAACAAAAACCCCTTCCCCACGCACATTCACACAAGCCTCCATTCCCACCTTTCCTTCTCTGCTCTGGCTATGTATCCTTCAGTCATTTTGGTCACATCCAGCTTTTCATGATTCTACTTGAGGTTTTCTTGGCAAAGATACTGGAGTGACTTCCCATTTCCTTCTCCAGCTCATTTGGCAAATAAGGAAACTGAGGCAAAGAGGGTGAAATCACTTGCCCAGAGTCACACAGCAAGTTAGTGTCTGAGGCCTTTGGTTTAGAGTTGACCAGCTTGTTGTTTCATCCTTTAGATCTAGATCAGGAAATCACCTTGGGTGAAGTGCAAGTGACAGAAGCTGTTTCTCCCGTTGAACTGAATTTGATCTGCACACAAAGGCCGTGCATGTGTATGTTGGTCGATTTGTGAAGCGGGTTCCAACAAAGAGTTTGGCAGCATGGGTTAGGACTTGGCTTTTTCTCTGCCTGAACTTGTCCGCTTGGGAGAAATAGAGAATGGGGCAGAAATGTGCTCCAACAAGCATATGCTTAATCAAAATGGTGCTGCAGTGGTTGGTGAAGACCCTGGGGAGGTAGATCACACAAAAGGGAAGATGATGAGATTCTGGAAGAGCTGATTGACCAAAGGATTTGAAAGTTACTATTTCTGTATTCATTTAGGTACTTGCTATTCCTTCCAAGGGACTCTCCATCTCCTGACTCCAGGCCTTTGCATTGACTGTCCTGGAATGCTCTCCTTCCTTACCTCCGTCTCTTTGCTTCCCAGCCTTCTTTCAAGATTTAGCTCAAACACCTTCTGAAAGAGATCTTCCCAATCCATGCCATCCCCACTGGCACCTTCCTCTACTAGCACCTTCCCTTTGAGATTACCTTCCATCTACCCTATGTGTATCTTATCTGTGCCCAGAAAACTTCTTGTGCCTCTCACACTAGAGTGTAGGCTTCTCTGAAGGCAAGAACTGGTTTGTTTCATTTTTTACCTTTCTTTGTACCTCCAGCACTTGTCTGGCATGGAGCACATATTTAATTAGGGCTTGTTCATTGCTTGATTGGTCCTTAAGGACCACAAACGCACTTGCCTCATTTGGTGCTATTGAAAAATGGTCTTCTGTGAATCCATACAGGTTCTTTTTGCCATTGAAATATTTGGATGCTCCTTCCATGACCCCTTAGCACTGAACCACCATCAACACACACACACACACACACACACACACACACACACACACACACACACACACACACACACACAGCTCTGGTGAGACTCCTGGGGCACCACATGAGTGACAGTTGAAGGGTGACTCATTCCTGGCCTTAGCCAATCCATATTTCAAAGAGAACATCAGCTTAGGCATTTGTGAGGCAAAAACCTGAGAATGAAAAAAAACCAAGCATGTGCCCATTGTGTTCATGACACTTTAAATCTCAGATTTCCGGTTGCTTCAGAGAGGCAGCATGAAGAAGACAAGAGGATTGGGGAATCAGGAAGATCTGGGTTCACATCTTACCTCAGACATTTAGCAGCTGTGTGATTGTGGGGAAGTCATTCTACCTCTCTGAGACTCAGTTTTCTCATCTGTTAAGTGGGGACAGTAAGACCTACAGTGCTTACCTCTCATTGCTATTGCAAGGCTTATGTAAGAGCATGCATTCAAAGTACTTGGCAAAGTGCTATTCAAATGTCCATCCACTCTTCCCGTGGTCTGTCTGGGATACACATAAAAGCGGAGTAGAAGAAAAAGCTCAGAAGAGAGGTTGACCTCAGGCTCTGGAGGCCTAGAATGTCAGGCCGAGGATCTTTGATGTGATACAGTACATAGAGTGCTGTGCTTGCAATCTGGAAGACCTGAGTTCAAATCTGGCCTCAGACACTTAGTAGCTGTGCGACCCTGGGCACGTGGAGATGATGGCACCTGCCTCCCAGAGCTGTTGTGAGGATTGAATTTGGAGTCAGGAGGACCAGAGTTCAAGTCCTGTCTCAGCCATTTACAAGCTTCAGGACCTGCACAATCCCTCAGCCCCCTTCAGAAAAGGACATAAGAATGACATTTACTTCACAGGGATGAGCCCTTTGTGAAGATCAAATGAGATCACTCCTGTAAAGTGTCTCACAAACTTCAGAGTACCAGAGAAATCGAATGATTATTGTTACTTTTACCCCTAATTCCCCAGTATCCACATAATTCTTTAAAGTGACTTTTTATTGGGTTCTCTCATTTTGGTTTCAAACGAAGTGTTTGCTAGCTGACCCATCAGGCAGGCGACTGTCCCACTCCGGATTATTCTCAGAAGGAGCTCTCCGCGCATTGGATCAAGAGATGGGGATTCTGAGGGAGGAGGAGAGACCCAGAGATTAGACAGACAGCAGGACACCAGGCCTGGGAAGCTCGGGGAGCTGGGGAACAGCACAGGCCCCTGGGAAGGGGAAGGAAAACAAAGCCGGCCTTAGCTGCTTCTAGCCTGGAGAGGAGAAAAACAGATTGTGCTTCACCAGGAAACCCAGGCTGGCCCTTGTCAGCGATGGGGGAAGGGAGATGATACAAGTGTGAACACCAACCCTGCTGCCCAGAGACACTCAGACTCTGAGAGGGAGAGAGCAGAGGCCCAGCAGCCCCAGAAAGGAGGAGGCACCAGTCAGAAGAGGATGGGAAGCTGCCCCTGATCCTCCCCACCCTCCTATCACTTCCTGTTGGGAGGGAGGGGTAAGCACCTCCCACAACGTCCACTAGTGAGGTCCTTGGCTGGACCAGAAAACTGGGTAGTCATGTCTGTGGAACCAGCAAAGGGCCACTGAACCCAAGGGCTGGGCTCCTGGTGAGCAGGACTCCCATCCCCCATGACAGGAACAATCCCAGTGAACCACAAGCCCTTCTTTTGCCTACTTGTGGGCACTGATGTGTCTCCCTTGGAACCCACTGGTTCAGGTTAAGTTCCAGGGATCTGTGTCTTTTCCAAGTGCTCTTAGGAGAGCAAAGAACCCTGGCAGGAGGCTTGTTGGGCTTTGGTTTACCCATGATAAACGGGGCATTTTGTGTCCTCATCATCTGCGGTCAGTTGGGGAATTGGGGAAGCCGGCCTTAGCTGCTTCTATCCTCGAAGAGTCGCTCTGAGACGTGCCCTGGCTTTACAGACTTGAGGATCCCAAGGCAATAAGAGTGTGAGCCACAAAGCTTTGGGAGCCCCCTTGGCGGGTCTCACCTGAGCCCTTTGAGCCATAGGTTAGCGGGGCAGGGGAGAGCCGCTGGGACATTCCCCACAGAAGACTCTCACCTCTACTCTTCCGTGTTTGGTAAAAACAGTTAGTGGAGGATCTCAAAGATGACAGCGAGCTGGTCTCAGAGTCAACAAGATCTGCATCTTGCTATGGTAACTCTGAGCCCCCAGTAGGTCTGATGGCACAGCCATCACGTGCCCCCTAAGTCCACTTTTCTCCCCATTGCTTTTGAGCAGGCCCCCAATATGGACCCAAGGCCCTTCAGTCCTGGGCTGCCCTCTTCTGGAGGCTCTCCAGCTTAGAACGCTCTTCCCCACAGGCCTGCTGTCCTCAGACCTCAGCCTGTCCTTCAGATAGAATCTGGCCAGTCTGAGAATGATCCACTAGGTCCAGAAGCCCAGGAGCAGCAGCAGACCCAGAGGAACACTCAGACTCCTGCTCCAGGTCTTGCTCACCCCCTGGTAAGGGGGAGACATTGCCTGGGGTCCAGCTCTTCCCCCATGGGCTAATGCTCCCAACTGGTGCAGACGGGTGACAGGCCTGCTTTGAGCACATTCAGATTTCAATGTGATACAGTCAGTGATGCTCTGGCCTTGAAGTCAGGGAGACCTAGGTTCAGACCCATCTCTGACACGCTCTGGCTGCATGACCATGGCTAAGCCAATGCACAAAGCCTAAGACAGAATAATAACTAGTCCCTGCCTCACAGGCTCATTGTGGGCTCAGATGAGATAATTTGTGTAAATCACTCTGCAGACTCTAATGCAGACCATGAACACCAGTTATCACTAGTAGACTCCAAGATGCTTTCTGCACGTTCAGGCCCCACGCCATCAGACATGCTTGAAGTGAACAGAGCTCTCGCTTCTCAGCTGGCCCATTGGCTCGCACAGATTCTAGCGTCTTGGTTCTTTGATCCTAGGGTCACAAGTGTGGCAGACGGACCACGCTTAACACTGCTTACTCAGGGAAACCTCTGCTAGAGATTGACATGATACTCAGCAGTTCACACTTTGGTCAGCCACAACCCTAAGGTGTGCATGGTGAAAAAGCAGACTTTTGCCCAAAAGAATATGAGCCAGGAGGCTGTCCTCTGTTAATGCTTTCCTGCTGTGCTACCTATGGAGGATTGCTTACAACATGTCTTACCTCAGTTGGCCCCCATGTGGAGAAAATATTGTAAATCTGATGCAATTGGGGTGACAATGCCATGAGGAACTGAGGGGGAGGAGGGTCCAGCACAAAGTGTGCTCTGGAGAAGATGTGCAGATTCACGATCAGAGAAAACAAGGCATTCCTGTGGGCAGGTGGTAGAGAAAGAACAGCAACGGGAGGGAGGCAGGGAAAAAATCTGGGCCAAATTAGAGAAAAGGAACCAAAAGCTGGCTTTGCTTTCCATGAACAAGCAGAAGGCAAATCAGAGCAAACATCACAGGTCCTCAGCATGGAAATGAATGTCGATTCACCCAGACAGACGAAGGAATTACCATCAAGGCTGTCAGTGCCAAAACCAGGATGTGGCAGTAAGGGCTTTGCCCAAGCGTTCTGAAACATTGAGGGCATGCTTCCTCCCCAGAAGGGTCCTCAGGCCGAACCTCCCCCTAAGACCTGATGACCTTCCCCCACTCCTTCCTTCCCCAGTGCCAACTCCTGCCTCCCCCTCCCTAGGGTTGGGATAATAGCCAGTCTCTCTAGGGGCATAGGTGTTTGGTTTCCTCTCCCATTGTGACTGCGCTCCAATGGGAACTTTACTGTCTTCATTGTCTCCCCTCTCCAACTGAAGGTGTTCCCCATGCAAGATTTTGTAATTTTAACACTGAGTATATCCTATGTGTACAAAAGTATTTATAGCAGCTCTTTTTGTGGTGGCTAAGAATTGGAAATCAAAGGGATGCCCATTAACTGAGGGCATGGCTAAACAAGCTGTTGTATGGGATGGCAATGAGACATTATTGTGCTATAAAAGGTGATAAGCAGGACGATTTTGGAAAAACCTGGAAAGACTTACATCAACTGATACATAGTGAAGTGAACAGAACCAGGAAAACTTTGTAACACAGCAACAGCAACATTGTCTGATGAAGAACTGTGAATGACTTAGCTACTCTCAGCAATACAATGATCCAAGACAATCCCAAAGGACTGATGATAAGTGTACTATCCACCTCTGGAGAAAGCATGGATAGTGTTTGAATACAGACCAAAGCATGCTGCTTATCTCTTCCTTTCTTTAATTTTTTTCCTTTTATTTGAGCCTTCTTATACAAAAAGACTGATATGAAGTGCTTTACATAATTGCACATGTATAACCTCTATCTCATTACTTACCATCTCAGGGTGGTGGGAGCAAAGGGAGAGAGAGAGGGATAGAATTTGGAACTCAAAACTTGAAATTTCATGTGTGTGTGTGTGTGTGTGTGTACTTTAAAGAGAGGGTTGGCCTGGAAGTTAGGAAGGTCAGAATTCAAGCCTGCAGGTAACTGGCTTTATGACCCTAAAAACATCATTTAATTCCCCTGTTGCCTCACAAAACTCTCTGCATCTGTAAGTTACAGAGGGAATGCCAACTGCATCAGTGGAGGGGATTTCCACACTGTAAGTTCCTCATGTCAATGAAATCAGAGACTGAAAGTCAGGCCACATCAAAGCCACAAACAGGGATTCATTTCACAGCTACCCAATGGCTTGCTATTCATTAAACATGAGGGTTGTGGACTATTCCCTAAACACAATTTCATCTCCTGCCCTGAACTCTCTGAGGGTCACCTCGCAATGTGTCGATCATTTCCAACGGCTTGACTCTCAGGTTTGCTATGTTGATATCAAGGAAAACTGGCACCTTATTTTTTCTTGTTTTAAAATCAAGCAGCTGCTCTACATGAAAGTGAGATAAGGTCCTGAAGACGCCTGTGCAAGCTTATTATGTCACTGCCAGCCTCCATTTCCAAGAATGGCAGATAAAAATCAGAAGAGTGGTGAGGCTTGAACTCTCATTAGTCATTATCTTCTCCCCCTTTTCTATGCCCTGCATCTCCACTTACCCACTGAGACACCTCATTCAGCAACGTGCTGTGTTTTCCAAATTCAGTCTGCAGCTCTCTTTAGATGGTAAAGGGAAGACACCAATTTCTGCATGCCCAAATCCAAAACAACCCGAGGGAGCTGGGGTCAGTCATGTCTTTAGCAGCCTTGGATTCTTTGTACTTATCAAAGAGCTGTACTGGAAAGATCTTTTATTTTTCTTCCTCTTCTGTGTCCAGGTGGGTGCAATGTTGGCACCATTTCAGACCCCAAGGGGAGATTCACTATGACTAATCATTCTACACAGCATTACTGAGAGGTGGATTGGAACTTTCCATTATTTCCTATTAAATAAAACAAAGCCATGATCTGGGCCCCACAACTGACAAGACATTAGGTGTATTCCACTTCTGAGCTTAAATCTTCGTTCTTTGTCCCTTGTCCAGAGTCTTATTAAAACAGAAGAGAGAAAGCAAAGAGGCATGCACAGCATAAAGTCATAGGGCTGGAAGGGCCTTCAGAGGTGAATAGGCTTTCAGGAACAACTCGTATGTGGAAGCATTTGTGTTGATGACATCAAGATTTCATTCTTCAGAGCACCCCTTCTCTCTTGAAGTGAGAGTTCCTGGACAGGTATAGCCCATAGCATCTCACCAACCCTAACTCTGAATCCCTTGAATTCAGTTTGCCAAAAATGTGGAGTGCCAAAAATGCCAGTCTGCCTGGCACTGCCTTTTGTAATGGTGTGGGAAGACCTGTTAGGCTGTGGTATTAATCTGGGTAGGTGATAAAACAGTCCTATACTAGGTGGTAGCCTTGTGAAAAGGAAGGAAAAGACAGTTAAGAGGTATTATAGAGACTGAATCAACAAGGCTTAAATCAGTCTCTCAAGAAACCTTCCACTTAGTCTCCATATGTGCTGAAACAGAAAGAAGGAATCTTAGCTCTCCAAATTCATGGCAAACAGTTTGTTGACTGACTTGGGTTCTTATCTCAGTGGAAAGATTTTCTCCTCATCAGCTTCCAGTTTTGAAAGACTTATATAGGTGAGCTAGACTACAGTGATCTGTACATTGCCCTAATGCGAGTACTACCTGCCTTCATCTACTAACTGGGGCGGGAGGGGGGGAGGGGAGGGGTAGACTTCAGGAAGAATCTGGCTTCCAAACACACCCTGGCTGTCTCTTTCCCTTCTCTTCTCATAGCTCATCAGGAGGCAGTATCATGCTGTTTGTCCTTTGTTCTTAAGGAGGACCATGACATCAAGAAGGCAACATTTTGTCTAGCAAGTGAATTGGATTTAAGTGAGGCAGGGCTGTAAAAGGTGACCAGCCTTGCTCTCTCCTCTACAGCTGTCTGGGTCCAGTGGCGAGACAGAGATCAGTATGACCGGAGATGACCCTGGGTGCAGTAAGAGGCCTAGACCTTTTAAAGCTAAGGTCTTTCCCAGGTAGTTTGTCTGAGGTAATTACCATTCAGTGACTAAGGCTAGGTAAGAAATGAGGCAAAAAAAAAATTCCTTATTCAAAAAAACAATCAATCTGGGAGGGGAAGACCCTCAGGGTTTGTGACCAGAACAGAAACAATTGCCATTTACACTCACTTTGAGCCAACAAAACCCCAAAGTTACACCCACTCACTGTCACCCTGCATTCTGGACCTCACAGGGCTGCCCTCTTATTTATCACTGTATCTCACTTGTTCAAATTCCCTTCCCTCATGTCCTATTAGCCATCTCCACATACCTGCAAAGCCGTCCTTCATGAAGAGAATGATCTCCATTCTCCCCTCTGGTTCACAGGCGCGCATGCCTGCCCACATGTATGTTTACATATAAATGCACATGCCTACATGGGCACAAACACCCATGTTCACATGTGTCTGTGCATATGTGTGTGTTCCTATACACACGTGTGTGTGCATTGCTCATACGAGTACCTCTGTGTACACAGGGTACTCAGGGGCCAGTTCAGATTTGCTCTTAAGGACCAGGAACTATTCACCGTGCGTAGTTTCACTCCAGAAATTGACGGATGCTATAAATCAGGGCTTGAATTAGTTTACTCTTCTTCTCGCTTTCTGGACAAGAGATGCCAACGCGAGACCTCTTCTGAGTTCCTCGAACCAAATTAAAGCGTAATTTGGAAATATCCCACAAAATAAATACAAATACAATGGAACAGAAATAGCATCACATTGTGGTTTTCTAAGGCAATATGCAGTCCCGTTTCTATCTGATTTTGACACTGCTGGTCTAGGCTTAAGAAAGTGACAGAAAATGTTAATAACACAAATTAAACTTTTATGTGTCACGTGAACATTTTGAAAGTTGGTTGTTAAATTGTGTGTATAGAACACATGAAATTCTATGTCAGATATGTGTGCTGCCCACATAATTTGTGTATCCACATGGGTTGTCCAAATATGGCACACTGGCAACACTGACAGACTCGGTGTGGACTCTGGACCTCCTCTGAAGAGAGAAGAGGCAGCAGAAAGGCTGAGGAGGGCGCTCAGAACTGTCTGCTCAGCACCCTTCTCTCCAGGGTCCAAGGGCACGGCCAGACTGAAATGAGATCGAACTAGTTATTCCCTTACATATTATTGATCTGGGGACACAGAGACCCAGATCAAAGCTGCTTCCTTGGCCAATATCCCTTAAAGGGAGAGAGTTATTCCAAACTTACCCTTGTCATTATGCCTCCCCACCAAATGCTAGTTACACAAAAAGACCATCACAAATAATGAAGAGCGAGTAAACTTAAGTATTTTTTTATTTAGGCAAATAACAAACAGAAATCAGAGAAGGAGGAATATAAATTAGAATATACTAGAAAAAACCCAAGAGTAAATGGACTCTTCTGATGAAAACAATATGAGACCTCAGTTTGCCCAAGAAGGAGGCTACAATCTCATCAAAGGGGAAATTGTCCCAGAGTCTCTTGGGGAGGCAAGCTGGAAATTAGAAACATGTTGAAGAGTGTTCTCTCTGTCTCTCTCTCTCTGTCTCTCTGTCTTTCTGTCTCTCTGTCTCTCTCTGTCTCTGTCTGTCTGTCTGTCTGTCTGTCTCTCTCTCTGTCTCTCTCTGTCTCTCTCTCTGTCTCTCTGTCTCTGTCTCTCTCTGTCTCTGTCTCTGTATCTCTCTCTGTCTCTGTCTCTCTGTCTCTCTCTCTCTCTCTGTCTCTCTCTCTGTCTGTCTCTCTCTCTGTCTCTGTCTCTGTCTCTCTCTGTCTCTCTCTGTCTCTCTCTCTGTCTCTCTCTCTGTCTCTCTCTGTCTCTGTCTCTCTCTCTGTCTCTGTCTCTCTCTCTCTGTCTCTCTGTCTCTCTCTCTCTCTGTCTCTCTCTCTCTCTCTCTCTCTCTCTCTCTCTCTCTCTCTCTCTCTCTCTCTCTCTCTCTCTCTCTCTCTCTCTCTCTCTCTCTCTTTCTCTCCTTTCCCTCCCCCATTTCCCCTTGATCATGGTGATGACAGTTCACCACCACAGTTACATATATAAGCCTTTGATTCAATTAAGTAAACTCTTTCTATAGGGTTTCTCACATAGAGGCCCATACAATAGTCTTTAACAGACAGATAAAAGGATTTCACCATCTGCTATCAGTAGCATCAGAAGCATAGAAGATGACTCATTTTCTGAATGTCGTAGGATCATAAATCCAGACAGAACCAAAAGAGCCTCCTAGATCTAGATCTGGAAGGTCCTCAGAGACCATCAGACGCAATCTCCTATTTGAAGATGAGAGAACTAAGGCCGGGAGGGACAGCATCATTTCTTCAAAATCACAGAGGCAGGATGTGCCTGGGTGCCCTGATTCCATTGCACCATGAAATACCTTCTACCTTTCTAACTGATGTTTTCAGAAACTTGGGGGGTGAGTGTTATTATCTCTAGATCTAAAGGGGATAATGTGAATTTCTTGTGAGTTTGACCTGGGGCTCCCAGACTCTCTAATCCCAAGTTCTATAAGGTGTAAATACAGCTGAGCAAAAATTTGTGAATACAAGACATGAGGGAGAAAAACAGAGCATGATGGAGTGGTTGAGAAAGTTGTGCTCAGAGTCAGGAAGACCCAGGTTCAAATCCCACCCCAGATGCTAGGTCTGCTTCAGTCACTCACTGCCAATGGGCCTCAATCTCTCCATACAATAGATGAGGGAGGAGTTGGACAAACTTGGGGTTCCTTCCAGCTCCAAATCCATAGTTTCATGATTGTGCAACAAAGAGGAGTGTCACAAATTCCAAGTGAAAATCTGAGAAAACAAGAGGCATCACCACAAATTATTAACATAATTATTAGCTAATATTTGCAGAGAGTAAGATCTCTCTATAAGCTCACTTACTAACTGTGTGGCCCTGAGCAAGTCACTTCACCCTGTTTGCCTCAATTTTCTCATCTGTAAAATGAGCTGGAGAAGGACATGGCCACCCCTCTAGTATCTTTGCCAAGAAAACCCCAAATGGGGTCAGGAAGAGTCAGACTTGGCTGAGCAATGACAACAAATGAGCTTTTCAGAGCAGTTTATAAGGGAGATAATATTCCATGCTCACAAAAGAGCCCCTGAGGCGGCAGGGCTGCTGTTAGGTCCATTTTATGGATTAGGAGACTGAGGCCAGGAGAGGGAGTGATTTGTCTGAGGACAGACAGGTAGCAAAGGACTGGTCAGGAGGCCTGACTCCTGATCAGATGACACACTTACTCCACAGGGCCAGAACTGACAAAGCGCTAGTCTCCCCATCCTGGGTCCTCCTCTGCCCACTGTGGAAGCAGCTGCTCATTCACCCGCATCTCGGTGCCCTCCTGCCCCCCATTCATATCCACACATTGCCCCTGAGCTTGATATTTGCCTTTGAGCGACGTTTTCCAGGCATTACACCAAAGGATTTAAACCCTAAAGGGAGAATTTTAGAATTTCAGGTATTGGCCAAGCTGAAGCTCTACCATGGCTTCTGAGAAAGGGGGAAAGATGTTTCCTGTCACCTTTGCCATCTTCCCCCAACAGCAGAGGGATTCAGTGCTGTTCAGTGAGTTCAGGTTACTTTAGACTGACCGCACTTGGGGGAGAGGGGTGTGTGGGCAGCGGTTAGGAGCTGGGCGCAAAGTTTGCATTTTAATTCTTTCAGCAAGGTGAGATGCAGTCATTTGTCCCCATAAAGTGAAGACACTTGTGTGGCGATGGGCAGCAGAAAGTTACAAGCATCTCACACGCGGCTCCACCTCAGGCCGGGAAGATGCATTTCTTTATTCTGCAGACGGTCAGTCAGAACTCTGAGTGAAGCCAGCCTCTAATTGTGCCTGCCTAGAAGCCACTGGCATCTCCATTCAGGCATCCCATAAGAGCCCTTTGTGCGGCAGATGAGAGAGCCCTTTGAAGTTCTGGCATCCTGGCTGGCAGCTGGGCCTATCTGCCATCTCTCAGTCTACAGCAGAGGAGGCTGGAAAATCCTGAGCCCGGAGCAGGAGGCAGCTCTGGCCCTGAGCCCACTGGGTAAACACACTCACTTCCCTCTCACATACATGCCTTTGACAAATGCAGTGGGAGCGGCCAGCTTCCTTTAGACTGGAGAAGGGGAAATTACTCTCAGCTGTCCATACAGAACCAAACAACCTGCCATCCCCAAGGAGGGAGAGCCTGGAATTCCAGGTGGACCAGAGGGGATGGCTCTCCCGGCTGCACTCCCAGGTCCCTTGCTCCCATGAGAATGTTTGCAGATCTGTGATTTCCACTCCAGCCCCTGTTAGAGATGTTCCCATGCTCCAATGTCCTTTTCTTCCAGAGAGAAGCAAACTCACACTCTCCTTCCTGAAGGACTGGCATTCAGGCCTTCAGGTTTTCTGCAATCTGATGATCTAGAACGTAGATTCTTCCTTTATTTATGATGGACCCCTTTGGCCTATAAAGGTTCATAAAGCCTATGAACCTTTCCTCAGAATCATGCTTTGAAATGCATAAAACAGAATACAGAACATTAGAAAGAAAACCAATTATACCCAACTAGTTTCCAAAATATTTTTTAAAAGCAAGTTCTAGCCCCCCCCCCCCCAGAAAAGGACCCCTGATCTAGAGGTGTGACACTCGGCTGGAATCATAGGACTTCAGAGTTGGAAGGGACTGTACGGTTCATCCAGTCACACCAATACCTGGAAAAGAAAACCTACTCTAACTCCCCCCGCTGACAAATGGTCACCCACACTTTCATTGTAGGTCTCCTTTAGGGAGAACCCACTCCTCTCCCCATCCCCCAATCCCCATCACCACCTCAGGCAGCCCATTTCACTTTGGGAGACTCTTTATTGTTAAGGAGTTTCTTCTTGAATTTTTTACTTCTGTACAATTTCTCGGCCCTGCTCAGAGTTCTGCCCTCCATGGTCAAATAGTGCTGTCATCCCTTGATCTGGGTAAGGATTAGGCCTGCTATGCACTGTGTTAGGCACAGGAATACATTTAACAGCATGATCATCTGATGCAATCCCCATGTGGACTTTGGGTATACATAGAAATTCTGCCACCCTAGTCTGGTACCCATATTGCGACTCCATCTTTTAGAGTGCTTGTGTGTACAGATCTGGTGTATATTCGAAAGGGACTTATCAGCCAAGGCCTGGATGTGCTTTAGGGAGAGAGAGAAGCTGGAAAACTCTTGATGCAGAGGGCCTATGGTCCTCCTCATCCATGGCTGCCACGTGGTCCATGGAAGTGGTCCTCTGTTATCTCTTTGCATATATTCTTTCCTCTTTTAAGTAAAGGAGAATGGAAATGGTTGTGACCCTGTGGGTTCCAAAAGGTCAAGAGAGTGAACCACACGAGTCTTGGAATGGGGTCCATGACAGGATTTTCCAGGAGGCAGATGGTAAAGAGTGATCTCCCTAGTGACTGGCCTGGCCCAGTCCATAAGGAGCTCATTCATCCATCAACTTTGCTGAGGTTGGAAGTGAATTTGATAATGTAAATGTTATGGAGAAGCTGGGTTACCTGCACCACTGCCCCCTTCCCTTAGGGTCTGAGGTGGTATGGAGGAGAGTGTCCCCAGGTGTGTATGTGCACATGTGTGCATGCATGTGCATGTGTGTGCATGTGTGTGCATGTGCGTGTGTCTGTGTGTGTGTGCATCTGCATGTGTGCGTGGGGGGGCTGCTTGTTTTTCCTGTATTATCACAGTATAGATCTCTGCATAAAAGCTAAAAGATTTCAATTGGTTCAAAGGAAACAGGACAGCAATTACTAGCAGCTAAGAGTGTGGGGAGCCCCCCAGACTGGGCACCTAAGCCAGCAGCACTGCTCACTCCCAGCCCCTCAGGGTGACTCCTGGAAGCCTGAAGGACAGAGAGGCTGCTGCTCCCCATTCCAGCTCAGTGAATTCACAGTGACCAGTCCATGGCTCTTCAGTTGGCTATGATGGGTGCTAAGGATATGGAGAATAGTGCCTGTTTACATTTTACTGGCACTGGGACTAGAGAGGAGAGAAACATGAGTTATGAGGGCATGAGTGTGACCTGGACACAATTACTTACAGTACCTGTTAGAAGGCTTTCTTCAGGGACTTGAGCAAAAAGAAAAATGGCCCAGATAATCTCTAAACTTCATTCAAAATTGAATATTCCAGGATTCTGTCAGCTGAGGATCAAAGTTCAAGCAGTGTGATTACCACATTTCCACCCACCCTGCCCTAATTCCCTCTCTACAAGGCATGTGGCCACGTTGATTGGTATGATTCATTGTACAAAAGTCACTGAATGGGGAAGACCTGAATTCCACTTTGAGGCTGAATGCTGTCTGAGTGATAAATGTATCATCATCATCATCATCATCATCATCATCATCATCATCATTATTATTATTATTATTATTAATCGTTGTTATTAATAGGGGATGATCCTAACCAACCTTCTGAGCAGCACTGGAAGATTTGCAAGCACTTCACATTCATTATTTCATTTCTTTTAAGTCTATGGTGACACTGACATTATAATAAATGTTATCCTTAGGTTACTGGGAGGCCTGGAGTGGTGAATTGAGCTGAGCCTCAATCACACAGGTAGACTAATGCAGACCAAGTACTTGGGACAAGTTATGATCTTGGTTGGGTTTTATTTGGGGGCACCAATTGTAAGTGTGCTCTTCTCCTGACACTTGCGTGGTTCAGAATGTTTGACCTTGGCCAAATGAAACCAAACTGAGTGGGTTTCCCCACCTTTAATGAGTTCTCTCTTGAGAAGATTTTATGACACACGAGTCTCATGTTTCTCGTTTTCTATTTTTAATTCCATGTTTTGTGTGTGTGTTATCCCAAGGAAATAGACAAACGTTGTGGATCTTAATGAGCACACTTCAATTACCCTTAGAGGCATGACAGTAACTGTTGGTATGGGGAAATGTCATTCAAAAAAAGTTGTGGAATGATGGCAGCATGTTCAAACCTAGAGGGGCCCAGATCTCCCACAAACATCTTAGTAAAGTTATGAAAACAAACCAGAGGAAGCAATGATAAATAAAACCAAAGAGAAGGAGCTTTAAGTGCCTCTGTCCAGTCCAATACTTCACGAAAATACTACCAGAATCCAGCATTAACTGTGATCAGACACAAGCAGAGGTACATGAAGAATGAAACAGGTATAACATCAGGAAGCCAGAGAAAGAGACAGGGACAGAGCAGTGTCCAGCATGGAATTCTGGCAGCCCCATCTAGGGTATAGCAGAAGACAGAGCCAGACCAGCAAACAGGCCCTGTATTCAGGGCTCAGAGAGCCCATAACTGAAGATACCATAGAAGAAAGGGGAGTGGGAAACCTGGGAAACAAAGCAGAGGCAACAATGTCTGGTTGGGTCCTGTCAGAATCACATCAAAGGATGGAACCTGGAAGAGTCTGGGCTCTGGACTCAGCAAGGAGGATAGGAAGAATGGATAGACCAAGACCAAAATCTAAGGTGAGCTACCAGAAGGCTGATGAAGCCAAAACCCTGGGATTCCTATAGAAGCTGAGCTCTAGTCTTAGCCACTTATCCAGGGCCAAGCAGGGTTTGTCCGACATCACCCAAGCGTACAGAAAAAAACAGAATCTTTACCAAACACAAAGCCCCAATCCAGAAACTGAGTCTGGATATAAGTAAAAAGAAAAAAAAGTTAAACACAATGAAGGAATACTATGAATTGAGAGAAAACTAAGAAGTAAGCCCAAAAGAAAGTATCTCCATGAGTTCAAGTATAACCTCAGAGAAAAGAGCTACATGGATCACAAAAGGACCTCAAATAAATGGAACAAAGATACAAAACATAAGATTAAATAGAATCTCAGCTGAGAAGAAAAAAGTGGCAAAGGGAATTAGTAGCTTAGACCAGAAAGTGATAAACCTTATCCAAGATTTGAACTTCATTAAAATTAGAATTGACCAATGATTACTCTATGAGACAACAATGCTCATTAATACAAAATCAAAATATTTTTTTAAAATAATAAGACATAAAGTGTATACTATCAAAAAACTCAGTAGGAAAAGAAGTCAAGAAAAAAATGATCTCAGAATAATTAGATGATCTGAAAATAATGATTTTAACATTGTCTAAATAATATATTAAAGAAGCCATAAATTAAAACTGCTCATACATATTGAAATCAGAGAGTAAAACAAAGTTAGATAAAAATCCATGAGTCACCTCCTGAAGGAAATATTAAAAAAACCCTCATAGGAATATTACCACCAAAATCCAGAGCTTTCATTTCAAAGAAAAAAATCTATTAACCAAAAAGAAAGAGTTCAAGTACTGAATACTCATTGTCAAAGGCACGTGAAACATGACAGCTACCATAAAAGAGAAGAGATCTTGGAATATTATATTCAAAAAGGCAAAATATAAAGGCTTATATCTGAGAATAATCTATTTGGGGGGGGAGTATAACCCTAAAAGTGGAAAAATTAATTCTTACTGAAATAAAGGACTTCTAAGTATTCTGGAATAAAAGACCCAAAATGAATATAAATTTTGAAATTCAAACACAGGAGCCAAATGAAACATAGAAAAACAAATACATTCAATCAACTGTGGAAGATTATGTAAGGATGGATTTTCTACATTCTAATAAGGGGGAGAAAAAACATGTGTCTTCTCAGAACCCTAATGTCTTTGAGGGTCATAGGGAAAGTTAAATTGGGAGAGGCTGAGGTTTTGATTTATTTGAATAGTCTTAAGAAAAGAAGGAATGGAGAAGGAAATGGAAATATACTACAGAGGAAAGAAGGAGGAAGGGCAAGAAACTTACTCTCTCACATAATGTGTATATGAGAACAGTATATGAACATGAAGGAATGGATGGGATTGAGGGAAGGGGGCCAGGCATACCATGAACCTCACTTTCATCTTAACTAGACAAAAGAAGATTGACGTCACCTACATAAATATTTAGACACACACAAATTAATATAGGAATAGATTAAACATGACAGAGAAACATATGGGCACAAGGAGAAGAGGGTTTAATAGAGGGGGCAAGATCAGTGAGAGAGGATTCGTAAGCAAAACAAAATCCAATACTGAAGGGTAGAGCTTAGAGGAGGATCAAAAGGAAAGAGAGTAAAAGCTTGTGATAATGGATGGAAAATGAAGAGGGGATAATGAAGCAGAAAGAGATTGGTTCAATAATAAATCACTAGTATTATATGCACTCCATACTCAACATCTTCTTTGTAAAGTGGAAGTAGTGGGGGAAAAGGAGAGAAGAGCTTGAGAAAAGATGGAAGAAAATACACAATTAACCACCTTTGTGAATAGGATTAACTCCCCCATAAAACACTAATAAAACAGATATGATAGCAAAATTAATTAAAAATCAGAATGCAATAATGTACTAGATATTATTGGAACACACTTAAATATTTGCACAGTGATAATAATTGACTAAAGCAAAATCTATTATGATCCAGGTGAACTCAATAAAAGTAGGGTTAGCAATCATGATTTCAAAAAATAAGGCAACAGTAAAAATAGATATGATAAAAATAGAAGAAGAAAATTACATTATCACAAAAGGCAACCTAGGGGCGGCTAGGTGGCACAGTGAATAGATCACCAGCCCTGGAGTCAGGAGGACCAGAGTTCAAATCCCAGCCCCAGATACTTAACACAAAAAACTAGCTGTGTGACCTTGGGCAAGCACTTAACCCCAATTGCCCTACCTCCCCCCCTCCAAAAAAAAAAGCAAAACAAAAAAGGCAACCTAAAATATGAATGAATATCATATATACATATGTATGATAAAATATACATCATATATTTATTTATACATACACACATACATATCCAATAAATGGTATATCATCTAAAAAGAGAAAAGTTAACTGAATTGCTAGAAGAAATAGACAGTTAAGCTGTGATAATGGGGTTCTCAGTCTACCCTTTTTGGATAAAGATAAATCTGAAAACAAAAGTTAAAGACCTGGATAGAATTCTTTTTAAAGTTAGCTTTCTGGAAATTATTGAATAGGAACAGAAAGGAATTTATGTATTTGCCAGCTGGATATTGCAACTTTATAAAAACTGATCATGAATCAAGTCACAAAAGCATCACAAACAAATGCAGAGCTTCAAGAAGAGTAAATATATTTTTGCTGGCCACAATGCAATAAAAAGCACATAAAGAGATTGTGAAGAAAGGATTAAAATGAAATAGAAACTAAATAACTTAAATCTAAAAAAAAAACCTGGTAGGTCAAAAAATAAGCCATTTGAACAACAGAAAATTTCATCAAAGAAAATGACAACAATGAGACAAGATATGAAAACTTATGGGATGCAGCTAAAATAGGGGCAATTTTAGGTTTCTAAACACTTTCAAAAGAAAGAACAAATCAAAGTAGGCATAGAACCAAAAAAAAGACCAGCAACTGATTACCAAAGTAGATATTTTGAACATCAAAAAGAGGGATTAACAAAACCAAAAGCAAAAGAAAATCATTGAATTTATTGTTAAAAAACAACCTTAGGAGTTTTTTTAAATTAATATAATACACAACTGGTCTGATTTTAAAAACCAAAGGAAGAGAAAAGCCAAATTGGTTCAATAAAAGATTAGAAAGAGAAATTCAGAAATAAGGAGGAAATCAGAAACTATTTTGCTCAATATATCCCAACAAAAACAACTTAGATGAAATGGATGAATGTTTGTACAAATATAAAATATTTAAATCAATAGAAAAGAAATAATATCTGGTCTAGTATAAAAAAGTGAATTAGCCATCAATGAAAGACAAGGAAAAAAATGAGATCATATGAGGACTACTGCCAGAAGCTTTAAGTAAGCCTGTAAGGATCTGGGCATCTTCATCAAACAGTGAAGCATCAAGCAAAGAAGGTTTGGGGACGTTTTAACTTTCAGGAAGATTGAAAGTATTGTGTCCCTTGTGGGAATAATGAACACCGATACATTTTAGAGTAAAATTGTTCTAGAATTTCAGAAATTCCCAAAGTGAAATGAAAATGTCATAGTGCAATCTTGTACCATAACACATCATTAAAGGTTAAAAAAAAATCCCAAAGTGCATATAAATATGCTTCCCCAGCCTGGGAACTGACTTGATTTAGACCCCTTTAACTACCTGTGGGGTATAATCAAGACTAACTTAGACTAAAAATGGATTGTTCATCAAAGGTCTATTTCATAGCCATCGTCGTAGAGATGGTTTCATGATGAAAAATTAAAGAAAACACCTCCAAATCCAGTCAAGTCCAGCCTCAGACACTAGCTGTGTGGTCCTGAGCAAATCTTTTAACCTTGTCTGCCTCAGTTTTCTCATCTGTAAAATGAGCTGGAGAAGGAAACTGAAAACCACTCCAGTAACTTTGCCAAGAAAACCCCAAATGGGGTCACAAAGAGTTCGATATGACCGAACAAAAAATGGAATAATAAATGTAAAAACCCTTTTGAAGTGAAAGCATAAATACAAATGCCCAGAACTCTTGACCTGGGGGCTCCAGTTGTTCTAGGTAGAAGTCCCATTAACTTCAGCAGAGCTGCAACAAGACCAGCATGATGGTGGCTTTGCTCGAGGTTGTCCAAACATAGAGGGTGTTAATGGGCCTTGAAGGCCATCAGCAGAGTAAAACCAACTGAACTTTGGACCTAGTCAGGAGGAATGTTTAATTAAAGCCAGGATCTACCACATGGGCTTTCCTCCCTCACCCCCGGTACTGATTGGTCCTTTCTTCCCCCCATATCCATGTCCAAGAGCATCCTGCTCTCGCTCTGGGCATGTTTTGTGATGCTCGTCCCAAACACAAAGAGGCTGTTTGCAGATCCAAGAGGGCACAGGAACCCTGCAATGGAGAGAGCCGGGGATGTCATCTGGTTTCCCTTGCATCGCCAGTGCTGCCCCTCCTTACCCACTGCCATCCTGAAACGGCCTGACTTCACTGTACCCTTCCCCAGCACAGACAATGGTTCTTGGATCCCTCACAGATTTAGAGCTGCCAGAGGTTAAGGAGACAGTGATACAGGAGTCATGACTATTATGACTGTTACATGGTGAGCCCACCTGTCTGGGTTTTCATCAGTGACTCAGTTATATCATAGCTGGTGATGCTTCTAGGACAAGCCCATTGACATGGAGAATGGACAGCACAGGTGACCTCCCAGATGATACCATTAAGAGAGGGCATTGCATCTGCCCAAACCTGTCCAGTTCATTCGCCTACACGTGTGTGAGATGTGTGTGTGTGTGTGTGTGTGTAGACGAGTGTTTCCACAGCTCAGTCTCACTGCCAATTAATACCTTCATAGAAAATATTTATCAAACAGCTTCTATAATCCAGGGACTGTCCTGGACTGTGGTGATACAAAAATAAACCAATCCTTGCCTTGGAGAAGCTAACATGTTGCTGTTTCTCCTTGACGCCTACAGCATATGTTACTGTTGGGATGAATACCGGGGTCTGATCCCCTGAAGCTGGGTTTGGGTTTTTATTAGTCCTTTCAAAGCAGAAGAGTCTCATTTGTAGACTATGGAAGAGGCTTGATTTGATATAATTCATTCACTAGAATTAGTGTTAGCCAGCTAATGTGTATCAGTCTGCACAGATCATGATGGCGCCCCAGAAAATGCTGAAGACCCACATGGGAGGGCTTTACCACAGTGGCGATGGGCAAGGTTGCAGAGTGGAAGCAGTACCAAATCCTGACTCTCGTGTTCTCTCTGACTTGCCTTCAGCCTCCTCATCTGAGCAGTGAGACAGAGACTACCCTTTGTTCTCTTCCCATGGGGTGCTCCTGATAGGACAGCAATCAGGTTATTGGTGGATCCACCCACCCAGGCCAGCCAATCCATGCTGACTTGTCTGTTTGCAAGGTTGCCTGAGAAGGACCTGCCTGCAAGGTTTCCATGGGCAGCCTGTTCCTGCCCAGTGTCTGCTGGCCCTCTGTCAAGTTCAGATGCTTTTGCTTCCCAGGGATAGTTCTACTGATTAGTGTTTACACCCTGCTCAAGGGTCTGGAGAGATTAGAACAGGGCAGGATTGCAGTGAATTCCTCTCTGGTGACCTACAATGTCCTTAATTCTCGGTTTGAGAGTCTCCGGGGTGTCCTGGGCCCCATTGCCTGAAGAGATTCAATCAAGTTCTCTTGGCATATTCAGATTTGCCCCCACATTGGGCCCCAGATTTCAGGGCATTTTGAATGATGTTGGTGATGGTTTCCTAGCCTATGTCCCATCCCTGGAGCAGCTCCCTACAGGCAGGGAGCCAGCCCAGAGGTCTGGGGTCAGGACCAGGCCAGATGGACTGAGCGATCTGGGGGGAGCTAGCTTCTGGAACCTTGAGTGAGGGGACTAGGCAGGTGCCAGAAGGCTACAGTCAGGCTGAATGAGCAGCTGAGTTCTGATTCAGAGGAACATCCAGTGCTGACCTCAGTGAATGGAGTCGGCCCATCTAACCCTCTCTTTTTTTTAATATTATTATTATTATTTTGCCACTTCTTGAACCTTGTTGCTGTCACCTGGTGCCTTTCTTCTATTCTTGCTTACGCCCATCACCTGCTCCTTTTAAGCTGAAACCCAATAAAAACAAATTTATAGAACTTCTACCCTAAATGTCTGCAAGCGAAGTTCAAGGCTGGTCTGAAAAGTATCAGCCATCACCTCTGGGTTATTGGACAAGTCCATTCAAATCCCTCCTCCTCCAGTCATCCTTGCTCAACATGGTGATTGTGCTTCTTGGTAATGGCAAGAAGGTGAAGGCAAATGAAGATGATGGAGTGCAGCACAGTCATCCTGTCCCTCTCACTTGCTACAGAGGGAGAATGAGGCCAGACTCACCCTGGGTCCAGTGGAAATCATGCATCTTCATGTGGGAAGGAGTCTAACAAGCCACTAGACTCAATACCCTTCATTTTATAAATGAGAAAACTTGGGCCCAGAGAGAGGAATGAACTTGACCAAAGTCACACATTGCTATGTAAAAGATGTAGCACTTGGACAAGTCACTTAACCTTGCTAGGTTTCAGTTCCCTTATCTCTGAAATGAAAGAGAATGATCACATGGTCTTGGAGGCCCCCAATTCTGTGACCCTGTGGTCATGGTGATGAGGCCTTGAAGGTAGTCCATCCATCTTAGGGAAAGAAACTTCCAAATGTGGACAGGTACATCAATAACTTCATTTGTGTCACAGAGAAAGAGTGGCATTTGGAGTCAAAAGACCTGGATTTGAATCCTGCCTCTGACATTTGACCCTAGGGAATCTCTGAAGCTTTTGTTTGCTTTGTAGGGTGGAGACACTGAGACCAAGGGTATGATGGCTCCCCAGGCTTGGGGTGAGGCTCCAATGAAGTCATGTCTGTAACATTCATTGTGAACCTTAATGTACTATAGAAACACCAGCCCTTTGGGCCTCCATTCCCTTGTCTGGAAAATGAAATGGTCAGACTGGCTGCCTTCAAAGGTTCCTTCCTGCTCAAAATCTGAGATACTTCATTGGGAGGGATAGGGGAGGGGTGGGGGGAATCAGAAAATCCCCTAGTGCCATTGAATGTGTGCATAGGATTATGCTTAGAACTATTTGAAAAATATGCCCCATGATCCCCAGGGCTCAGTGATGCTATTTTGAACAGGGACTTAGAACTCGGGGAAATTGCAGACTTATGGACCAGCCCAAACCCAGTCTAATGAAAGCAGAGCAGCCTGGTCCACTCTGGTAATCACACCCTGTCATCATTAACCATCAGCACACACTGGTTCTCACCCAAGGAACCTTCACCAAGATGGCTGAAAGGATCTTAGCCCCTCTCATTTCACATCCCAACTGCAGTGATGCAAGTCCTTGATTGGGTAGTGTCATGCTTATGGTTTCACCCTTGTGTCTCCAAGCCAGGAGCATCCATCCTGGAAGATTCTCTGCCAGATAGACAGGAAGAAGGCTTAATGTCAGGTGGAGGCTTTGAGTGAGGCAAGAGTGGGGAGGATGAAAAGGTGGAAGGACATGAAGAAATGGCTGAGGGAATCATGATGATCCCTGCATGGTGTTGATGAGGAAGCAGAGACTCGTCCTGGGAGCCATATGGATAGCCTTCTAGAATGAGGCTTTCTGGGGTGAATATGGCTCATGGGTATGCTCTGGGAGCAATTCTGGGTGGGGATGTGAGGTACAGAGCTGGTAGTCACCTTTGAGGTCCAATCTTCACATTTTCTAGATGAGAAAAATAGGGCTCAGGCAGGTGGTGGGAAGTCACACTGAGGCTACATGCTTGGGGTCGGATTTGAACACACCCAGGTCTTCTGAGTCCAAGCCCTGAGCTCTGCACAGGATACCAGCTAGAAAAGGGGTGAAAGAGGTGGCCGGGAGATGGCGAGGGTTGGGACTAAAGACTCCGCTGGAGAGCAGGGTTATCCTTGGGCAAAATGGAGTTCCTTCCTCAGGCTGGAGGAGAAGGCAAGATTAATGGAGACATGGAAATGGCAAAGGAAGGATCTGGTGTGTTGTCACGCTGTAGCTCTCAGGGTGAGCAATAACCAAGAGCTAATCTTTGCCTTCTTTCACAGGCTTTCTCTACTATCAGTGTGTTACCTCCCCAGATACAGGATTTTGTTGTCATTCAGTCATTTTCAGTTGGTTACTACTCTTTATGATCCCATTTGGAGTTTTCTTGGCAAAATATTAGATCGGTTTGCCATTTCCTTCTCCAACTTATTTTTACAAATGAGGAAACTGAGGTAAGCTGGGTTAAGTGACTTGCCCAGGGTCACACACATAGTGTGTGTGAGGCTGGATTTGAATTCAGAAAGATGAGTCCTCTGATTCCAGGCCCAGCACTCTGGGTAACTGCCCAAATATCTGGGTACATGCTTGTTTATGCAGTAATTAAAAGGCAGCCTAAAAATTTGGGATGAGTTTGCCCTCTCCCCCCTACCTGACGCCTTCCCTGATCTGTTTCTTGGGACACTTGAGATTTAACTGCATTTGACAAAGTTGGCTTCTCTTTCTCTTGTAAACTTTGCGAGAGCTATTTTAGGAAAATACTACTCAGGAAATAGGATTTTGTTTTCTTGATCACAATTGAAAACTCTACTTGCCCTTTTTTTTGGATGCATATTTTATTTAAATACTGAGTGATCCTGGCCAAGCCAGCCTGGTCACCAAGTGAAACTGCAGTGGCCAGCTGCAGAGGGGATCCCCGAGGCTCTGACTGGCTCTCACCCTGGGCTGTCTGCCCACTCAGATGCCAAGCACTGCCACTGGACTTTTTGTGTTGAAAAGACAAAATAAGACCCTTAAAAAGGCAGCTGCTGAGGCCTTGGGGTCCTGATGGGCTCATCTATATCCCAAGAAGTAAGACGGAGGAAGCATGCAGAGGAGCTCCTACTTCATTGTCGCTGGGATCTGTCCAGCTTCCTTGGGTTTAAGAGGAGGTGATTCTCTGGAAACTCACTGCAGGACAGTGCACTCTGCTGGCCATGTTTGCACACTGCATCATGGGAAACAGGCTTTTGCTTCCTCCTCCCTGGGGCTGCCTACTCAGGTGCATGGAGGTAGGGCAGACATTCTCCAGGGTCACTAGACTGAGGCCCGAGGTACCTTAGAGAAACACACCACGTAAATATGGCCCTTGGCTGATACCTCTTTGCTTCCTGTTTCTCTCTCTTGTTTTCTTTGACACTAAGGAACCTTCAATAAAGTCAAGCATTCAATCTGCACAAACCAAAGTCACACAGGATGCCCATCAGGCACATCCAGGACTTTCTGGGTCTTTTCTGGCAGACAGGGAGCTAGAGTTCACAGTCATCTGCATTTGATAGGTGAGGAAACCGAGTTTGAGAGAGGCAGTATGGCACAATGGGGGAGAGAGGGAGGAGTCAATTCTAGAGTAAGAATTCCTGGGTTCTCACCCCAGTCCTGCTGTTTTCTAGCTGTGGAACCGTGAGTTTCCCCTCAGTGAGGTTCTGTTGAATTACATGACATGTAGAGCCAGCTAGATCTCCCAGCTCCAGCTCTGTGGGTCTCGGGATCATCTCAGTGACTTGCCAAGAGACTCAATTGTTGACTGTCAGAGTTGAGCTCCAGACCTAAGTCTCTCCTCAATCTGGGTTTGGTCTTACAGAGCATGCTAATGTGTATGCATGTGTGGGTGTGCATGCATGCATGCACATATGTGTTTGTGTACTGTTAATTTATTTTAAATGTTTCAATATTAATATTAACTTTTCCAAATTGCTAACAAAGATATCTTGTTTCCCCCTCTCCTTTTCTGATGTCTTATAATCGCAGTAATTCTTTAGATGGTCATTTCTTGTAATCATTACTTAGCCTGTGTTAATTTTTCTAATTCTGAGATCTTCATTCTGAATCTTTCATATGTTAATATTAAATGATATCTATATCATAACAGTTTATATAGGGTATCTGACTTTGCAAAACTCTGTGAAGAGAGTAATTCAGATATCATTATGCCCATTTTACAGAAGAGAAAACTGTGCCTTGCTCCTGGTCATGCAGCTATTATCATAGATTCAGAGTTGGAAGGAATTTTAGCCTTTCATTTTATTGATGATGAAACTCAAATCCAGAAAGGATAAATGACTTGGCCAATAGCATACAGGTAGTAATGACAGCAACGGGATTTGAACCAAATCCTCTGACTGTAGAGTCAGTGTTGATTTCACTGTCTGATGTCAGAATCAGGATTTGAACCCAGTTCCTTCTGGTGTTAATTTCTTCTGCATCCTATCTACTATACTATCCTGATTATATTCCCATAATTCTTTGTATTTTTTATATTTGACATTTTTTACAATATAATAATTTCTTCATATTCATATCTTACTTTGTCCAGTCATTCCCCAATTCTGTATACATGAACTATTTTAAGTTGTTGGGTTTACTCGTTATTGTGAATTAAGTTACTATTACTATTTTTGGACAAATAAGTTGATTTTTTTTCCTTGTCAGTTGTATTCTTATGGTAGAGTCCTATAGTTGGACCTCTGAGTCAGCAGTCTGAATAACTGTGGAGCTCTTATGGAATCTCAACATGTTGCTTTAAAAAAATAAATGTACCAACTGACAGCCATACCTCCAGTGATGTAATGAGGCTTGCAATATTTGGTCCAGAAAAGGATAGTTCTGTATGTGCTGCTTGCACTGTAGCCAAGCTAAAACTGTCAGTGGATCAGTCATGTAGTGATGGAGGACACGGAAGTCACATGCTCTCTTCCCTAACCCTTTCGTCTCTGGAAATTTAACCAGCCACACTCTGTTACAAGAATTATCTCATTTTTATTGGCAAGGGGAAAGATAATGGCCCCTCCAGGCCCCATCATCACCTCATCTGGTACTTTATAATATGTATATCAGATGAAAAATTAGTAACAAAATGACAATAGCTTAGAGCCCCCGGTTAGAAACATTCCTAAAATTCAGGCAGAAATTTAAATCTTTGCCCCAATTTAAGTTTATATTTATCTCTGTTTTGGGACAGGCAAATGGAGGTAGTGTTTGAGAAATAATAATGTTTCCTAACTTTATTATTAGAACTTCTTTCTGACCTTGGAGAAGTAACTTTAGCTTAATTTTTTTTACTCTGTATTGCCTATAGTCAATACTCAATAAACATTTATTAGCTGACTACTATATGCCAGCCACTGTGTTCAATTCTGGGCATACAAAGAAAGGCACAGGACAGTCCTTGCCTTCAAGGTACTCATAGTATAATGTGGGGAGAAAACATAAAAGAAAGTGAATAAGGACAGTAAGAAGGCGATATGATGAAGCCTTCCAGTTGGGTGGGGAATGATCCCAAGATACTCCCTGTAGAAAAAAGCCTATCTTATAACATATATATATATGTATGTATATATATATATATATAGCATCAATATCCCTCCCTGTGATGTTTTTATGGCCAAGAATTCTGGCTCATCATAAAAGAAGAGGAAATACTGTAGTAGATAACCTAGGGCCAAGGAAAGATGCTACTCGGGCAAAGAGATTGAGAGGAATGACCTAAAAGATGCCATACAGAACATGGATACCTGGAAGAGGAGGTAGGACAGTCACAGATGGAGAGTAAGAGATACCAGGTGGGCAGCATGAGCACTAAAATGGCTTCCCTAGCCTAGAAATTAGAGTTATCTTTGATTTCATTGGTCCAAAGAACTCCCAGGAGAGGAAACTCCCTCTACCAAAACAAGTAGTCACTGTAATTTATAGCCTTAAAGACTTGCCTAGGGAACATACAGATTAAGCAGCTGCCCAGGGTCACACTACCAGTATATGACAGAGTAGGATTCGAATCCAGGTATCCCTGGGTTCTTCTCGATCCTCTAGACCACTCTTCCTCCACCCTAAGTTATTCAAAGATCTAGAGAGGAAGACCTCAAGCACCTTGAAGAGAGTTTTGGTGGAGGATCCATGGAAGGGCACTGCTAAGAATCACTCAGGATGGGAAGGTGTGCTTGGACTATCAGGACCCACCCTAAAGAGGTGGAAAATTCACTGAAGCACATAATAAATCAAGACATTGTAGTTCCAGGGGCAGCAAAAGGCACAAATCACACCTGGGCCAAGTAGGACAAGCCATGCTTTTAAGTTCCAAGGTGGAGAGAAGCAACGAGACCCGAGCCACCTGGGCCTGGCAGGAAGCCACTGCTCTGCAGGCCACTGGGTTATGGTAGGACAGAGCAAGGCTCACCCTAGCTCCCATCTGGCCACTTCCTATTTTAGTGAGTTATTCTTGATAACCAGGTGCCAAGATTTGGGCCTTTGGTGGTGCTGAAAGCCTCCCAGGGCTATCAACACCCTCGAATTTCAACACTGTTTAAACTCGCCCCCTGCAGCAAAGCTCTCATTACCCCATCTTATAAAAGCTCCGCGCTGAAGTATTGACTTCCATAAACTGGCTTCTTTGAGCTTGTTTTCCAGATGTTATTAGGATTTTTGAAGTCAGTACCACATTAGACTAACAGCCTTTTCTTCTTTGAAATGCTGAGAGCACGTGCCCACAACAAAAGACCAAATGTGTTAAAAAAAAAAAAAAGACAAACAACTTAAGGCATTTTTCTTAGAAAACCAAATGGGCTTCTTTGGAAGCCATTGCTCTAAAAGTCCTATTTTACAGCTCTACAGGGGAAGCAGCTTTTCTATGGAAAGAAGTCCAATTCAAGGCCACAAGTATTTAGTGAATGCTTGTGTCCCAGGCTGTGTGCTAACCCTAATTCTAACTCCAAAAAGACAAAAGCAAAATGAACAGTTCCTGTCCTCAGAGGCTTTTGTTTTATCAGGGGCAGGGAAAAAAGGTAAGGAAATGCAGGGAAATTTAAAGAGGAGGGAGAATTCTCCAGTTGGAGAATCAGGACAGGTTGGCAGAGACAGTAACTGCAGAGGGGAGGATTGAAGGAAGCTGAAAATTCTTTTGAGTGGAGGTGAGATCCAACATCACATGGCTGGGCATGGGAGAATAGGATTCTTTTCATGTATGGGTTGGTCTAGATGACCATGGGGGTCCCTTCTGCCTCTCCGATTCTGTGCGGTTACAGATGATGCCAACCTTCATTGATGCTGCTGGAGTTTCCTAACAAGTGAAATCTAAGATCTATTCACTATTCCCACAAATTGTAAACTGTCATATATGTGTATATTTGTTTCCACAATACAATTCACTTTACAGCTCCAATGCCTGGTACACAGTAGGACTTCAATAAATGCTTGTTGATTGATTGGTGGGTTATGGAGGAAGTTGCTCCCAAGGATAGTTTGGGGGTTGGGATCCATGTGAGATGTCTGCCAACTCTTTACTTTCCTGAAACATGCCCCCCCAAGAAAATTGCCAGTCTCCATCTAACAAGCCCTTGTATGCCCCTGTGCCCTGCTCCTCCAAGTCAAAGCCTGGGACCTAACTACCTGGTAACTAGAATGGTGCCACTGTAGCTTTGCATCAAAGTAAGAAACATAAAGTATTTAGAGACTGAAACGAATGCTGGCCAAGGAGCAGGGAAGAGAAGACTCTGAATCCATGGGCTTCTGGGGCAGTAGGTTGCAGCTTGGTTTCTGCTTCCTCATCTCCCTCTCAGCAATCCACAAAGAACTACTCAATCCACTCTGCCAAATCCCCCCTATTCTGTTCAAACTAAGCAGAGTTTCATTTTCCCAACTTCTTTCACATAGTAATAGAAAACTAAACCAGGGCAGAAGTCCTTTCCTTCTGGATTTGTGGATCTTTCTGGCAGATCAAAGAATCCTAGAATTCCAAGGGGCGTCCAGGTGGCTCAGCGAGTAAGAGCACCGGCCCCAGTGTCGGGATGACCTGGAGATCGAATCCCGGGCTCAGATACTCAGATACACCCAGAAATAACTGGCCGTGTAACCTTAAGCAGGTTACTTAACCCCGATTGCTTATAAAAAAAAAAAGAATCCTAGAATTCCAAGTCCATTGACCAGTATGCAGCTCTTGCCTCATTGAGCAAGCCTTGGTGTTAACTCATCTTCCTTCTGACTAGAAGCACTGCTTGCATTATTTTCCTTTTTTTATTGGGGAAGTGGGTTGGGGGTGGGGTAGCACCCTAGCCCAGATCCAGGAACTGAGAATGGCCCTAATAGCCCTTGTATTCCCTGCTGGGGGAGAAGTGTCTGTTCCGAGAGGCTCCAAACCCGTGGCTGCCACTTTCTTTTCCATCTGAACCATGGACAAGCCACTAAGCAAGTTTCCTCTTTTCAAAGATGGGGCCAGTGAGAATGGCAGCAAGCAGCACTGCATCTGGAGGCAGGAAACCTGGCTTCCAGTCCTGCCCCTAGCCCTTCCTCCCCTCACAAAGGCAGCTAGCTGGGTGGAAAAGAGCTCACTGGCTACAAGACTCTGGGCAAGTCATTAGCCATTGTCTGTCTTAGCTTGTCCACCTGAAAAACAAGGCAGATAATAGCACCTACTTGCCAGGATTATTGGGAGACTAAATTATAAAGCACTTTACTTTAAAGGGCTATATAAATGCTAGCTATTAAAAAAAATTAAGCTTTTCTCTTTCCACCTTTATGGGCCTCAGTTTCCTCATCTTTAAAAGAAGGGGGTTGGGCTAGATGACCTCTGAGAGCCCTTCCAGCTCAGGATCCTTGGAGGCAGAGATATGTACCTGTTGTACTGAGCTGCAGGGTTGCTGTGAGGGTCATATGAGATCATGGATGTCAAGGATTCTAGAGACATCAGTTGTGATCTGAAAGAATAAAGGCACTGATCACATCATAATAAAATGTCATGCTTGCTTTAATCCACCTGAAAGTCACCCAGTCAAAGTTGGGGGGGGGGATGCCTGATTAACTAAGAATTCATTTTATCCATGATCTAACCAGGCTGGTGGGGTGACCTGCTTGCCAAAGGGCTGGGCTTAATGCAAAGCTGCTTTTGAATAATTCAAGAAGATGGAAATTCTTTAGGATGCTTATGTGTTTATAGAAACAAAAATCTTCAAATATTAAAAGGCAGATTCTCTCTCTTTTTTAAGATTTTTAAATAATTTGTCTGCTACAGACACCCAACTCACCTATCAAGGAGCAATCTTGACAAATTATGCTGTTCTCCTTCTTGCCTCTGGTGGAATGGTCCCACAGAAGGAGTGTTGATTTTTGAATTAGAGGACATGGGGTGCAAATCAGAGGTGTGCCACCAAGAACATGTGTGACTTTGAGGGGTCACTTCTCCCCTTTGGCCTCCATTTATTATCTGTAAAATGAGGGATCAGTCTAAAGGAACTCGATCATCACTTCCAGCTCTAATGATGTCTGCCCTTACTCAGGATTATAGATTTAGACCCGGGAAACGCTTTAGGGAATGTCAATCCAGCGGTCTCAGTTTCTGGATAACAATTCTAAAGCTAGTATCATAAATTGAGGCTGAAAGAACCTTGGAGATCATTGAATCTGAATTGTTCATTTTAAAGATGAGGAAATGGTTGGGGCAGGTAGGTGGCACAGTGAATAGAGCACTGGCCCTGAACTCAGGAGGACCTGAGTTCAAATCTGACCTCAGAAACTTAATAATTACTTGCTGTATGACCTTGGGCAAGTCACTTAACCCCAATTGCCCTGCCCTCCCCCTCCAAAAAAAAAGATGAGGAAATGGAGACTTTGGGAAACAAGATCCCCCAGATAAGTGGCAAGTTGGGATTTGAAGGGAGCCTCTAACTCAGTGTCCTGAGCTCTTATCACTAGCCCTGCTTCTAACTTGCCTCAAAGCTTGGGGCAGGGAGGGAGGGGTCAACTGAAAAGCAACAGATGTGATATACGAGGGAAAGAATCTTTTCTTCATTATCTACATCATTTTCTATGATAATAGACATCATTTACCCCCAAAGTAGCCAGAGAGGCTCCCTGGATGTCCTATCAGCATCACAAACACCATGTGTTCAACAAGACTCATTCTACCTTTTCCTTCAAACCTCTCCCTCCTCCAAGCTTCCCCATTTCAGTGAGGGCACCTCCATTCCTCCACTCACCCAGAGCCATTCTGTGCCTCTCACTTTCTCTCACCCCACATATCCAGTCCATTCTATCAGCAGAACAGCTCTTTTGTCCCCACTCACATAGCCCCCACCTAATCCGACCCCTCCTTTGGAAAATCTTCCCCCAGGTCCTGTCTATTAATTGGGAGTGCCTCATTTCTCCTCTGGACTATTGCAGCAGCCTTTCTAACTGGCCTCCTTGCCTCACAATCTATCCTCCACAGAGTTGCCAAAGTCCTATTTCCAAAGCAACATCAGCCCAGGTCAGGCACCTGCTGAAAACTTCAGTAGCTTTCTATTACCTCAATGATAAAATACAAAACACTCAGCCTTCCACGTTGGCTTCCACCTCCACTTCTTGTCTTATTATCCATCTTCAAGCACTCCATTCTGGTCCAAGTCTTCTGCTAGCATTCCTGAGACACATCATCCCATGTCCCATCCCCATCCCTTAGCACAGGGGGCCTCCTTGCCTGGAATCAGCTCCCACCTCCCCTAGACCCCTTAGAATTCTCAGCTTCTTCCCAAGCCTAATCAAGGTATCATGTCATCTCTTTTATGCATTATTTTGAACCTGCCAACTGTGAGCACTCTCCCCTCCTTGAAATTATTGTGCATATACATTGTATCTGCTTGTCTCCATAAATATTGTATCCACAAGTAGAGATGATGCTTAATAAGTGTTCATTGAATGGAAAAGAACAGACTAGACTGCCCAATGCCGTTATTTTCTTAGTTTTTGGAGAAAAGAAGATTACGTTCCTCCAGCCACACACAGACTTTGACTCCCCAGCAGAAAAGTGAAATGGGGCTCCTTGGAAACTGTTAATTACACATCTTTCACTCTCTGAATTACACACACACACACACACACATTCTCCCTGGCTGTTCAGTCACTCTTCCCAAGCAGAGAACATCAAGATCTCCTCTCAAACAAGCTGGTGGCTTTGGAGAGATGCAAAGGACCTGATAGCCCAGTCTGACTGCCCTGGCAGAGTAAACACATTAAATACACAGGGGCAGCAACACACCTGGCTGTTGCTGCTACAGGAACCTCGGGGGAAACTGATGAACATGAGAGGATCAAAAGCAGTTTCCTGATTTTCCTCTTCAGATAATTACAGCATCCTTGTTCCAGAACAATTAGTCTAGCTCTTTGCTCATTAGTTTTAATGAGTCAAGGTTAAGTGTGTTGTGCACATGGATGAATGCAGAAGCAGGTGGGGAATTGGCTCTCCTTTGATCTCAGGGCCTTTTTCCAGCCTTCTGACTGTGATCATCTGCATGGAACTCTGTTTGCATGCTCAGTGATTGCTGGAGCACAAGACATGCACGTGGGTTGTGAGCAGTGGGGCAGCCAGCACCCACAGGTCCTGGGGAAGAGCAGACCCCACACATGGGTTCACCCAGCAGATGGAGACCAGTGCAGCTGGAGAGGACTCTGACAAGCTCATTGTCACAAGTGCCCAGGTCTGGAGCTTTACACACGTGGTATACAGCTTCCTTAGGAGTCTAAGTCAGCAATGATTCTGCACCAAGTACTTGGGAATTGGAAACGACCCTGGTGAACATCTAATCAAGTTGCTTTATTTTATAAATGAAGAAAATGAAGCTGAGAGAGGGAAATCAGTGATGTGACCAGGGTCAAGAGACAGCAACTAAAAGAAGCCAGGAAAGCAGCCAAAGAGGTGAAATGGAAGGAATGACTGTTCAATGCCGCATCAGAACTAGGAAGGAAGGACACAGTTATTGAGAGGGGAATGAGTACACAGGGCCGGCTGCTTTTAGTAGCATAGACACAACAGGAACTTAGAAGCTCCTAGAAAAAAAAAATAGGATAGGATACAAGGAATTGGGCCAATGGTGGCCAGACCCAAAGGGAGTTCTCCGCCACCCCATCCCACTGTGGTAGTCATTCTTGTCACATGGCAACAAGTTCTCTTCTAATAATTTACAAGGGGAGAAGTGACAACTGACCCTTCCCCCAGTCAACTGAAAGCGAAGCGATGCCTCAGGGTCCATAGTTATGTGACTGGAAAGAAACTGAATTTCTGTTGTTGAGGACCCAAAACCCTTGATAATATAACTGTTATTATTACTATTATTAGCATTAATTATAATAATAGAAGCAAGTTTTGTGAATAATAATAGCTCACATTTATATAGTGCTTAAAGGTTTTTAAGATACCTTTTTTCATACACACCTCCAAGGTGAGGTATGAATGCTATTAATCCCATTTTAGACATTAGGAAACTGAGTCTCAGAGAGGTTTAAGAGATTTGCCCAGGGTCAATAGAGCTAAAGACTGTAAGTCAAAATTTGAATTTGAAAACCTTCTCCCTTGACTTGGCTCTCACTCCTCTGTCTTTGATGCCCGCACTGGTGTGGCCTCTCACTGGTGTGGCATATTGGTAGAGCCCTAGGCTAGGAATCAGGAAAGCATGGCTAGAAGTCCTGCCTCAGACAGTAGGTAGGTGACTGAACAAGTCACTTAACATGTGTGCCTCAGTTTCCTCCTCTATGACCTGGGGGAGAGGCAGCCTCCATGGCTTAAAAGTTCTTTTTCAGCTCTAAACCAATGATCCTAGGATCTCTCTCTAGGCTTTCCCACTTGGAAGTTGTCTTCACTTCCAAGGTCCTACTTCTTCCCCCTACAGATGACAGTAGCATGACTATCTCCAGCCCCGTGCTCCAACCCCACATCTACGGTTAAGCTAGTTAACACCACAAATATGACCCCACAGCAACCCTGCTGGGAGAAAGTCAGTTCACTCTCCTTCAGTACTGCCCAGCTCATTAGCATCCTCTCTCAGACCCACTGTACCCCATTCTGTTTTGTCTCCTCCCCACCCCATCCTCCCGGGGCTGAGGAGCAGGGGATAGACCCTCTCCCACGTGACAGACCTTCAAAAAGCTGAAGACACTTGACAACAGTTGCTCCCCCCACCCCAGCATCTTCAGACAGACTGAAAGCCAACTATTCTCTCTCAAGACCAGTTCCCCCTCCCAACTTCCCTATTTCTTTGAGTGCTGACGTCCTTTTCTCTGTCAGCCTAGCTCAAAACCTGGAAGTCTTCTTTGGGTCTCCCTTCTCCTTTGGCCCTCCAACAGCCAATTCATTATCAAGTCCCAGCCATCCCTGTCTTGAATCCGTATATTTCTCCTCATACTCATGGCCACCACTCTAGGTCACAACCTTCCTTCTTTCCTGCACTCCAGAACTAGATTCTTCATTGATCTCTGTCTTCAGCACCAACATCTCTCCATCCATCCTGAACACTGCTGCCAACCTAATGCTCTTAAGCTGGCATTTTGATCATCTCAACCCGCTGCTCAGCAATTGCAGATGTTTCCCCACTGTTTCCCTGGTGGGCACTTTAAACCCATTTTGCCCTTAGCACCTCACCACCAGCTTGGGAGGCTTCTATGGCATTGAAAGTAGCCTCTCCACTGTTCCCCAAACATCTCAGACACTGTTTCATGACCACACTTTTTTCTATTCTGTTCTCCATGTCTTTATCCATTCTTTCTAATAGCCAAAATTCTATTAATTTTTTAAACACCCAATAAAACCTTCCTCCTTCAGCAAACCTTTCCAGACTAGAGAAATAATAACACCCAACATTTAAGGTTTCCAAAGCTCTCCATGGGTATTTGAACCTCAAAATAACTGTGTGAGGGATGTGCTAAGGTATTATCTCAAATTTACACAGGTGGAAACTGAGGCTTAGAGAGTTTTAGTGAGTTGCCTATGGGGATAAAAGCCATCTTAGGTCAGCACACATTTATCAAGTGCTTACCATGTGCCAGGGCCTGTGTTAAGCTTTGGGGGTATAAAGAGAGGCAAATATAGTCCCTGTCCTTTAGTAGTTCACATTGTAATGGGGGGATATATCTAAATAACTGGTGCATACACTGGTTGAGAGCACAAGTAAATGACTATGAGATAGACCCAGCATAAAGGGAGACAATCTCAGAGGGAAGGCACTTGGAATGAGGGGTGTGAGGTAAAACCTCTAACAGGAGGTAGGATTTCAGCCAAACCTTGAAGAGATGAAGAGGGACAAGCCTCCAGGCCCAGGAGAATGGGAGGCAGGCAACAGAAAGGCATGTAATCAGGAGATGAGGGGTTATGTTGGAAGAAGAGCAAGACAGCCAATGGCACTGGATCTCAGAGCACACAGAGGGGTAAGTCATGAAGAAAGAATGGAAATTGAAGTTGTCAAGGGCTTTGAAAGCCAGACTGAGGATTCTGTGATTGATCCTGGAAGTAATGGGGAGCCATTGGAGTCTATTTGTGTGGAGGGAGGTGACATGCTCAGACTCATGGCAGCTCAATGAAGGTCAGACAAGAGTAAGGAGAGACTTGAGTTTCCTCTTTGATTAGAGTTATTCAAACAAAGGCCGTGTAATCATTTAGCAGGAACATGGAGAGGGATTTCTTGTTCATTCATGAGTAGACTCAATGGCTGCTGAGATACTCTTGTGAACTTGACCCAGTGATTCTTGAATCATTAAGGAACTTTTGTATTTTGTTCACATCTCATGTCTCCAACCAGGCTATGCTCCCTGTGGTGACCCAAATAACACCTCGCACAGTATGCAGCTGGCCTTCAGTCACTGTTTCTTGCATATTTCATTCTATCTTTCAGTAGAATTCCAGAATTCTTTCTTCCCACACTGAAGGTCATTCTGCAGAAGAAGATGGAGACACTGAGCCATTATTGTTCATGTAGACTGTCCGCCTCTGATGATTTCCCACTGGGGGATGAAAGCATGATTCAAGGGAAAGGAAAAATCCTAAGTACCAAAAGCAGAACTTCTAAAAAAAGTTCTAAAATTGAATGGTTAAAGGAAACCCTGATTCTTGGAATCTGTTTATTTCCCCTCCACCTGGGGACATGCTCCAGAGGGTATTATAACGAAAAGATCTAGGAGAGAGACAAGTTGGAATTTCAAGTTTAGAATCCATTTGTCTTTGGACCCCTGATTTCAAAATTGAATCCTAAAGGATACTAATTCATTTTCTCTGGGGATGTGTGATTTCCGGTCCCAGAGTTTTAAACATTTCTTATCCATCACATTGGGCTCATACAAGACATTTTAAATGAGCTAAATACTAAAGAATCTGAAACTTAAGGATTAAGTTTCCTGTCAATACTCATGAGTTTTAAAATTATAGGAAAACATATTTGGTAGGGACTTTAGACTGTTTTTAATACGCACAATGCTGAGCTTTGGAGAGGAGGGGGAGATAAAATGAAGAATTTGGGGACCCACAAGTTCTCTGAAAGTTTGTGAGGCTCTGGCTACTACCCTCAAGATTGCAGAAACCCACATTCTTCAAGTGTTGAGAAAAAATGGCCATCTGTCCCTGTCAGGAGACCCTGATGGTATAATCCAAAGGAGTGAGTAATCGTTGCAGGATATGAAACCCACAAGCAGGTGACTAGTAACCATAGGAAATACCAGATACTCAGGGCAGGGCAAGAACAGTCATCCAGGAGGGGTGCACTACTGATCAATTAACAGGCATTTATTCACCACCTACCATGCGCCCAGATCAGTGATAGGTCCTTGGGATACAAAGACAAAAATCTGTGTCCTCAAGGAGTTGACTTTCTACTAGGATGTTCCCCAATAAACATGTCCATAAGTATGTGTGTGACTGGCGTTGGTAATGACAAGCCATCTGGATGTACATGCCCACCATCTCCAGGGGACTGTCTATCCTGTGGTTCATTTGGCAGCTCTGTGGCATAGGAGATAGGGTGCTGAATTTGGACTCAGGAAGATCAGGTTCAAATTTTGCCTCAGATATTTAGTAGCTGTATACCTTAGGTAAGTCCTAAACCCTTGTAATCCTTCATTTCCTCATTTGTAAAGTGGCGATGATAATAGCACCTACCTCACAGCCTTGTTATAATGATCAAATGAGATAATACAGGGAAAGCACTTTGCACGTGTGAAAGGGCTGTGTCAATGTCAGTTAGAATTCTGTAGATGAAAGTCTACTGCCTCCACTGTGCTTCCTAGATCCATGGTCAGCAGCTTGCATATCCCACCCTTCCATCTCAAAGATATAAGGGATATCTGAATATCACTGCATTGCCATAAAGGATTAAGAAAAAAACTATTATACCTGAAACACAAAAGAATAATCATGACATCTGATCATGTAAATAATTCCATCGAACCTTGAAACACTTCAGTGTATTCTTTCTCACTGAAACCTATGTTTGTCCTAAGATATTGACCTAACCATTCATACTTAAGAAATCCAAGTGGATGAAAAACTGCATATTGAGTAGACAACAGCATGTAATGGATGGGCAGTTGTAGAATGAATTGATGCATTAGTACATTGTAGTACTATGAATGGTTTCTGGTGGAAGGAGGCATTCTTCCTCTTCGAGAGAGAGAGAGAAAGAGAGAGAGAGAGAGAGAGAGAGAGAGAGAGAGAGAGAGAGAGAGAGAGAGAGGAGTGTGTGTGTGTAACAGTGAAAAGAGGACCGAGTTTATAGTCAAAGAACCAACTATAGAACCCCTCCTGGCTAGCCATGTGACCTTGGGTGCTTTATCTCTGTCTCAGTTTCTTCACCTATAAGATGATAGACTTGGAATAGATGATCTCAGAGATTTCTTTTAGATGCCCTGGGTAGAAGTCTATGGGCAGGGTCTCACCAAAAGTCCACCAATGCTCACAAATGAGAACCAATAAAGAAAAGCCAACAAGCTCTTTAAGGGAAAATTGGTGGGAAAGTGAAAACACCACCCTTCCCAGAAGACTTCTAACATGATCTCCTAACAAGAAAAATTGCAGGTGGTACAAAGTTACAATCAGAAGATACATAGAGATTAAGATTTGAGAGAAAGTGGTCATTGGAAAATGATCATCTCAGGAGTGATCTTTTCAGAATTCATGATAGAGAAGGACAGAGAAATTAAGCACAGTCTGACGCACACATTTCAACTTGCTTCTCACCTGGGCTGGTGAGATCCTGAACACTAAAATGCTAGAGGGGACTCTGGCCAAGAGGGATGGAAGGCTTCTAAAAACAAAATTCTAATGATCCAGGTCTGATGGGGAACAAAAGGGAAAGCCACCTAAAGAGACCAATGTGGGATAAGGAGCCTATGATCAGCACAGAACAAATCAAAGACGTGAAAAAGACAAAAATGAAGGCAGACAATCTAGGCAAAGGGGAGTATGGATGAGGCACCAAAGTGGTTGAATTGAAAGCCCTTCAAGGGGAGAAAGCATTAGACTTGTTCTGCTAGGGCCCAGTAGGTAGAACATGGAGCAGTGGAGGAGAAATGCACAAATTTCCAACTTCTTGTCAGTAACAATGCCCTCTCTCTTCCTCTCTCCTGCCTTGATGGTGTGTGGCTTCATACTCTCTTGGAGCCTTACTCAAGACAGATGGAGGAAAAGAGACCAGTTTTGGAGGTCAGACACGTGGGTGGAGCCAGCTCCTCAGCATGGCTGATTTCCAGCTCGCCTCCTTAGAGGCTTCGAGGAATTTCCCCTTGTGTAGAATAGGGCCCTCTCTCTGTTGAACTGAGATCTAGTCTCATTCTCACCTAATGAGCACATTCATTATTTTGTATTTTCTACCATGTGCTAATCTGTATTTCTTCTCCAATTCCTGGCCATGATTTGCCTAGAGAAAAAGGTTTAATTACTATTCAGTATTGTTGTAGCCTTTATGTAACTAGTTTTTGGTAAGAAGAGTCCAAGGTAACGTGTGTAGGTATAGGGTTATCCTTCCCTTTTAAGGGACATCAGCCAGAGAAGCTAGGACCTTCTGAACTTGAGAAGCATGCCCCTAGACAGGAGGACAGACAGAAATCATTCTATCCCATTATGTTTTCTCTCTCAGGGAAGAACCAAGTTGCCAGCCAAATGGCCCCAGTTTCAAGCTCCCCTCCAGAAAGAAATCACCATTTCCCCTGAAGAAGGATGAGGAACAGCTGAGGGGTCTCTATCCTTTCCTCCCCCCAAATGCCCATCTATATGTTGAGGTTATCTCCTGTGGAAATCTGCCTCTTCCACAAGCAGCAAACATACCTGACATGCTCCCCATTTGCATCTTTATTTTTTTCATGTGGCTGACACCAAGCTTCCCGGGTGTGGCCTGACCTGTGTTTGTTGGAATGAATTGAATATCCAGAGGGTATTTATCCTTATGAGATTATTGCTAACTAGAGAGTCAAATCACCCTAAATATCCCACATGGAGAACTAAGGCAAGCACATAGAACTGTCACTGTCATGGTTCTGGAAAAGCGCAACCAGTGCTCAGCTGTCAAACCTGCTGCCTCTGAGGCTCCTTTAAGTAGTCCTTCTCAGCCTTGGAAAAGCCTATGGTTCCCAATCTACTTTGGGCAGAGCTTGATGTGCCCAGAACAGAGCTATCCTAGGCTCCTTCTGGCAGAGCGACTGTGTCCTGCCCCGAGTCTAGGAAACCAAACGCCTCTTGATTTGGCCATCTGTGGCTGCAGAGCAGATGTGCCTGTGTCCTCTCTGGAGGTGAGTCTGCAGGACAAGACAAGGGGCCGGAGAATGGCCCAAGTGGGCACACATTGTAATTTCATCACTTTGGGGAGCCCCAGTGTGAACACTCTCTCCACTGATATAGACAAGCAACTCATATAAGTTATGACATAGAGAATTACCTGGGGCATTCTCCATGAAGCTGGGACTAGCTTGGGGTCACATAACCAATGTGTGTCAGAAGCAGGATTTAGACCCAAGTCGTCCTGACTTGGTCAGTCTTTTTTCTCTTTAAGGCACTACCCTACTGCAGAGTGTGCTCAGAACAATACCCAACAATAAAAAAAAATTCTGGGCTGAAATACCTGACAGTATAGCAAAGTTTCTCTCTCTCTCTCTCTCCCTATCTCTTTCTCTCTGTCTCTGTCTCTGTGTCTCTCTGCCTCTGTCTGTCTCTCTGTCTCTCCCTCTCCATCTGTCTCTCTGTCTCTCTCTGTCTGTCTCTCTGTCTGTCTGTCTCTCTCCCCCCTCTCTCTCTGTCCCTCTCTCACTCACTCATTCACACACACTCACACACACACACGCACACACTCACACACACGCACACACAATAGGAAACCACAATCAAATTCACCCTTGTGAAAGACCATACCCTCCCTCCACCTGCTGCCAAATGATGTAGTTGGACACTACCCCCCCTCCCCAACCCAGTCTTGGCAGTCTCTCTCCTCCAGACTTCAGGCTGAGAGTAGACTGGAGCTCACAGTCGCTCAGAATCTGCCACACATGGTGAGTCCAAGCAGGAAAAATGCCTTCATACATGGCCAGCAGGATGCGTTTCAGTCATATCCAGCTGCTATGTGGTAAAGACATAGGCATTAAGCCATAGCAGCCAGGACTGCACCTTCCACTGAAAGCTCCATGTCAACATTGCTATTTAGATTGAGACAAAGGTGACTCCGCTGGACCTCACATGAGCATAGCAGCATGAACAACGTAGTTCTTGATTCTGCGTTAGAAGCAGAACTGGAACCAAGATGGGACAAATGAGCCTTTGTCTCAGGCCCTGACATCAGTCTCTCTTCTTAGGGAGCTCTCATCCCTACTCCTTGCATCACCATCCTTCAGACCAGCCACCCTTCATACCAATGGCAATAGGCTCTCCCCCAATCCCCAGCCACCCTCCTTTCCCTGGAGCTCTCTCCCCATTCCTCCCTGCTGACTACATCGTCAGGGCAGTTACAGATGGAGCCTCATCTCCCCAAGTACCCAACCGTGCTCATACCCTGTAGCCTTTCAGAAGATAATGGGATCTCTTCAAACATCCCTGATAGAGACACTAGGAACATAGTTCCTTTTTTTTTTCTTTTAGAGAGGAGAAGGCAGGGAAATGGGGTTAAGCAACTTGCCCAAGGTCACACAGTTAGTAAGTATTAAGTGTCTGAAGGTAGATTTGAACTCAGGTCCTCCTGACTCCAGGGCTGGTGCTCAATTCACTGTGCCACCTAGCCGCCTTGGAACGTAGTTCTAAAACTAAAAGGAACCTTGTCAGATGGGAGTCAGGGGTCAGTGAATGCAACCTCTTCATTGTCTATATGTCAACCCCAGGGGCCGACACATTAGGTGGTTTCCCTGAGATCATACAGGCAGTAAGTGTCAGAGGCAAACTCAGATCTTCTGTTTCTGGAGTTAGGGCCCTTGTTATCGCTAGCCCTGTTTGAGCCACAACAAACAGCTGCAGGCCCAGGGTCTGGAGCTTGTGTGGGAGTCATACACAGACACCTATAATGCACTCAGTGTGCCCCGTCTGTCCCCAGGAAAGAAAGGAGGGAGCAACGTGGGCACTTTGTGGCACCTTACACATGATTGTGGCTCATTGTAAGTATTTTTCCTCGGCCACTATGATGTTAGATCCTTTGTCTCCCCCAGCTTCGCTTGGCACAGAGGAAAGGGGTAATAAAAGCTCGTTCCTTAATTGAATTGTATATGTGTAACTAAGTACATATCACATGTATGTGTGCATATTATATATGTATGGTATATATATACCCACACACATACATATGTACACATGTATGTTTAATTCAGTCCCCAGAACATCTTTTAAGTAGCCATTATATGCAAGGCATTAAGCTATTTATCAGGGATACAAAACAAATAATTATCCCTGCCCTCAAGAAACTTCACATTCCTTAGTTATCTACCTATCCATCTATCTATCTATCTATCTATCTATCTATCTATCTATCTATCTATC
>NW_027185872.1:1438657-1519003 GCF_028583685.1 Petaurus breviceps papuanus
ATCTATCTATCTATCTATCTATCTATCTATCTATCTATCTATCTATCTATCCATCCCTCTATCCATCCATCTGTCCATCAATCCGTCCATCCATCCATCTGTCTGTCTGTCTATCTATCCATCTATCTATCCATCTATCTATCTATCTATCTATCTATCTATCTATCTATCTATCTATCTATTTATCTATCTATCTACCTCTTCTTGCTGAGTATCATTTATCTACACATACACATTCACATATATATTTAAAGGTGTGTACCCATAGTTATATATTCACATATACACACAGACACACTCACACACACACACCTATTTCAAAATGAACTCCTTTTCCATCCCATAATTTCCCAAAGGGGGTGATACCACCCCCTGAGGGCACTGGAATAATCCAGGGAGCCAGTAGTAGCCTCAGCTGCAACTGGGGGGAGCTGAAAAAAAATAAGGAAACAGGAGAAGCATAAGAAAAGAAGAGAAGAGAAGGAAATTTGGAAAAACCATTTGTACATGTTTCATCTGTTGTGCAACAGAGTCAAAGTCATACTGATTACATTATTATCCAAATAAATACACAAAATGAAACTTATAACCCATCAATGGTCAAATCTGCCAACAGGTCTTAACGAGCAAGTGTTGGCAGGTGAGCATCTTGTACATTGTTGGGAAGACCAGCATGCATTGGAAGGGAATAAGTGATTGTAATGACTTGTTTACAATCAGATGCTCTACTGTTACATGATGAAATTGTGTTATCAAAAATTCAATGCAGGAAACCCCCCCACAAATTTACATCCAATTAATTAAACTTAAGAGGTCTTTTAAAATTATTTCTTTAATGATGCAATTAAAAAAAAACTGTTAGAGGGTTAAAGAAAGTAGATTTCCAGGGGGGTGTTGAGTAAGTTTTTTGTGTGGTTTTTTTGTTGTTGTTTTTGAAAAGGAGGGAGTAGGTCAAATAGGTTTGGAAACCTCTGATCTAAACCATGGATATTATGGAGTCAGTGGGTCCCAGTTTCAATCTTGCCTCTCTCTCTTACTTCCAGGGTGCTTATCACCACACTTCTTGCTCTAGAGGATCTCCAACCCTCAGTCCATGATCTTAGGACTCCTCTGGGGTCAGAAGCAGGGTGGGGGCATTACACCCATTTCACAGAAGGTGAAGGGCCTTGCCTTGCCTCTGCTCCCTAGGCCTGGGCTCTGTCTTTTCAGTCACTGAGCCCTAGAGTTCAAAGCTGCAATGACTATTTAGAGACAACGCGGTCTCTAAATGAGGCATTCTAGGCATAGCATGTCCTTTCAGAAGCACAGTATTAATGAGGACAAGACCCCTGTGACTGAGGGTGGTGGTCAGTCTGAAAAGCATTCAGAGGAAGGGATCAGGACAACAGAAGACCCCAAAGCCTGGCCTCTTAAGGATCATTTGAGGGGTCTGGGGAGAGTCTCAAAAAAGACCAATCAACCTCTTCTGCTTTTCCCCAGAGGGTGAGTCTAGAAGCAACAGGAAGCAACAAAGAGGCAGGCTGAGGCTTGAGGTCAGAAACAGTTTCAAAGTGGTTAGCATTACTCTGTAGAGGAATGGACCCCCTCTGATAATAGTGGCTTACCAGCACTATAGGCCATCTAGAAAAGGTTGGCCAATGGCTTTGGAGGGGTTCTCCACCTTTAGTGACCTGGACCCCTTGGGCAGTCAGTCTGGAGAAGCCTAGGCAACCTTCCTCAGAATAACATTTTAATGTTGCCCCCAAAAAAACACATAGGTTACAAAGGAAATCAATCAAAATTTTTTTAAAAGAACAAGTTCACAAACCTCAGGTTAAGGACCCTCATTACAGGCAGCGAGGTAAGGCAATGCACAGCGTGCTGACCCTGAAGTCAGAAAGACCTGAGTTCAAAAAGAGCTTCATGCATTTACTAGCAGCTGGGGCAGCTGGGGCAGCTAGGTGACACTGTGGATAGAGCACCGGGTCTGGAGTCAGGAAGACCTGAGTTCAAAAAGAGCTTCATGCATTTACTAGCAGCTGGGGCAGCTGGGGCAGCTAGGTTACACTGTGGATAGAGTGCCGGGTCTGGAGTCAGGAAGACTCACCTTCCTGAGTCCAAATCCAGCTTCAGACACTAGCTTGTGACCTTGGACAAATCACTGGACCCTGCATGCCTCAGTTTCTTCATCTGTAAAATGAACCAGAGGAGGAAATGGCCAACCACTCCAGTATCTTTGCCAAGAAAACCCCCAAATGGGGTCATGAAGAGTTGGGCTCGACTGAACAAACACTTCCTAGATGTGTGACCCTGGGTGAATCCCTTAACTTCTGTTTACTTCAGCTTGTTCAACTGTAAAAACAGCACCCAGCTCCCAGAGTTGTTGTAAAGATCAAATGAGACAATGTCTGTAAAGCGCTTAGCACAGGACCCGGCACATAGTGCTATAAATGCTAGCTATTGTCATTTCCATTGTTTCAGGCCAGGCAGAACATTTGGACCTGTCCGTTCACTGTTACAGGGAACTCTCAGGGGAGAAAACTCTCAACCCAGACACCTCATAATTGGGAGACTATAAAGCAGTCTCAGAATTGCCTGGGGATCTGAGGACCAAATTGCCAGGGGGGACAAGCAGTGGGTGACAGGCAGCTCTAGAATCCAAGTGTGCCTGGCTCCAAGGACAGCCCTCTGGCCACGACGGCACCTGCCCCTGCTGCTCTTACCAAAGTCACTTGTCTAGGTAACAACGGCTCACTTTTTCTATGTGGAGAAATAAACTCATCAGAATGCTTCCATGGCCTTCTAAGCGTGTCAGCTGGAGAAGGTCCTGGTGTCCCACTATGTCTGCTGCGAAGATAGCAAAATGTATGAAATGAAGTTAGAATGTGGCAATTCCCCCATTCCCAGAGATGCCTCCTCCCTTGGGAGATCCTTCCTGGGGAAGCAGTTGCCCAAGATGGAGCTGGAGTCAAGAGTGGGGAGCCTTGGGTTTGTGTATATTTCTCTAAGAGAAGGTTGACAAATGAGCTCTGGAAGAAACAGGGGCCTGATACATGCCCCCTAATTAGCTCTCAAACGCTCCCTTCCCTTCCTCTTGTTGCCTCTTCTTCATTTCTTTCATCCTTTCTTTTTACTTTCTCTTCCTTCTTGTTTTTATTCCTTTTCTCCCTCCTTTTCTTTCTTCTTCCCTTCCTTCCTTCCTTCCTTCCTTCCTTCCTTCCTTCCTTCCTTCCTTCCTTCCTTCCTTTCTTCCTTCCTTCCTTCCTTCCATCTTTTCCTCCTTTCTTCCCTCCTTCCTTTCTTCCTTCATTCTTCCCACCTTCCCTCTGTCCTAGAGGAAATGGCTTTTTTTTTCTAAAAGATTTCCTTAATGCTTCCATGATTAGAAGAGACAAGTTCAGCCCAGCACCACCCTGCCTCCCCCTTCAGGGTTTCTTCAGCCTGGTTTCTTTAGTCATCCTTCTGGGAGGCTCCCTCTGGCCTCTATAGGGGCAGCAGTCTCCATGGAGCCTTTGAAAAATGAGACTCCACCTAGCCAAGCCACACAGCCCCTGGCAGCCCCCTCCCAAGAGCCCAGCCTCCCCACAAACATCCCAAGACATTTTAACAAAAGCAGACAAGTGTGAAACATATTGAGAAAGTGCTTTCCTCACAAGAATATTTTAATTCTTTACATTCCAGCCTTGCCAACCATAGTGTGCCTTCTCCAGTTTCCATACACTTGCACAGGAGGTCCCCTGGACCCAGAATGTGTTTCCTCTTCCTCCCTGCCTCCCATAATCCTACCTCCTTCTAAGATGGACTTTGGGGCCACCACCAGGAAGCTTTCCCAGATTGCTCCAGCTCTAAGGTCACCCTTTGAGCTTATACTTAGCACATGACTTTTAGCTGTTTGGTGATGACCACTGGTGACTTTTTTTTTCCAAAGTCCAGCATGGCTCTGCCATTGTAGCCAGGTTGAACACAGGAGACAACAAAGTCTGCTTGTTCAGTGATTTGGAGATCATGGCACAATTAGAGAAAGCTCCCACCCATCCACACGCACAAACCATTACCCAGAGCAGGTCTGCTCCTCTGTTTGCTTTTGTATTATGTCAGAAACTATCAACATTAATTTTTCAATTTCCATAATTTCTGAAATTGTAAACTCTGAGACAAGACCCAAGGCCTTTTAATTCATTTCATGCTGTCTGATACATTCCATATCCATGGGAGAACTCACTAAATATCACTGGCTCTTCCTGTGACAACTGAGATCTTGCAGACCCCTCCACAGAGCAGTTGCTGGAAAGCCAGACTCTGAGTGGGAAGATGTGGAGTTGGAAGGAAGGGCAAAGCTCCCCTTTTCTATGTGAATCTATTTATCCATCTGAGATCTGGCTGGGCCATGGGTACGTGTGCCAATGCCCATTTTCAGGCAAACTTTTGTTGGTAGGAGTAGAGAAAGTCACCAAATGTTCTACTGCCTGCACATGACTGAGCAAACACTCCGGAAATGAACATGACTTTACACCTCATTTCCAACACACACACATACACGCTTGTACACACATACACATGCATATACATGTATGCATGCACACATACACACACACAAATGCCTCTACTATCTCTCCCCATCCCCAGGAACAGCTTGGGAAAGGGAAAAATGTTGTGTTGTTTTCCGTTCTGATTTCCCTCTTCACAAAGGACCTTTAAGAAGTAACCGATCTGTCAAGACACTGCAGGGCCTGGAGGAGCCCAGCCTTAGCTCTAGGTCATACTCAGATGATCCTTTAAGAATTGTAAGGCATGTTACATAATCCATCCCTCTGACACATCTAGAGACTATTCCTCTAGTCACTCTGCTAGGTATGCAAAAGAAAAACTAGGGCAGGTCCTGCCTGCAAGGAGATTACAGTCTTCATACATCTCCTTTGATCCTCACAACAACCCTGTTAGCTAGGTATTATTATTCCTATTTTTACAGATGAGAGAACTGAGGCAAGAGTTGCACCCAAGCCTTCCTGACTCTGAATCCAGTGGCCTCACCATCAGGCCATGCTCTGGACAGACATACAAAGTGATGAACAATGGAACCATTCCCATCGTAGTATTTCTTCCTTAAACCAGTGATCCTAAGGTTCTGTGAATTCTAGTGACTTGCTGTCTTTCATTCTCCATGGTTTAAAACCTAAGAAATTCAGTAACTTCACTTAGAGCAGCACAGAGACTTAGAAGTGGATGAGAACTCAGGGGCCACCAACTTCCCCCATAGAATAAGGAAACGGAGGACCTGAAAGTTTCAGTGACCTATCCAAAATTACATAGGTAGTAAGGAAAAGAGGCAGGATTTGAACCCAGACTCCCTGGACACAAATCTCTTGTCTCATAATGCCTACCTATAGTCACCAATGGGATGGTCCTAGAGATAGGTGTGCTCTGTCAAGACACCCTGGTGCTGTCTTTTTGGCCTCAATATGATTGGTGAACTCAACAGTTTCCTCACCTAGAAAATTAGTGTCTTAGACTCAATGTAAGCCTCATTCCAGCTCTAAAAGTCTGGGAGCCTGGGTTTGGGCTCCCACTGCAGAATCAGAGTCAAATTTGGGATGAGGCAGCTCCTTTTTTGGGACAACTTCAAGGGAATGTTTCCCTGTCCCCTGATACCTCCTATGCCCAGATTTCTGATGTTGAAATTTTTTTACAATTAGAATTTCATTACTTTGGCTTAACTTTTTTTTTCACCTTGATAAAACAAAATAAAACAAAAGTCATATCTGATAGGATCATTGCCCCAGAGCCCTTTCTTATAGAGTGAAGGGAAGACAGAATCCATGGCTTCTACCTAAAATTGCTGAAGGTAGAATCAGAGAACACCAATGAAGGTAGGGGAAGGAAATGGGTGACTGTGGGGCTTCAGAGATGAACTGTGGAAAGACATGAAAGCAGAACTTGGAATGTTGACTATGAAGAAGAAGAAACAGTTGAGAAAGTAATGTGCCATAAGCTTGAAAAGGAAACACTGTGAAGGGCTTTCGGTTCTGAGTAGGAGTCTGGATTTCATTCTAGAGGGAACAGAGAACCTTCAGGACAAGGGAGCAGGGCAGCACCATGGTCAGCACTGTGCTTCCGGGAGACCCTCTTCTTAGCTGGCAGGAAGGGTATAGAAGGTCTACCATGCCAGGAGTCAACGGGGCTCCCCTAGAATATTGGATTATCCTTGAAGATCTCTACCTCACTGGTTTTGCCAGCCACCAGTTGCTACTGCTTTGTGTCATGCAGGCTAATTGTTATTCATTTGTATTCCCAGACAAGCTATATTTTATTATGAAGAAAACAATTATTTTAATCTAATAAATCAAAAAAAAAATTTAGAAGAGTGATGACAGGGAGGCAGGGCATAAAGCTTAAAGAGGATATAAGGTTAGTAGAAGGTTCATTTGCCCCAACAACCAGGCAAATGCTGGTTAGAACTGGTTATCTCAGTAATAGAAAGAGTTTTCTTCCTGAAGTGGGATTGCAAGTTGAAAAGTACCATCTAACCCCAGGGGAAAGACCAGGAATAGTTAGTGAGAGAGGTAGAGAGACAGATTTAGGCTTGATACTGGAGAGAACTTTTCTATCAATAAAGCTTTGTCAAAGCAGAATGAGTTGCCTCTTTTCCTGAAGGCTCTTTAAGAAAAGTCTGGTTGACCACTTGCTTGTTAGGAATACTGGAGAGAAGATTCTTCTTCAGGTGTGGGTTGGCCTCAGTGGGCACTGGTGTCCCTTCCAGCTCAGTGATTCCATGATTCATTAATCTACCCCACCCCCAAAAAAACCTTGTTTTACAGATGAGGAAAATGAGTCCCAAAGAAGGGAAGTGACTTAGTCAAAGTCATAGAGATGGCAAGAAGCAAAGCCAGGATTCCTACCCAAGTCTTCTAGTGCTTAGTCTGGAGTCCTTCCCAATACAATAATTTTCAAGGCTAAAGTTTCATGATTACCCATTCCTCATTCAAGCTAAAAAGTGAGGTCAAACCCACCAGTGAAGGGCATGAATTGAAGTATCCTTTTTAATTCTAGACTCAGAGAGAAATTCTATTTTGCCACATATAGGCCTCTGGCCTTGCAATTCATGTTGGAAAGAATCTCTAAATAGTGAAGTCCAAGTGACCAAGAGTAGATTGACCAGCTGGTTAAATCACCCTGATGTGGTGTAGCAGCAAGCACCCCAGTGTCCCCAAGGTGCCTGCTCACACAGGTTCTTGGATCTGCTTTGTTAAAGGAAAGCAACTCAAAATGGGTTAACAAGCTTACTTTAATCAGTCAGACATATATTGTTTACCTTGTTCAGGAGAAAAGGTCAGCACCCTGAACCTCAAAGTATACAGGCATAATTATCAAGACAGAAACATCAAGTAGACAGATTTCCAAACTGTCCAACCATTACATCCATACCCAGTCAACATCTGGGTTTCCACATTCCGGGTTTTTCAAAGCCGGGGGACTCTCAACAACGGCTTCCCAGAATTCAGATCAAATCACAGAACACTTCTCAAAGTGAGTCCCAAAACAAAGCTACACATCAGGGCTTATATAGCCTTCTCCTGGCTCAGAGAATGTAACAACCTTATTGACTCACTGGCCAATCAAAAAGTATCTACTGAAAAACAAGCCTCCCTCCCCAGGCTTCAGGTGCACATTAGCCTAGGGGCAAGGAAGATCTTTAAAATTTACATTCTTATTACATTGTATCTACTGAAAAACAAGCCTCCCACCCCAGGCTTCAGGTGCACATTAGCCTAGGGGCAGGGAAAATCTTCAAAATTTACATTCTTATTATATGTGGGCTATAGGGCTGCAAAATAATTGGATGATTCAAATCTGAACCTGGACAGAGGGGGCTGACTCAAAATTAAAACAAACAAACAAGCAAACACATTACATTCATTTATCAGGCATTTATTAAGGAGCGTGTGTTAGCCAAGCACTGAGATAGGAAATCTCTAAATGATGATCTGAACTCAGGAGATAAAATGGCAAAAAAGAAAAAAATTACCCCAGCTGACATTCTAACACAAGAAAAATGTGTAGACAGATAAGTATATAAAAACTATACTAAAGTAAAATGAAGGGAGAAGTGAATGGGACCAAGGAGGACCTAAGACCTAGGGGGACTTCCCACAGCAAGTGGCACTACCCTCTTATTCCACTTACGTTCGTGGTGACTTCCCTAACCATAACTCCCTTTCCTGGTCACTTCTCACCTCTGTGTTTTGTCTTCATGTTAGAATGCAAGTTCATAGAGAGCAGGGACTATTTCTATTTGATATCTGTAAAACTGGTCCTTGACACAATGCTTAGCACGTATTCAGTACTGAATAAACACCTCTTACTCATTCCCAAATTTGGAAGGACTAGAGAGGATTATTTCAGCAGAAAGTTATAAATATTCTAAGTTGCAATCGTTGAATAGTTTATTTTCACTCAATTGTTCTTCTTAGCTATGAAGTCAGGATTGATTTCTGGAGATAGATATGATAAAATTTATTTTAAAAATAAATTTAAAAATGAAGCCAAGAGGGTGGAGAAAAAGCAGGTACTTGCCTGAGCTCTTTCAAATTCCCCTCCAAACAACTTTAAAATAATGCCTCAGAATAAATTCTAGAGTGGAAAAATTCACAAAAGGATGAATGAAATGATTTTCTAGCCCAAGACCACTTAGAAAATAAGCAGAAAAAGTCTGTTGCACCAGGGTGAGAGGAGTGCAGTAAAGGCAACGCCAGGACAGCAGCAGGCCTTGGGGGCAATTGAATTGTCATCTGTGACTTCTGGAGCTCTCAGCCCACAGATAGTAAAAGGCTCAGACAACAAGTCAGTAGGAGATTACAGAGGTTCTTTGGCCAGCACGGGATGCAGGATTCTGTCACACTGCTCGTGCATGGAGCCAGGTCATAGTCCTAGGCAAGAAGGAGCACCACCACACCAGAGCTTGCTGCCTCAGGGGAACAAGGTACTCTGGGCAGGAGAGCAGTAAACAAACCTCTCCTTAGATTGCACCAGCTTGGAAGAACTGAAAGCTTACACCCCTCCAGAATGAGCTCTGAAAACAGCTGCACAGAAAACCTTCTAAAGCTTGGAACAATGCACCTTGCACCCCAGGAGCAGAGCACAACTTTAATATAAAACTAAAAGTCAAGAAATAGGCTGGGAAATGAGCAAACGGCAACAACAAATCCTGTGGACAGAAGGTTACTGTGGTGACAGAAGAAAACAAAAGGTCAAAACTGCTACATCCAAATTCTCAGAAAGAAAAATGTGAATTGGCCTCAGGACCCAAAAAAATTCCTGGAAGAGCTCAAAAAAAATTGTTTTTAAATCAAATAAGAGAGGTAGAGAAAAAACTGGAAAAATAAATGACAGTGATGCAAAAAAAAAATCATGAGAAAGGAGTCAAAAGTTGGCTGTGGAGGCAAAAAAAAATTACTGAAGAAAATAACACCTTAAAAAAAAGAACAGGGGGCAGCTAGGTGGCTCAGTGAGTAAAGCGCCGGCCCTGGAGTCAGGAGGACCCGAATTCGGTTCTGGCCTCAGACACTTAACACCCACATAAAAAAAAAAATAGCCATGTAACCTTGGGCAAGTTACTTAACCCCAACTGCCCTCTAAAAAAAAAGGCAAAAAAAAATAGAATAGGCCAAATGGTAAAAGAGACACAAAAATCCACTGAAGAAAAGAGCACCTTAAAAAGTAGAACTGGTCAAATTGAAAAAAAAAAGTAATTTAATATGAAGGCAGCTAGGTCGCACAGTGAATAGAGCACCAATCCTGGAATCAGGAGGACCTGAGTTCAAATCCACCCTCAGACACTTAACACTTAGCATCCATGTGACCTTGGGCAAGTCACTTAACACCAATTGCTCTGCCTTCCCCTCCTCCAAAAAGCAAAAAAATAAAAAATAAAATAAGTAGAAATTATTAAAAAGGAAAATTGGTCACAAGGAAAAAGATGAAGAAAAATTCACTGAAGAAAAGCACTCCTTAAAAATAGAATTAGCCAAATGGAAAATGAGATGCAAAAAATCAATGTGGAAAATGATTCCTTAAAAATTAGAATTGCACAAGAGGAAGCTAACAACTCCATTAGAAATCAAGAGATAATAAAACAAAATCAAAAGAATGAAAAAAGATATAGAAGAAAATGTGAACTATCTCATTGGAAAAACAACTGACCTGTAAAATAGATCAAAATCTACACAAAAAAATATGTATGTGTGTGTATTAAAATATAGTATTTTATTTTTTCCCAATTACATGTACAAATGATTTTAATATTGGTGGCATTTTCTATCCTGTTTTTGTTCTTGGTTTTTTGTTTTTATTTTGCCCAAATGGAGTTTTTATCTTGGGGAAAATGGCAACAACAAACAACAAAACAGACTCACAAAATGATATTCACTTTTTCAACAGTATTTATTATGGAAACATCAGAAAATTGGAAGCTGACCTGCTGAGTGAGTTCTCCTCTTCCCTTCATGGCCACATGGCATTCTGCTTTTCCTTAATTATTAGGGAGTTTGCAGCCTAATGTGCTTTTAACATCTTCAAGCTCTAGCCCACTGTTTGATTTGGCCTCACCATCCAAATCCATTGTGAACTCCACTCACTGAATCTTTCTTTTTTTAATTTTAATGTTTTATTTATTTTATTTTTAATATATGGAAAAAACTAAGCATTTCCATAACATTATATATTTTTTTGCCTTTTTGGATGGCAATTGGGGTTAAGTAACTTGCCCAAGGTTACACAGCTAGTTTTTTTGTGTGGGTGTTAAGTGTCTGAGGCCAGAACTGAACTCGTGTCCTCCTGACTCCAAGGCTGGCACTTTACTCACTGTGCCACCTAGCCGCCCCATTATAATTTTTTAAAAAAGATTTATTGCACATGAGATTATAAGTCTATTATGTACAATTTGCTTTTCTTTTAAAATATATATTAAAGTTACCATGTAAATTTCTTTTCTTAGCTCCAAAATTTCTCCTTCCTTCCCTCCCTCCTTTCCCACCTTCAATGAGAAGGCAAACAATTTGATATAGGTTATACATGTGCAGTCATGAAAAACATATTTCCATATTAGTCATGTTGTGAAAGAAATTGTAGACCAAAAAATTAAATTAAAATAAAGTCAAGAAAAAGTATGCTTCAAGCTGCATTTCAGCTCCATTAGTTTTTTCTTTGGAGGTAGAGAGCATTTTTTATCATAAGTCCTTCAGGATTGTCTGGGATCAATGTATCACTGAGAGTAGCTATGTCATCCACAATCAATCATCATACAATATTGCTATTACCAGATACAATGTTCTCCTGGTTCTGCTTATTTCATTTTGCATCAGTTCATGGAAGTCTTTGCAGGTGTTTTTTTTTTTTTCTGAAAGAATCCTGCTCATTATTTCTTATAGCACAATAGTATTCCATCACAATCACATGCAACAACTTGTTCACTCATTCCCCAATTGATGGATATACCTTCAATTTCAAATTATTTGCCACTACTAAAATATCATTTATACACAATTTTGTACATATAACTGTTTTTTCTTTTTTTCTCTCTCTCTGGGACACAGGACTTGTAGTGGGTTTGCTTGGTCAAAAGATAGGCATGGTTTTGTAGACCTTTGGGTATAGTTGGGGAAAATATTTTTTAAAATATTGGACTGTGTGAAAGTCATGATAAAAAAGAGTCTAGAAATCATCATTTAAGAATTTATCCAAGTAAATTGCCCCAACATTCTAGAATCAGAGGGAAAAATAGAAATGTAAAGAATCCAATGATCACCTCCTAAAAGAGATCCCAAAATGAAAACTCCCAAAAATATTATAGCCCAAGTCTAGGGGTCCAAATTCAAGGAGAAAATATTGCAAGAAGGCAGAGACAATTCAAATATCATAGAGTCAGAGTTAGGATTGCATAGACTTAGCAGCTTCTATGTTAAAGGATTGGAGGACTTGGAATATGATGTTATGGAGGACAAAGGAGCTAGGATTACAGCCAAGAATCATCTACCCAGCAAAACTGAGTATAATCTGGGGCAGCTAGGTGTCAGAGTGAATAGAGCACCCGCTCTGGTGTCAGGAGGACCTGAGTTCAAATCCAGCCTCAGACATTTAACACTTACTAGCCCTATGACCTTGGGCAAGTCATTTAACCCCAATTGCCCTGGCTTCCCCCCTCCAAAAAAAAACAACTTTCAAGCATTCTTGAATAGAAAATTTAATTTTCAAATATAAGATTCAAGAGAAGCATAAAAGTTTAAACAGGAAAGATAAATCATAAAGGATTCAATAAAGTTAAACTGTTGACATTCCTACATAGAAAGATATACTTCTAACTCCTAAGAACATTCTCATTGTAGGGCATTTAGATTGAATATACATAGGTAGATGGCATGTGTGTGAGTTTAATATGATGAGATGATATCTAAAAAAATAAAATTAAATTCAAGAATGAGAAAGAAAAATGCATTGAGAGGAGGGGGAAAGAGAGGTAGAATAAAGTAAATTATCTCACATAGAAGAAGCATGAAAGAACCTTCAAAGTAGAGGAGAAAATGGGGGGCAGTGGAGGGGAATGCTTGAACCTTAATCTCACCAGAATTGGCTCAGGGAAGGAATAATATACACTAATTGTGTTACCCTACAGGAAAGTGGGAAGGGAAAAGGAGGCAGTAGTCAGAAGCATGATACACAGGGTGAAAGGAGAAAGAAAGAGTAGGATAAACAGGAAAAAAAATAGGAGGGAGGGGAATACACAGTTAGTAGTCATAACTGTGAAAAAAAAACATGTACAAGTTTCTCTGATAAAGGCCTCATTTCTCAAATGTATAGAAAATTGATTCAAATTTACAAGAATACAACTCATTGCCCAGTTGATAAATGACTAAAGGATATGAACAGACTGTTTTCAGACAAAGCAATCAAAGTTACCAATAGGCACATAAAAATATTCTAAATCACAATTGATTAGAGAAATTCAGATTAAAACAATTACATGGTACTGCCCCATACCTATCAGATTTGCTGATGTGACAGAAATGGAAAATGCCAGACGTTGGAGGGAATGTGGGAAAATTGAAAACCATGCACTATTGGTGAGTTGTGAACTGACCCAACCATTCTGGAGAACAATTTGGATCTATGCTCAAAGGGCTATAAAACCATGTATTCCCTTTGACCACTACCAGGTTTGTATCCCAAAGATATCATAAAAAAATGAGAAAGGACTCATATGTACAAAAATATTTATATTATTTTGTGGTGGTAAATAATTGGAAACTGAGGGGACACCCATCCATTGGGGAATGGCTGAACAAGCTGTGGTATATGATTGTGATGGAATGCTGTTGTGCTATAAGAAATGATGAGCAGGATGATAATCAGGGGGAAAAGGATGCAAAGTGAAGTGAACAGAACCAGGAGAACACTGTACACAGTAAGAGAAACATTGTATGATGATCAACTGTGAAACACAATTATTCTCAGCAATACAATGATCCAAGACAATTCCATAGGATTTCTGATGAAAAATATTTTCTACCTCCATAGAAAGAATTAGAATCTGAAAGCAGATTGAATCTCAATTTTTAATTTTCTTTCTTTTTGGGGGGTCTGTGTTATCTTTCACAACATGACTAATATGGAAATATGTTTTGCAAGACTGAACATGTCTAACTTATATCAAATTTTTGCCTTCTCAAGGAGGAGGAAGGGGAAGGAGGTAGAGAATTTGGAACTTAATTCTTTTGAATTGTTTTTTTTATGTGTAATTGGGGAAAATGAAATATTAAATTAAAAAATTAAGGTAATATGCCCATCAAAATTTTTAAGTAATAAAGGATACTTTCTCAGTTATTTAGCATAATTGAGAAATCTATGGAAAATTCAGAAAAAAAAATTTAAGTAGAAGAAAAATTGTCATTAGCAAAAAAGTCACCAACTAGGAACTTGTCCTGTTTTTTCTTTGCCATTAGGTATTTGGGTCTTCTCATTAACTCTTTCCTGAGCCCAACCACTGGGTTCCTGCCACAGAGCTACCAATTAACTGAAAGGAAGTCCGGTCTAGACTAGATAGCATCTAAGTTTTTTTTTTATTAGTATTATTTTTAAAAGTCCTAGTTTTTATCTCTTGATTTTGCTGTGGTTGAGTTTTCTGAAATACCAATTAAAAATTTCAATTTGCATACATCCTGTTCCTCAAGTCAGTGGTCACTGAAATTCAGGGGAACTGTTAGCAGTCCTTTAAAGGGGATAGGGGGTGGGGAGTGCAGAGAAGGAAGAGGGAAGGAACAGAGGAGGGTTTAGTTATGTGGTTTTGATAAGTCTACAAAAACATTTACTTTTAAAGAACTTGCTTTACTATCATTAAAACTACCCCCCCCAAGATACCAATTAACTTTTTCTAAAATGGAAAATGTCAACTATATTTATAATATTTTCAAAATATGTGTACATAAATTACATTTGTCACTTCTAAATTATCCAGAGTAAATCCACATTCATGTTATATATTTAAACTAAGTCACCCAGGCCTTGCCAGCTGCCCCACCACAGAACTCTCAAAACTGTAGGATCTTTCCGTTCATTCTACGTATAGGCTTCCTCCAAATTTAAGCTCCTTCAAAACAGGGACGGCTTCTCTTTTTTAATGCATTTCCCCGGCACCTAGCATAATATTTGGCAGATTGCAAGCCCGTACAAACTAGGTTTCCATTCATTTTTCAGGCATATCTATAGGGCAAAACTATAGTAAAGGTGAGATCTGCTCCTCTGTTTCCCTTCCTCTGTGTCTATGGACGATAGCTTTGTGGTATGATTTTTAAAAGGGGGGGAGCAGTGCAGACCCAGGTCTGCCTCCCACCTGAAACATTTACTAGTTGTGGGATCCTAGGCAAGGACTCAAACTTCTCTGTACCTCCAATAAATAAAGATAAATAATGTAAATACTATATGTAATGTAAATAATATAAATAATAAATATAAAATACTAATACTGTAAATAAGAAACATAAAATAAATATAAAAATAATATAAAATATTGATCTGGGTTGAAATTTTGCCTCTACCACTTCCTAACTCTAAGACTTTGGCCCAGACATTTAACCTCCCTAGGCCTCAGTTTCCCCTTGGGTAAAATAAGATGGCCATACTGGAGGGGCTCTGAGGTCCTGGGTCTGTGGTGATATGCCAACAATCTCATAGGAGAGACCTTGGAATTTGCCGGGAGTCTCTTCAATCAGCTCAATGCCACCCCCGATGAAGAGGGTCTGTCAACGGCTCACCATGGTCAAAGACAGAGAATTCCCCTTTTTCTCAAACTCTGTCTGGGCACACCCTCCATCACACTTGTCAATACCTCCAGTAAATAATAAGTCTTCTAACTTTTTATTTTCTTGTAAGTTGATTCCAAACAGACTGCTGAACAATTGGGACCACAACAGTATCTCTCGAGAAATAGCACATGAGTTTAACTTAGGTGTGGGAAGGAGAGTTTGCAAGCTATGTTTTGCTCTGCTGGGTTACATGCTTTCTTTTTAATAATCATAGTGGGATTACACTGAGTATTCTTAGCTATGTGACTGAGAAGGTGTGGCAAACTATGGAACAGGGTCATTGATTTTGAGCTAGCAGGGTTCTTGGGATTCCTCAAAGTTCATCAGTTTATAGATGAGGAAATAGAGGTTAAGTGACTTGCCCAGGTACTATAGCAGTGACCGGGCTGGGATGGGGGCTTCCAGACTCCTCTGCTCCAAATCCAGCATCTTTCCATAGACCCATGAAAACCATCTTTAAATTCCTCCTGCCCCCTTCTCATATGTTCATGAAAGATATCCTTAATGAACACAGAGATCATTTTCCTATTAAAATGTTATAGAAACAATGGAGTAAGCTAATAGATCAGAAATTGCTCAGGTGTTCTTGACTACCTTTAAAAAGAAGATACCCCCTCTCCCCCCAAAAGAAAAGGTAGAAAAAAAGAAATTTAGTACATAAAAATTATATAGACATAAATTTCTTATATATGTAAATGGAATAGCAAGTTGTTTATAATAGATTTTTCCATTTCACATGCAATCATTTTTATTATACTATGCTATGGTAAATGCTCCTTTTTTCCCATAAATAAAAAATAAATTTTTAAAAATCAGGGGAAAAAATTATGCCCAAGATCTGTTTTGTTTCTTTGGAACCCTATTCTCTTTTGTGAAGAAAATTAATTTATTAATAAAATAATAGCTAACATTTCATTAGCAATTAAAATTTATGAGGCACTTGATTCTCACAACATCCCTAGAAGGTAGGTGCTATTTGTGTCTCCATTTTACAAATAAGGAAACTGAGTTTGAGAAAGGTCACACAGCTAACAAATGTCTGATTTGAACCTAGGTCTTCCTGATTTCCAGTCTAGTGATCTATTCAATAAGCCAAGCCGCCTCTTGATATTTGATCCTTGAATGCATTTAGAATTATGTCACCATCAGCATGGATTCCTTTTGCATGTATTTGATCATTTCCAGTTCCCTCCCCAATTTCTCATGTGTCATTACCACGTCCTCATGTACTGACATTGTAACTTCTCCATCCTGGTGGTGCCATTATTTTTGGCGGTTATATTCCATGTTCTACCTATTTGTTGACCTCTTCTCAGGCTCACTTGAGTTCCCACATTTTCCTCCACAAGTGTTTTTCACTGATTTGTGAGATGAAAATTCTCCTAATCTTTTAACATATGTCACCCATCCAGCTCATGTTCCAGAGCTGATGCCCGAGCCTTCCTTGTATCTTCACTCCTAGACATTGGGTACTGACTGGCTGAGGCTCTTTCTGAGCTGTTTGCCTGATTTACTATGACCCCTACTCTATATCACTTAATCTTCTCTGAGAAACATTAAGGGAATCAATATCTTTACTTTAGTCTCCCTCATTTTGAAAACCAACCGTTGCCTAAGCCAGTTAGGCAGGAGTTATTACAACAGAATGTAGTGCCTTCTCTTCTGATACAGAATCATAGATTTACAGATGAAAAGCACCTTTAATATCATCTGGCATACCTCATTTCCCCCATATGACAGCTTTCTTCTCATTTAGGATTTATCTTTGCCATTATTCAAACCAGTGCTGGATCTGATTTCAGATTCTGAAATGACACTGAATCAAGCATTTCTTGCCTATAAAGATCTAGTCAATTTCCATTGTGTGTGATGCTTGGTGCCCATGGTGTCAGTGACTCCAATGTTTTGCTTGAAGAAAGAATGTATTCATAACTCAAAGGATTAGCATAGTGCCTTCAATATGTTAGTGAGTTAATACATGATTAATCAATTAGAGATTTATTTGGTGTGTCTAGGTATGAGGCTCCTTGATGGTCTACAAGCATCCAACCCCTTTTACTTCATTTTTTCCCAATCATATTTTCTAATATAGTTTATGTTTTCCTTCCCTGAGCACACTTTTGCCTTGAGACAGCTAGGTGGCACAGAAAATGGAGCGCAGTCTCTGGAGTCAGCAAAAAATGTGAGCTCAAATCCAGCCTTCAGATGCACAGTGGCTATATAACCCTGGGAACATCCATTATCATCTGTCAGTTTCAGTTTCCTCATCTGTAAAATGGAATCATAATAGTGCTTACATTCCAGGTTTGCTGTACAGATAAAATGAGATAATATTTGTAAAATGCACCACCATAAGTATGCTAGATAATAATTAATAATAATTGACTGAATAGCAGGCTAGGTTTCCTTGGTTGAAAAGCTTGTCAATTTTTTGATACAGTGTCCCTGCTTCTTCACATTGCCTATCAATTATTGGGACCCTGATTACCTTTACAGCAGTTTTGCTCGTGATCCCTGTGGCACTGCAAGGAGAATGCAGTCACCAGCATACCTTACTGGTAATTGTGTAGTGGAAGAACAATAGTGGAAGTGTGAGTTCACCTGTCTTCTACAGACAATTATCACTTTCAAGAGACTGCTGTTACAGCACCCCATTGAACCATGAAATGGTGGGGAGGAAAGAAAAAATGCATGAGGCCATGGAAATATTTTTCTAATGAAAACCTTTGTAAAATGTCCATGAGACTCCGGTTAATGTCAGAGTGAGTTTGAGCTGTGCCAGAGAAGATGAGCGCATCCTCTGAGGCCAGTTGAGAATCGCGTGAGGGAAAGATGCCTACGCCACGATAGCATGTGGAGGTGTTTTTTTTAATCATGTTTTTCCACAGTGAACAAAAGTCCCCGAATCCCATGAAATTGAATAAAAGACAGGCTTGGACAAGTCTGAATCCTGGACACAATTTGCTTTACAAGAATATACTTTAAAGCACAGTAAAACCTAAATTCTTTTCTAAGGTCATTCTCCTTCAAAGCCATTATAAAACTGATCACACATAATGGAGAAAAGTCTTTCCTCATTTTTCAAAAGAAGCTTCACATGCTGGTCTCTGGTGAACTTATTCTGCTCCATCTGTTCAAACTCATGGTGGAGTTTCACCTGCTAATCTACACCATCAGCCATCATCAGTTTGTTTTCCACTCAGGGTCTTTCCATTAATTTCCTCCACAGATTAATGGACATTTCTATGTCTTTCAATGTTAACAAAATCAAAACCTTTTAGTTCCCACAAGTCATTATTTTCATGCCCCAAATTAAGTTTGGACTTCCAAAGACGTCTTTAAGATGTGTCTTTCACCCTGCCAAGTCTTCCCCAAAATGTTTCATGTAAACATTGACATGATCCTTTTGCCTTGATCCAAGCTGTTTCTCTTTCATGGTGGGATTTAAATCATTCAACATATGCTTTATGGGCATGAAAACATTCCACTCATTTTTCAACAGGTGAACTGGATGAATCCTGACATCCCCAAGTGTGTAAATCCATAACCCTTTGATTCATTTCTGTCAGTCACCATCTGACAAGAAAGGACTGTACACCCATCTATGCAGTCTGGGATGGAACATGCTAAAAATGTAACTACCAACACACATGCTTGCACACACATGCACATTCACACACACACACACACACCTTTTGGCAAAAATTAAAACCCTCTTGATCTTTTAGTACACTGTTTAAAAAAAACATCTCAAAACATTAGGGAACAATGAAAGATTCACATTTATCACCTCTCTGTCCCCCCCTCACCCCCACCCCATCCTCAACACCCACCAGAATGCACAAACTCAGTAAATTTTTAGCAGAAAAATTGATGAGTGGATAATCAAATGAATAGTACCACTATTAGTGTACAACATAATCTATTAAGCACCTACTGTGTACAGAACTTTGCCTTGGGTGAGGAAGGCTTAAGTTTAGGCAAGATGCAGCTCCTGTCCTTGAGAACTCACTGACCAGCAGGGAGGAGATGACAACCATGAATAGATAATTCTGCTTGAATATTCCGGTAAGACCATGATTTCAGTGACATGAGTGCTCCAAATTGATGCCAATTCTAATCACGCCATTCCTTCTTAGTCTGTGAAATTCTCACCTATGTCCTTCCATGAAAGCCTCCCAGCATATTAAGGAACAGCCTTGCTTTAGGTCTCTCAATAATTCCTGGGCACCAGTGCAGGGGGTACAAGGTTTCCTTAACTCTGGACACACAACTGCTCCCACGTCTTTTGTTGACCAGGTACATCTGAACCTGGCATGTCTTCTGGCCATGTTGCACATGTGTCATGATCATGAGATACTCATGATGTATCTCTCCATGGTACTTTGGCCACCCTGAATTTGATTCTTTGGAGGTTTGCCATCACACAGCATCACAGAAAGGATTGGCTTTGGCTCCAGGAAGCAGGTTGTTACGGCTGAAAGGACTGAAGATTATGTTGAGAATAAAGAATGGGGTTGAAGGTTTCAAGACCACTACCTCGAGAGTCAGGATGGCAACAGATGGTGATAAGATAAGGGAACATTCTGAGTTCATCAACATGGAAGTGGAACATTTGTTAATGATGGCAAGATTAAGGGTATTTATGTAACCAGAGGGAGAGGTCATGGGAAATAAGCAAGTCGAAGAATTGGAAGAAGAGGGAAATTGTGGGTTAACTCATTGATGAAAGAAGGGGAGTTTCCTAAGAGATCAGCAGAGAACAGATGCCAGAATTGTGATTGAATGGTAGACATAGATTAAAAGGAGAAATTACTAGATGGAGAACCCAGAATTGTCAATGAGGAGCAAGGGATATTGTAGTGCCCCTGGCTCTTCCAATAAGCTAGAGGTATGTGCTATCAATGATAGAAAAAATAGGCAGGGAGGCTGTGTCATCAGGAGGCAGAAGATGAAAAGAGCTGGAAAGAAAAAGATTTATGAGGGGTGGCCAGGTGGCTCAACTAGTAAGAGCACCAGCCCCAGTGTCAGGATGAGCTGGGGATCAAATCTGGGCTCACACCCAGAAATAACTGGCCGTGTAACCTTGAGCAAGTTACTTAACCCTGATTGCTTAAAAAAAAGAAAAGAAAAGAAAAAAATTTATGATGAAAGGAAGTTTGTTATTTACAGAGCAAGTATCCCAGAAATCAGAGTGGAAAAGCAGGGATCTTTGAGCATGACATTGGGGTGGGGTGTTGAGGGAGATGAGAATAAGGGAGCTGGGAGCCGGGAGTGGGAGGTAGAGAATGGACTTTGAATAATGGTAACCAGGGATTCAGGATCATTGGGATGGGGAGGGTATGACTGGATGGAGTTTGTTAATAACTGATGAATGCGTTTAGATGAGTTCTTAACATCACTAAGGGTTTGATGTCATGGGGGAGTCCACTAAGGCTATTAGACAGCTCAGGTGAGGAAAGGGAAGTGGAAGGGGAGCTGATGGAACAACAGTTCTCTCCTATCCCTGCAGACAGGCCAGCCAGGAGATGGGGGAAGGACACAAGAAAGAATGACTTCAAGTAAGACACTCTAAAAGCCTGGGCATTTTCACTGCCCATCTCCCTCATCTCTGTATCCTGGCTTCAAATCGCAGCTAAATTCCCACATTCTGCAAGAATTGTCTTCCTAAATATTCGTGCCTTTCCTTTGAGAGTATCTCCAGTTTCTCCCACATGCATCTTATTTGCATATGATTATTTATGTTGTCTTTCCAAACAGACTTTAAGCTTCTTGAGAGCAGGGTTTGTTGTTTGGTTTATTTTGCTTTGCCTTTGTGCATCACACAATGTCTGGAACAAATAAATGCTTAATAAATAATTGTTGACTTGACAGCGCAATGGAATACTGCTTGATTTGGAGTCAGGAAGATCTCCCCACTAAGGCCATGATCCAGGGTCTCACTGGCACATCCTTGGTCATTGGAAGAGTCTCCTGTCTGGTCTCATTGCCTCTTGGCTCTCCTCTCTCTGCTCCATACCAATGTCACTGGGCTATAAGCAATTCCCATCACTTCTACTATAGAACCAAGTGGAAAGATCCTTTGCTGGTCCTTGCCTTTCAGAAGAAGGGATACAAATCTATGAGGTGCAGAAAATAAGTCTGAATCTGGCAGTGCCCTTTGCACACAGAGAATCAGTCTTTATCTCCCATGGCTTCAGCCTCAGAAGCAACAGTTGGGTGAATCAGTGAGGGACACTTGCCTGGGCTGAAGATGGCTAACGATTAACATTCTGTGTGCTGTTGACATCTCTACCTCTTTAGGAGGGACAAGGTAGGATAATGGAAAGAACTGGGGATTCAGAGTCACAAGACATCTGGTTTTGAATGCTACCTCTGACATTTACTGACTGTGTGATCCTAGACAAGTCATTTAACCTGTCTCCAACTCAGGTTCCCCCTTACTGACCCCAGGGGCAATTTTAAAATGGGAATGAGAAGACACTTTACAGGGTTGGTGTGAGGAATTCCCTTTGTACCTTCAAAGCCCCAAAGAAAGGTAATCTGTTATTCTTATAGAATATAGTTTGGAAACATTCACATCACTGGTATTGCATTCATTTTTCTTAACATATACAGAGGTTATTAATATAAATTATACCTTTGATGACTATTGGCATGTCCTGTTCTTTTCTAGTCTCTATAAATCCTAGTGAATTAACTCTGAAGCATGAGTTGTGGGGGATACACAGGATATCCTAGGCCTGGTCCTTGACCCTCCCAAAGCAATTCGCATTCTAGTTGAAGAAGCAAGACCTACCTACATGGAACAAGACAACACACCAGAACAGGATAGCGTCAGATATAGAGTGGGTGGTAACACCAGTAACCACAGTGGAGGACCAGGCAAGGCCAGCGATCAGGCCTGGGGGCTCAAAACAACGCACCGGAATTGAGGGAGACCTGGGTTGAAGCTGTGGCTCAGCCTAACCTCAGTAGGAGAGAAAGAAAGTGGTTGAGTAGTCAGCCAGACCCTCTATCCCTTTCATTAATCTCCCTTTTCTTTTCACCTCTACAAAGCATTCAGAAAGCCCATGCAGGGAGACCTGGGGGGAGGGGAAAAAGTGATGTTTGCCTTTCCACACTATCATCAGTTTGACATCCCACCCAACTTGCCAGGAAGAGACCAAGAAGGTTCTCCAATGGCACTGTGCTTTAGTTTCTCTGAACTGGGTCACATGAGCAAAGAATTGCAAAGGAAACCTTCTCAGCGTACCAGAAAAGATTAGCCTTTCCCACTAATCTGAGCTCTACTACTTATGTTTTCCCAAAATAAAGAAATAAGAAACATTTTGATTAAGACATTGTAAATGTTGGACATGAAATGTAATGCTTGATTTGAAATCTAAGAGAGGCAGTCTTGCAGAATAGACAACCTCCCTCCAATTCAGAAAGACCTGGGTTTGAGGACTAACTCAGACCTGTACTGGCTCTGTTACCCTTGGCAAGGTACTTCACCTCCCAGAGCTCTGGACAAAACTCCATGACCATAAATTGACAAGAAAATACAGGGTTGAATTGGTAGAGAGATTGTCCTCACCCATAAGCCACTAGAATTCAAAGCCCAGGCCCTATGGAATGCAAAGAGCTAGACTCAGTGGTCTGTAGAAATTACATAAGAGCATTTACAAAGGCTCATCAGGACTGCTGAGTTCAGGATTGGATTTCTGGGCAACTAGAACTGGCACTGTAACCTGTAACCACTAGGTGCTTAATAAATGTTTGCTGCATTGGATTGGATTCAAATGAATACCATCCTTTGAAGAAGAAAATTGGCCATTTGAACAGACCAGTCATTCCTGGCCATTTTGCTCCATAAGCTAATGGGAGGAGTTTGGCGTGCTGGGAAAAGATGGCAGAGCCATATTCTTGAGCTCTCATTGATTATGGTCATCTGAGCTGTCGTTGAAGTAGGGCATAGTCTAAAAGAAGAGGAGCTACATGTAAGTGGGAGAGAGGAAGGGGAACAGGGTGGGGGGAAAAGGAACAGAGACAGTGAAAGGAGAACTAGAGAGGGGGGATGCAGAGGGTGGGGAGGGGTGGTGTGCTAGGGAGGGGTGGCTATCCAAACCCACAGGAAACATTTCTCAACCTTTCACTTTGCTCAGGGTGGGGGTAGAGGGGAAGTTTGTTCCAAAGTCAATGTAAACAAAGCAGCCTTCACCCAGGATGTCTGGCCCACCTCAGCGTCCTGCCCTCTCATTCATTTTCCATGAGTGTGCTCTCCCCATTGATGCAGCTGGTGACTTCTCCACACCTTAGTAGATGGCCTTGGGAAGAAGCAGGGGGGCACTGCAGCTGAAACAATCCCTTGCCTGGTGGCTACCTTGGTCATGAGCCCCTCTGCACTCAGCCGGCCTGATCCTAAGATGGCAAGTAGTCCTTCACCAACAAATACTCAGGGGATTTGTATATATACATATACATATATATATATACACACACACACATACACACACACTATATATATATATATATATATATATATATATATATATATATATATACACATACTTATACACTGAGAGGTCAAGCAACTTTTCCAGACTACTGTAACCTGGATGGGTTCTCAACTCCAAAGCATCAGCCCCCTCATTTTATTGTTGTACAAAATAATACAAAAAAAAGGATTTGAAAGACAATAAAACCCAGCTCTAGGCAGCGAATATTGAATGAGAAGGTGGGGCCCTTTTTATTACAATATCCCTAGGTCCTATTCACTAAACAATTCTATAGAAATAAGACATTATCATAGGAGCAATAGTCCTAACAGAACATATCCACCAACTTCTGGGTCTGGGACAAAGTTGTACTTAGCAATTTTGGTCTCTGGGGCAATAAATTTAGAGTAAGTTTAGGGGAGAGAGTGGGAGCCATGGAAATGCTGATAGACCACTTCCAGGGAGGCTATTGGCAGCTTTCTGTTTCAATTGGTTTTTCTTCCTATATTCGTGACCAACCCAGTGAATGCTCACCTAAATGCTGATGCCCTAGGACCATACCCAGTCGCCCTTCCCAAGGTAAGGTTGTAGACTTAGGGATCTATTTCGAGCCCTGTCCTCTCTTCCAGAGGGCTACCTCACTCTAAATTTAGTCTCATGAGTGTTCGGAGACCTTGATGTATGTGTTTAGTTCTGCCCCCCACCCATGACTCTGGAGAAGAAACTCCCATCTTGGTTTCCTTTCTACCATAACAAAATGATAGGGAAGTCCTTCAAGAAACATGAGCCAGCATTTGTCTTAAGGAAATTAGAGAAGAAATTGGTTACTGGTTCGTAGATTGGATTTCTGAAATAAATCAAAGCCATCCCAAACTGTTGGACAAAACAAAGTCCATGAAGACCAGGCACTAATTAAGTCAAGCTGAGACCACCCTGCTTGGGGACACCTTGGTCCATCAGCCTGGATGATTCTCCCTCCCCATGTGACTCTGGAAGAGGACCCTTCTCCTTAAATGAGGTGATCTGACAAACAACAGCAGGAACACCTAAGGTGAGAAGCCTCCCTGGTGTGAACACACCAGAGATCGCTAGGTCAGGGACAGCTGGGGGCTGGGAGCTGTTGCCCTGGGGGGCTCTTAGGCTGAAACAGCACCGCACACACATTCAATAGAAAAGGAAATCATTTCCTCAGACTTTTCATCCTCTTTTGTTTGTAATGGTGCTGGCCCTGGGACCCTACAATCCCAACAGCCACTCCAAGGTTCTCTATAATATTTTCTTCTCCTTTTCGCAGACAAACATAACTAAGGTGGGGCATCAGGGACTCTGTCACAAGCGCCAACACTGGGGAAGGGAAAGGCGCTGCTTCTCACTGTGGTCCATGACTCAAGCTCATAGCTCTATGCTAGTCTGTAGAGCCAGACTAGTTTGGGGAGGGAGAGAGGAGGAAGAAGAGAAGAGCCCAGGAGAGGAGAAAACCTGCTGGGAGCCAAAGAAAGACAAAGAGGGAATGGGCGAAGACTTCCTACCCCCCAGCTGTGCCCATGATTAGACTCTTCTCTCCTGGAACCTGCCTTCCACGAACGGGATTGTAAGGGGACATATCTCTCCCCTCCCCACCATCCTTTCCCCGTTGAGTCTACAAAGAGCTGGACATGACTGCAGTGACTGCCATGTAATGCACACATTCTGTTGTTGTTGCTTGGTGGTTCAGTTCAACTCTTCGAGACACCATTGGGGGTTTTCTTGGCAAGATTCTGGAGTGGCTTTGCAATTTCCTTCTCCGGTTTATTTTATGGATGAGGAAACTGAGGCAAGCAGGGTGAAGTGACTTGTTCAGGGTCACACAGCTAGCAAGTGTCTCGGACTGTATGTGAAGTAAAAAAGATGAGTCTTCCTGACTCCAGGCCCAGCGCCCTGTGCACTGCACCATCTAGCTGCCCATATTTTACATAAATGCATTTAATACATTTCACATAAGTGTAAATTCCAATAGTGAGACTTTAAGTACATGCAATGACTCCAGGGGCTCCGTTGTCCACATGCACTGGAAGCCAACTGTACATGTGATTATTAACTTCTTCTTCTCAGTCATCCCAAACGTAGGCGCAACAAGGATTTATACGCCAAAGATTCCGATGATCTCTGTTGCTTTTGTTCCTTTCTTGTTTTTGCTGCTTTCACTCTCCTAAGTGCCCCTTCTACATGCTTGAACCAATTGGCTCAATATTTCCCCCTGATTTTACAATTCGAACATTAATAAGCACATCTGGGCCCTGCACCCTGCATGGGGGTAGGGGTGAGGAACGACACACATTCCCTTCTCTGCTCTCCATGGTGCAGAGCTGCCTGCCTCTAATACTCCAGTCTAAAGCATTTGTTCCCGACTTTACATTTTTCCCTCTTTTTCCTCCTTTCTTCCTCTTACTTGAGCCTCATCTTCCTTTCTGTCCTTCCCTGTATTTTTTCTTGTTTTCCAGCTCCCCTTCAAAGTCCTCTATTAGCATTTCAGAAAGGAACATGGTACTTGCCCCTCCTTCCTTGAGGCATTGTCTTCACAAACCCTAATTTAATTTTTCTTCCCAAGGGTCCCAATTTACCTGTCACCACTATTTCCCTTCCTAGATCCACAAGCCAGAAAGCAGAGATGAGGAGCAGCCTGTTTTTCTCCCTAATTCCCCAAATTATTCTATTCATTAACACAAAAGCAGTGATTTCCATATGCATGTTCATGCCTGAAGAGGAGTTCCTGGAGACTGGTTGTCACCTTTCAACAAATCTTCCATTGGTTCAACATTTCTTCTCTGCTTTTATAGTTCTGAATATTAATAACTACTTCTGGGCCTGGGTAGGGGAAGAGGGGGGGAAACTACACTCTCTTTTCTGCTCTGGACCTAGGCACGTGGTATGGACCAGTTTCAGTCAATTTTGTGAAGCCTGAGCTCTAGCAAAAAGGGATCTAGACTTGGTTTTCTCACATGTTTCAATTCATTAAAGCCCTCCCTGGGTTCTGATGACAAACTATGTAAGCGGGGTATTTTGCTCATTTTTAGGTTTCCCCAAAGAAAGGGGAGCAAAAAGGAACCCCAAGTGCAATTTGAATCACATATGGGACAGTTATTTATTTCTTACCCACAAAATAAATGCTAAAAGATACAAAAGACTCCCTCTGTGTGTATGTGCGTGTGCGTGTGCGTGTGCGTGTGTGTGTGTGTGTGTGTGTGTGTGTGTGTGTGTGTGTGTGTGTGTGTGTGTGTGTGTAGTATAGGAAGAATAACAGGATTCAGTAATTCAATTCTCTCAAAAGGCTAACACTTTAGGCTCATCAGAACCTAAAGCAGTTTTCAGGACTAACGCTCAGGAATTTCCCATTTCAGCTCAGGTCTGCGCTGTCCAGCCAACTCCTGGCCTGTGTCTTCTGATGAAACAGGATAGATTTGAGTCACTCTTTTTGATGCTGGTCATCTTCTCTAAGAGCCTTGGAACAGTTGCTAAGAACACACCCTCCTGCCACCAGTTCTTTCTAACCCAATGAATCCCAGGGTATCTCAGACTCCTAAGCTTCCCTCCAATCCCAAGCACATCCACTTTAAGAGTGATGTTTGATCATTTGCTTAGGAGAAGAAACACAAAGTGAAAAAAAAAAAAGGCATGCAGGGGACCAGACACAAGCTCACCTAATTGAGCCTATGTTCCATGGATAAAAGCAGGATAGCAGAAAAGAAAAGAGCTCACCCCCCACCCTTCCTCAGGGGAGTCTAGAGACAGAATGCACTCCTTGCCACATGGGAGAGTCGAAGCAAGAGAATGAACTGACACGGGTCTCTCCAACAGTCCATTAAGTCATCGGCTTCTTTGTCTCAGCAGACAGTGAGTCCTTCACTGCTGAGAGCTGAGCCCGCATGCATGGTTAGCTAGAACCTAGGAAGACAACTCTGAGCATGTTCCATAGGGAAAGGGGGGAACTTTTTATCTAATGGTATATTTATTCTTAAAAATGGTTGCTGATGTTTGACACACATTTCATTTAGAATTAGAAGAAAAATAATTCTGTGTTTGGGAAAATAGTTAATACTAGTGTTCTCTCTATGCCCACAGGGCTTTAAAACCATGCTTCCCCTTTGGTCCTGCAATACCATTGCTAGGTCTGTATCCCAAAGAGATTTTTAAATAGGAAGGGGGGAAGGACCCGTTTGTACAGAAATGTTTTCAGCATTTCTTTTTTCAGTGTTGGAAATTGAAGGAATGACTGAACCAATCAATTATGGCATATGATGGCAATGGAATGCTATTGAGCTACAATAAATGATGAGCAAGATGGTTTCAGAAAAACCTGGAAAGACTTACATGAACTGAAGCAAGGTGAAGTGAGCAGAAGCAGCAGAACATTGTACACAGTAACAGAAACGCAATATGAGGATCGACTCTGAATGACTTGGCTCTTCTCAGCGAGGCAATGATCCAAGACAATTCCAAAGGACCCAAGATGAAGAATGCCACCCACCTCCAGAGAAAGAGCTGACAGGGCCACATGCGGATCGAAGCATACTTCTGTTCATTTTCTTTTTTGTGTGATTTTTTTCTTTTTTTGGTCTATGTCCTCTTTCACAGCATGACTGCTGTGGAAAACCATTTTGCATGATCGCACATGTATGACTTATATCAAATTGCTTACCATCTCGGGGCAGGGGAGAGAGAGAAGATAATCTGGAACTCAAAGCTTTTTTTAAAAATGCTAAAAATTGCCTTCACGTGTAATTGAGGGGAAAAGTAAAATATTATTTTTAAACTACTGGTGTTCTCTTAGTGATGCTTCTTTCAGGCTGCCCTTCTCTGGCCACAAAAGTTAGTTCCCTAATTACCTCCCAGAATCAGAAGCCATCTCCCTAATCAAGGTCTGGCCAGTACTCTGGCTAGTGAGGACAGGAACTCACTGTTTCATTGGGAGTCTCAGTTTAAGAGGCCAGAGGGAAAGTGGTCCCTTTCACTCTTTTTAAATGACTAATCATTCAAAGGAGCTCACTTAGTGACTCTGTCCTCTTGAGCCTGAGGTGGCTCTGCTGTGCTCCTCTGGTACCAGTTGGCAGCTTTGTCCTTAGGCCTCCCCAGATGCCTCCCTTCGCCCAGCTTCACCTTGACCTCCACCTCGATTCCTGCAAGTCACTTTGGTGTTGACATGCCCCTCTGTGTGTCTGTCTGTGAGCACAGCTCCTGGAGCTCAGGCTCCTGGGCATCTTCCTGTTATTACCTGGCAGCTAGATCAGTGAGGGGCAAGCCCGTGATGTTTCCTGGTCATTTGCTGCAACTGGCCATTAAACTGTAACTTCTGGTCATATGGTTATGGGCTAATGCACCGAGTCTTCGAATCAGAGTCTGAGTAGGACGAGACTGTAACCTGTTCCTGAATAGAAATATCACTGCAGCCTTCCAGCTTCCCTGTGAAGACACCCTGTTTCTCCTCATTCAATAATCCAATGGATCTTAATCTTTTGTTCGCGTGTCATGGATCCCTCTGGCAGTCTGGTGAAGCCTAGACTCCTTCTTGGAATGATAGCTTTAAATGCTCAAAATAAAATATATTAAAATAATGAATTTTGAAGGAAACCAATTATATTGAAATAAAGATAAATATTTTTTCCCCATCCCAGGTTGTAAACTCCCCAAAATCTATCTATGGATATGGAGATTTGGTTAAAAACCCCTTCTCTAAACTCTAATTCTATTTCCTGCTTCTCCAGACAAACTTACTTAATGTTAAGAGATGTGGTAAAATGGAAACCACACCGGTCTTGGCTCTGATATCCTGGCCTGCTTTTTGTTGCCTACCTGGGCAAGCTCGAGAAAGTCACTTCCTTCTCTGGGCTCAGTCTCCTCTTCTGCAAAACAAGGGCTGTGGGGCTACATGACCTCTGAGGCCCCTTCTTGCTCAGATTTTGTGGTCCTGTTCTCAAGTTCGCCTTTGCTAGCCCTTCAAGATTTTCAATATTTTTTATACGTGTCCCTTTACTAGGTTTGCATAGGAAAATGTTGACAAACTCCTAGGGGGCGGGGACTGTCTCCTTTGTCTTCACAGACTCTCACTCAGTGCTGGGCACAGAGCAGGTATACGCCTCATCACTTCTGGTTCAATTGAATTGAATTAGGGAGGAAATCTTTGCTCATCCCCCATGAGACACCCATCATGCTGTGGGCTTCATTATGCTTTGATTGACATCTCTGTTTTGACAACACCTTCACTGCCAAATAGAACTCATCTGCTCTCCCCTCCCCACTGAGCCATCCTTCCACTCCTATTCTGGCCAGCCATGGTACTTTGGAATTAGAGATAATATGGGGACAGACCAGAATAGGAACATGACCTATGACTCCATAGAAGAATGTAAACTACCTTGAGTAAATGTAAATAACAAAAGAAGCTGCAAACATCCCACGGGAACACACACACACACATGACCCTGGCCCAATCCCTGGCACTGTGCCTTCTTTGTTTTGTTTCCATACGATACCTGACTTGCCTGGGGCTGGTGCAGGGATCCGCCATTTTGGCCAGCTGCCACCTGGCATGACTGGCCACTTGTAAGTAAACTCACCCATTGGGTTAATTAACCTAATTAACCCCAATAAAACCTATCAGTAATGAAGCTTGTATGAGCCAATCTTCCTTTGGTATCTCAGGATTTTGTCAGAAGGTATGCCACCATACAACTGGCATAATTAGGGCAGAACAGATCTGCCTCCTTGTATTTGGTATAGTGGGCAGGATAGTCTATGCTTTTTACATAGATTTAGATCTGGAAAGAGCCTCAGGAGCCATCAGGTCTGACTGTCTCATTTAAAAGGGTTAGAAACTGAGGCACGGTTGGGTTAAGTGACTTGCCCAGGGTCACCCAGCTTCTTGAGCGTCTGAGGTGGGATTAAGCACCTACTACAAGCCAGGGCCTGTGCTGGAATCTAGGGGTACAAAGACAAAAGTGATCTATCTCCTGTCTTGAGGGAGTGGGCACAACATGTGCCCATGAAATACCAGATACATAGAGAATAAAGACTAAACAATGGGGGGGGCACTAAAAAGAATGAGGATCAGAGAAGGCCCCCTGTAGCAAGCCAATCCTTGGAGAGAGCTAGAGGTTCCAGAGACAGATGCCAAGAGGGAGGGCATTCCAGGCATGGGGCACAGCCTATGCAAAGGCATGGGAACAGGAGGGGGAATGCTGCGCATAGAGAAGAGCAAATTGGCTATTGTGCCCTGAATGTGGCATGTATGTGGGAGGGTAACATGGGAAGAGGCTGGAGTCCCAGCATGAAGAGCTTGAGACAGCCAGCAGGGGAGTTTCTCTTTCATTTGAGAGGCATAGCGCTTCCAGAGGAGGGACATGGTCCGGCCTGTGCCTTAGGAAGGTCACCTTGGTGGATAGGAGAAGATGAATTCGAGACGGGTGTGTCTAAAAACAGAGAGACCCAATTGGACCCATTCACTTGAAGGCCTCCAACAGAGCTCCCCCTACCGCCTGCCAGAGTGGCCTGCACCACTTTAGGGCTGCTCTCATCCTTAGGAAGACTTTACACACTTAGACTTGGTGTAAGGTCAGGGATCTAGTGCTGGAACAGACTTTATACAACCTACTGAACCCCTGTATTTTACAGATAAGGAAACTAAGGACCCTGGGAATGATGAGATTTGGCCCAGGCCTCACACCTGGAAGTGGGAGAGTCAGGATTTGAACCCCTCCAGAGTCAGTAGCTCCTTCTACCGTGTGAGCAGCCTTCCTACAATTAGAACTTCTCCAGTGTATAATAGACTCCCAGGCATTGAATCCAAATCCCAGGCTCTTTGGACACCTGATTGGGGCACTTCAATTTATAGACATTTATATGTATCACACGTCAGCTCATACATATATATGTATATGTATGTTTGTATATATATCTGTATTTTTATGTATGCATGTGTGTATGTGAACACCCACACACACATAATATATCATGGCTGCCCCGTGGGGAAGTGGGGCAAATTTCATTCGACAAATGGAGGAACTGGGAAAAGGGAAGGGATTTGCCCAAGGTAACACAGAGCCCATACAACAACTTGTGTCTCCTGTCTCTCTCTGTTCCCTCCCCCATCTAGATCAACTAGAAATGAGAAGTCTCTCACAAGACCTTTAGAAACAAAATGAAGTCTTTGAAAGACAGTGAAACCAAAGGGAGAGTGAGCCCTCTAGAGGCCATATTGGTTGCTTTAGTGTTTCTTTAAGAAAGACTGGTAGGAAAAAGATGAGACACACACACCTTAAACCCATCTGCATGACTTTCCTAGGAAGACTTAGAACAAAGGGCGAATGTAGACCTTGGAAACCGGACCTGTTGGGATACAAAGCTAGAATGAACCATGGGAGACACCTTGAGAGTCACTGGATTTTAAACTTCAGTCACTTTGAACTACTTTCTACTCAACACTACACACATCTCAGAAAGGGGGTTCTGGGAGAACTTGAGAGATCACCCATCACACAGATCACACAGGAGGAGACTGAGACCAAAGCTCAGCCTGAACCAGCTGTGAAGAAAGTCACTGTGTCCAGAAGTAAGAACTAACTTGTCTCAAGATCTTCTGTCTGGGTCAGACCACAACAGAAGGGTCAGATGCAGTGCTAGGCACTACATTTGCAAAGGAAAATGATGAAGCAGAGAAATGAGAGGAAGGGAAGGGAAATTAGCAGACAGGGAAGCCCGTGTCATTTAAAGGTCAGTCAACGGAAATGAGACTGTGAGAATGAGAATGGGTCTGATTCCTGGCTTCAATATTTGAAGGGCTGCCTTGTTTCTCCTGTCCATCAGCACCAATCAAATAACCTTCATTACTGGAGTAATCTCAGGGGTATCTGGACCCACACACACCCTGTGTCTGTCACCATGTTCAGCAAGACTCTGAGAACCAACCCAGATGAGTACAGAGATTCTCATCTCCTGTAGGCAGACACTCCACACTCAGAGCTAAATTGGTTCCCAAACAGATGGACCTGTCTGAATTTAGCTACATACACCCCTTCTCGGGATCTGGGGACCAGCAAAGTAGCTGGAGGCCCTCACATCATTGTTACAGGACACTACCTCTCCGTTAAGGAAGCCTAAGAACACACTAGCTCTCTTGGGCTGGGGCCCACTGTGAACTCATATGGAACTTGAGTCCACTGAGACCCTCAGATCTTTTTCACTGGCTCTTACATCAAGCTAGTTCCTATCCTGGTGTAAATAAGCACTGATTTTTTTTAATTAAAAAAAAATTGTTTCTATGTATCTCTGTCTCTCTCCCTCAGGGACCCTCCAGTACACCCAGTAAGAAACTTCAACAATGTGGAGAGGAGAAGAAGGTCAACATAAATCATCATTCTCATCCCTCAGTCACTGGAGGAATCTCCCTGATTGCTTATGGTGGGGAAGCCTTCCTGTCAATCACTTACTGCTTCCCACCTCCTCTCTGGATGTGCCCCCAGGGCTCTGTCCTGAGATGAGCTCTCAGTGAAAACATTGAATTTCCACAAGGAAAGTCTCCGAGGTTTCTGGGCAGCCCCTCTACAGGTCTGCTCCAGGCTGACGATGCCTTCACAAGCTGGAGTGCTGACTTGTACTGCAGGCTCTGTTAAATATTAATGAATACATTGCAAAGCTCAGGCTGCAAGGTCCCCTGGAGTGAGGGGGGTGGGGTAATTGCTTTGAGAACTGTTTAATTCCTGAGAGCAATCGACTTCCTTATTTCTGCTAATCAATATTTAGCCTGTGTTGAACACCCAGTGGCTTGTTTCCAAAATGTTAACATCAAGGAAACACCATTGTTTGCAAACCACAGCCTGGCCATTGAACCTGAGACCGACCCAGGGCTCTTGGTTAAGCTTTCCCTAAAGACGGACTTGGGGCCTCTGAGCAAAGACTGCTAGGTCCTGGTCTAAGCCATCTGCACCTCTGCATTAATGTGAGAACAACTAGGAGCTGCAGAAATGCCGGGCATCGATCAGTCAGCTGACAAATCATTTATTAAGCACCTACTGTGTGCCAGGCACCAGGGGTTAAAGTATAAAAGCAATCCCTGCTTATGAGGAACTTGCATTTGAATGGAGAGACAAAGACACATAAACATACATAGAGCAGAAATGTCAAGTTAAGAAATAGAAATCTCCCCAAAGAAGCTATGCACGAGGTAGTTTAGGAAGGAGGGGAATCAGAAAAGGCTTCATGCAGAAGACAATGTGGATGCCTGAGCATCATCTTCCAGGCACTGGATGGGGCTGAGGGGCTGACAGTCAAAGCATGGAGGGAAGTCAAAGGCCAAGCTGTCTGGCCGGTGGAATGTTGGAGGGCAATTATAGACCAATTTCCCTCATGAATATAGATGCAAAAATTTTAAATAAAATATTAGCAAAAAGGCTACAGCTACTTATCACAAGAATAATACACTTTGATCAGGTAGGATTTATTCCAGGAATGCAAGGATGGTTTAATATTAGTAAAAACCATCAGTATAATTGATCATATCAAAATAAAACTATCAGAAACCACATGATTATCTCAATGTTTGCAGAAAAGGCTTTTGACAAAATACAACATCCATTCCTATTAAAAACACTAGAAAGTATAGGAATAAATGGAGCCTTCCTTAAAATAATAGGTAGTATCTATTTAAAGCCATCAGCAAGTATTATATGCAATGGGAATAAGCTTGAAACATTTCCAATAAGATCAAGGGTGTCTACTACCACCCCTCTTATTCAATTTGGTACTAGAAATATTAGCAGTAGCAATTAGAAAAGAAAAAGAAATCAAATGACTGTTGGAGGGCAGCTGGAAATAGAGTAGAAGTCCCATCTCAAACTCATTTGCATGAGATTCTCCTCTGGAGTAGATATTGAATGTTCAAGGCCCCCACCTGCATGAGGGGCATAGTCAGTAAGAGCTGGAGAGGAGAAAGTTCTGGTCCCTCTGGCTTCCAGCTCTGAGAGAAGACATAAGTTGGGACCAGAATGTGTAGGGCTCTCAAAGCTAAACAGAGGGATTGGTATTTTGTCACAGAGTCCACAAGAAGTTAAAAGAGCTGAGTAAGCAGGGAGGCACCTGGTCAGACCAATGAGGAGACCAGAGCAATAATCTAGGGCCTGACCTAAGGTGGTAGCTCTGTGAGTGGAGAAAAGGGTCAGCTGTGAGAGATGTCAGGTAGGTAGAAAGGGCACGATTTGGCAACAGATTGGACGCGGGACGTGGGACATGGAACGTGGAACGTGGAACGTGGGGAGAAGGAAAATAAAGAGTCAAGTATAATGCCAAGGATGATGGTGCCTTGAGCAGAACTAGGAACTGTGTAAGAAGGGGGAATTTGAGGGAAACGATGGAAAAGAGAAAGAGGGTGAGTAATTGTATCATTTCCTCGGCATCTAACTTTATCGTCTTCCCCCATCCTCTCACTTATTCTGAATCACAAAAATAGAGGGTGGGAAGTGACCTCATGGGTCATTTAGGCCAACCCAGACATAAACAAGAAGCCCTTTGAGAATCTGCCCAATGAGTGGGCATCCAAACATCCACGTGAAGGAGGCTGCAGGCCCCTGGAGATCATGCCCTGCTTGCTTTGGGCCTATAAGGGGCATTTTAATAAATGATTTTTGAATGATTAATTAAATGAAAGGAGAAGCCACTCCCTCCTGGGACAGCCCAGTCCACAAGTCCAATTGGGAGGAAATTTTTTCCTAACATGAACCTGCCTCCCCACCCATACAACTGCTGCTGGTTCTTCAGGGCCCAAGCAGAACGAGTCTGCTCTCTCCCCCACACGGATGTCCTTGAACACAGTTACAATGCTCCCTCCCACCCTGCACGGTCCTGCTTCCAGGAAACAGTGGGGGTCTGTCTCAAAGTGGAGTAGAAGGGTACTATGATATCCTGAATTGAAAAATAATTTTATCAAAGATAATAAGGACTCACATGTATGTCGTTCTTTGGGGTTTGCAAAGCACTTACTGTGTTATTTCATTTTACCCACAGCAACCCTGTGAGGCAGATCCTGCTATTATCCATACTTGGATGAAGCCCAAAGAGGTTAAAGTGCTTCTCCAAGGTCACACAACAAATCTGTGGTGGGGCCACACTAGAGCCCTGTTGTCTTGGTTCTACAACAAGTTGTAGTTACATTCAGCTAGGCACTGGTTCTGGAGTATGGAAGGCCTGAGTTCAAATCCAACCTCAGCTATTTACTTAGCTATGTGACCCTGGGCAATTCACCTAAAGTCTCAAAGTCTCCGAAATTGAGTATAATAATAGCACCTCCCTCCCAGGGCTGGTGGGAGGATCAAACCAGATTAAATCACTTTTGGAAACTTTAGACCATTATAAAATGTTCATGCATTTCACTCTTCTGGGCACAACATGAGGCTGAATGTGAATCACAAAGAGAGAGCAGAGGGAACCTTGGGAATCTGGGAGACAGAGAGCTCAGGCCTGGCTGATGTTCAGGGAGACTCCACAGAGAGGTCAGTTAATATGGCGCTCAAAGATTGGAGGAGAATGGATCAAGCAGCCCAGGAGAGGACAGATGGAAGGACGTGAACTGAGAGAACATCATCTCAGCTCTTACTTCCCAAAATGGGACAAACTGGACTGGCAGGTGAAAGATCTGGTCTGAGCCCCAGCTCCAGCTACCATTCCACAGATTCCTAGAATCTGGGTCACTAGGGTGACTGGTGACACTGGCCTCCTCGCCATCCCGGGCATACACCATTCCTTATCACTCCTTGGAGGATTTTTACTGGCTGTCACCATCCCTCATCTCTGGCTCTTGGCTTCCCTGGCTAAAATCCCATCTTCTGCCAAAAGCCCTCCCCAGCCCTCTTCACTCCCAGTGCCTTACTCAATATACTTTGTCTAAAAGCTTGTTTGGACATGGTTGTGTGAATGCTGCCTCCTTTCATTGGACTATCCTTGAGCTCAAGCATTGTTTCTTTTTTCTTTACTTGTATCCCTAGTGTTTAGAATAGTGACCAGCACATAGTAGGTCCTTAATAAATGCATGTTGACAATTCCCAGAGCTGATTGAGTTCAAATACCAGCCTTGCTACTTGCTAGCTCCATGAGCTCAGGCATGTGACTTCCCCCTTCTGAACATCTGTTTCCTCATTTATAAAATGAAATGCGGGCAAAATTGGACTAGGGGACCTCTGTGGCTCCTTCCAGCTCTGATCCTTCATGATGCCATCATCGAATACGCTGGAAGCATCAGATGGTAGTTTGGATCCCTCTTCTTAAATCCTCCAAATGGAATTGCCATTCTGACAGCAGATGGCGCTACCATCACGACCCTCAAATTCTGGGACATTGTTTTCCTAGGAAAACCATAAGGAATTTACTGAAATGACTTTTGGATATTTGTGCAAGGTATTTATTTGAAAACTGGCTTTTTTTTCCAGCTTCCTAAGTCACTAGGTAATAAGTTCTTCTACCACACACCGAAGAGCCAAGGCGCCCCCGACCCCCCAAGGGATACAAGCCCCCACCCCACCCCAGGCTTGTGCACACTCACTTCTCTATCTCGAAAAGAAGCACCACTTGCTATCAGGCTATATTCCCAGCTCTGCAGGGGTAACAAATACGTAGAAGGGGACGTGTCAGTCGAGCTTTCTTCCGTATCTGTCCCTGGTCCTGCACCAGTCTGAGAGTCTTGCTCTCAGGCCTTCACTGCATGATTACACATCTCTTGGTTATCATTCACCCTTTTTCTGGAACATAAGTCATCACCGGTAACATGCTGCCCCATGTTTGCATCTGCCCTCCATTTCTCCATTGATCTTCAGGAGACTTGACATTCTGATTGCTCAGACATGGTGAGAGAATGGGATGGATTTCTCCCAAGGAACCGAAAAGTCTTTTTAACGCCCAGCCTTTACAAACAAAGATCCATCCTCACAAAACTGGCATTCTACTGGAATTGCCATAGAGCGGGAAAACTTGGGATACAAGTCTGCAAAGAATTGAAAATAAACATCCTCTAGAGGGCAGTGGAGAGGCACATGGTGGGTGGGAACAGAACACAAGGAAGAACCGAAGAGGAACTCCTAAAATATATCATCAAGAGATTATATGGGAGGGGTGGCTGGGTGGTGCAGTGAGTAGAGCACTGGCCCTGGAGTCAGGAGGACCTGAGTTCAAACCTGGCCTCAGACACTTAACACTTACTAGCCATGTGACCTTGGGCAAGTCACTTAGCCCCAATTGCCCTGCCCTCCTCCCTCCTAAAAGTACAAATTTTTAAAAAAAAAAGTAATTATATGGGAAGAAGAAAGTCTGACCTGGTCACATGGTGAGGGTGAGGCCAGGGAGGGTAGCCAGATGTCCCCCTGGTACCTTTAAGATTTCAGGCAAAAATGAGGAGTCCCTGAGGGCAGAAACTCTCACTTTCACCTTAATATCCCCAGAAATTAGCACAGTGCCTGGCCCTTACTAAGCTCCTCATCAATGCCTGGTAAGGAATTGCAGTCTTTGAAAACAAACAAATTGGGTGGAAAGAGAACTTTCCTTGCTGATAATCCCTTTGAGTAACAAACCAAGGCCAACCCCCTGAACTTGCATGCAGAAGAATACCCAATCTAGGAAGCCCAGTTGTTCAGCAAACATTCTAGATTGTGGGTATGAACAGGAGCATTCCATCAGGCAGCCAAGAAGTGGAAAAGGAAGTCTAATGTTTGCGCACTCAGCCTTTATCGTTGCAGATATTTTTTCTGAACTATGTGGGAAAGGAAGGTGAGCAGCTGACCTGGAACTTTATTTTTTAAGGTAAATAATCAAACAGCCAGCCAAAGAATGAAAAGGTGCCATGAGATAGAACTGGAAATGGGACTATACTTCTCTCCAGGTGCTCCATTTTGTAACAATTAGTCAATAGCCCTCAGAGATAGTGTGCCTTGGAGAAGAAAGTTCAAATGTAATGCTGATCTGGAATTGGCAGCCCTAGAAAGGGAGTCTTGACCAGGGCCTAGGGCTCCAGCGAGGGCCTTTGTGAGGAGCAGGAATTAATTAGCGCCAAGAGATGTTCTCTGATTCAGAATGACCTTAATGCCACACCCAGGGAAGGACTCATTCCAGCAAGAAACACCCAATGGACAATAGACTCGGCAAAGGTTCCTCCTACAAAAGGACTGGTTTGCTCTCACCTCCAGAGAAACTAAATGGACAGTATAGTCACGGTCTGACTATGTACATTGAGGATGTTTGGTAAAGACAAATTCTCACTAAAGCTGATCAGGGAAAAGCAACCAATGAGTCTTGCAGGGGGAGCAACCTTAGAAGTGGGTTGTATCCATGGAGCCCAACTGTGGCCTGCCTGAGTCAACTAAGTGAGGGAGAAAGGAGCCAGGAGTCCAAAGTGGGAGAATGAAAGAACAAAATGGCGGATAAGAGCACATTCCTCAAATGCTCCTAAAAGTAATCATCATCTCAGAAACAGGATTTAAACTGCATTCTTCCCAGAACTGAATGAATTCATCACTCTGGCTGCTGTTTACAGAATCATAGTTAGATCTGGAAGAGAGCCCAACCACTCTTATCTTAGAGATGAAAGAACTGGATCCCATTGGGGTGAAATTAATTTTCTGGGGTCAGGGAAGTAGCAAGAGAGCCTGGATGTGCTCTATGGACAAAGCAGACATGTCCTTTGTTCCAGTGACACTGGACAGCTTCCTGGCTGTCCCATAAAGAAGACTTCCCCTCTCTCTGCTCTAGGCATTTCTCTGGCTGTCCCCCACAGTTGTCTTCATCTCTGCCTCTTGGCTCACCTGGCTTCCTTCAAGACCCACCTTCTGGAAGAAGTCTTCCCCAACCAGTCAACTCCATTACCTTCCTTTTGTTAATTACTTCTTCCTTCTACTGTATATAGTTTGCTTTGTATTTATTTGTTTACATGCTATCTCTCCCAGTAGACTGTAAGTTCCTGGAGGGCAGGGACTTATCTTCTGCCTTTATTTTACAGTGCCCGCCCTTAGTAGGTAGGTACCGAACAAATTTTGATTGATTGACTGACATTCTTAGCATCCTACCATTCTTTCCTCTGGGCCCTGCAGATGCCAAAGAGCATTTCTCTTCAACAGAATTTTTGGAATTAGAGGACAAACCTGGGGTCTAGTACTGACTCTTCCAGATAGTTACCTGAGAGGATTTGAGTTAGTCTTCTCAGGTCCCAGCTACACCAGCTATAGTGTGAAGGAGTTGGGCTAGATCCAAAAGCAGAAACTTAGAGCCAGACAGAAGGAACTTCTGAGGATGCTTGCCCCTTTGCCTCTACAGGAGAGACCCACACTTATCTAAGATCACCTGAGAAGCAGAAGAACTGGGATTCAAACCCAGGTCCTCTGACTCCAAATCTCATCCTCCCCCTTTCCACTACAGCCCAGTCATCTTGAAGGTCCCTTCTAATCCTATCTACAAACACATGTGAGGGGGTTTTGCTAAGAATGGGGGCTCATATCACCACCCCCACCCCATCCACCTCTACACCCATGGGCCTGATCTGCGTCAGAGTCACAGCAGCAGGGAGTAGCTTGGGCTACAGGAAGGAATCATCTCCATGACTTTTCTAGCCATTGACAGCTGCTAAGTACAGACCGGACTGTGACCCATCAGGAATGCATTTGCTATTAGCTGGCTTCTACAAATGTGTATCGGTCGTCCTCTGAATCACAGAGCTCAGAACTCAGGTGGCCTAGAGAAAGACTCTAGGAATGACACCAGATCTGTTATTTCCAGGAAGACCAGCCCAGATAAGATGGTGGGACAGTTGATTCTCCAATGTCAAAGTCAATGTTTATAGACTGCTTCTATGGGCTCTAGGGACATGGCAGAAGACCCATAAGGCTTGTCCCTCCCAATGAAGCTGAGAAGACCTGGGCACACAGTAGAAGACAGGAGGTGATTATGCCAAATGGTGTGGAATTTCAAAGATTTTATTCTGGACTGATTGTCCTCAGCACCCCTCCCCAAACATAGCTGCCATGCCAGTTGTAGTCAAAGCATCTATGGGGCTGGTGCTGCTGCCCTCCATCATCCCTTGTTGACCCTCACTGGCTCCCCATCACCCCCAATTTCCCCCATTCCAATGGAATAAAGGACTGAAGTTGGGGACAAATCTTTCCCACTTTCAAGAATTTGGGTTTTTAGGGGTAGCCAGGTGGTGCAGTGAGTAAGAGCACCAGCCCCAGAGTCAGGAGACCTGGGATCAAATCCAGGCTCAGACACTCAGCACCATACCCAGAAATAACTGGCTGTGTAACCTTGAGCAAGTTACTTAACCCCAATTGCTTAAAAAAAAAAAAGAATTTGGGCTTTTAGGGCCAGCTAAGTGGCACAGTGAATAGAGCACTGGCCCTGGAGTCAGGAGGACCTGAGTTCAAATCTGGCCTCGGACATTTGACACACTTACTAGCCATGTGACTTGGGCAAGTCAACCCCAATTGCCCTCCAAAAAACAAAAGAAAAAGAAAAAAAAGTATTTGGTCTTTTTAGTCAATAATTCTCTCAGCATACAGCAGTGGGATTGGGAGCAGGTCAGGGAAGGGAAGTAAGGGAAGAGGTCAAGTTTTGGGTTATGTGGTAAGTTAAAGACATAGAAACAATAGCACCTTTGGAAAGAGCACTGGTTTCAGAGACAGAGGATAAGAGTTCAAATCCTGGCACTCCATTCATCCCCACCCAGGACTCTACAAGGTTCCCTTCTCTGGATTTCAGCATCTTCCTGTGTCCAATGAAGAATCTGGACTCAGTGCTCTCCAGCTCTAAGACTCTGAGATGGTTCGATGGTTGGAGATGACTTACCCACAAGGCCTGAAGGTCACTCCCTCTGGGAGGTATGACGTTTAACCTGGTTATTGAACAATCAAAGGAAGCTTTTTCTAGTTGAATTCCATTCCCTCCAATTGTGTGGAGATATTTTTGGAAGTGATTGAATACAGTCAAATAGGATCAGGAAAAAACAATAAGCCTTTAAGGCTTATTGTTAAGGAACCAAACCTTGAGGTTCACACATTCAAGCTTTTTTTTACATCTATGTTGTTTTTCAGGAAAAGTCACTATCACTTCTGAGAAGTTACTCAGTCTGCGGAAGGACTCAACTCCTCTGTGTCTAAGCCAGTGAAATCAGGTGGCGTTATAACCTAGCATCGTGAGACTCAGCGAACTTGATGAGGTTGTTAGGTTTGTAATCTGCTCAAACACAGCTGAGGAGTGCCTCCACCAGGAGGGACTTTCAGGGTCTCCATCATTCTTGACAGGCTCTCAATCATTCTTGACAGGCTCTCAATCATTCTTGACAGGCTCTCACTCCAATAGTTTTGTAACACCTGATACATAGGATAAATTTGCTTCCTTGAGGGCGTGCTAGAATGGAAACCTTTGGAGGACAGGCACTGTCTCATTGTTGTCACTGGATCCCGGTACCTGCTGTAGAAGAGGCATTTCATAAGGGTTTGTTGAATTGAATTAGGGGACAGATGAGAAAGAAAAGTAAAGAACACACAGCCTAAAAGAAATACAAGTTAATATCCACACATACATGGAAGGAGGAGATACTTTTTAAGGCAATCAGAGGAAAAGCAAAAAGCTGCTTTGGCTCTTGCTGTCCGGGGGCCTACCCACCCTCATCTTTTCCTACCTTACTTATTTCCCCCAGTTTCTGTTCCTGGTTTAGCCCTCCAGCTTTTTGCTTCTCCCTTTCTCCTTGACAATAATGATACCCAATGTGAGGATCTGATAGGATACTCCAAGAATCCAGCTTCGTACCGTCAGTACCCCCAAAGTCAGGCTGACTGACTGAGCTCCTGGGGAATTGGTCAGCCCCACCCCCACCTTTATGTATATGGACAATGTTCAGAAGAGGAAATGCAAATGTCAGCACAATAGATGGAGCTCTAGGTAGATTCATCTTCCTGAGTTCAAATCCAGCATCAGACACTTACTGAGTGACTCTGGGCAAGTCACATAACCCTGTTTGCCTCAGTTTCCTTTGAAATAAGCTGGAGAAAGAAATGGAAAACCATTCTAGTATCTTTGCCATGAAAATCCAAATAGTGTTTCAGAGAGTCAGACACAACTGAAAACAATTGAACTCTAGCAACAAATACTCACTTAAAAAAACTTTCAGTCTCAGTAATAACCAGAGATGCAAATTAAAGCAACTTATACCCATTAAATTGTCCACAATAATTAAAAGCTGCAAAACTCAAGACTTTAAGTATTCCAGAGTCTAATAGAACACACATTTATTGAGCGCCTACTATGTGCCAGGTAACACTGTACACTAATTATTATGCAGCTACACTATACAAGACTCATACAAGCCCAGTCATTTATTGCTGGTCAAATTGCAACTTGTGCAATCTTTTCTGGAAAACAATTGGGCAGAATATATGGTGAAAGGTATAAAAATAATCACAGTTTTTGATGCAATTAATCTACTGCATTATTACAGTCTGAGAGCTACCAAAAATAGAGCCAAAAATGGATCCATTTTTATGAAGATTTTTTTTATATTACCAATATTTATCACTGAAAAATATGATCACCCTCTGTCCCACCCAAAATTGAAAGTAATCCAAATGTCCAACAATAAGACAATGGGTAAATACATTGTGATATATTAATATTATGGAATATAGCAATGCAATTCCCACCAGCAGGTAGGAAGTATATAAAGAAATTTCCAAAAACCTTTATGAAATCAAATCAAGCAACATGAAAAAAGTAAAACCAGAAATTCTACCAGAAGTCCCCATGTTTATTTTATGGTCACAAAAGAGAAATTGTCACTGGAATAAATTGCTAAAAACATCCTGAAGGAAGTTAAGAGAGAGGGACTAGAGTTACGAAAATTGATGTATTTTATTTTATTTTGGTCCCAACCTATGATTTCACTGGCATAATAAATTCTCCCATCTTCTAACTCCCTCTCTTCTTCTCCTCTCATTTCTTCTCTACCCTCTTTCTCTGTCTCCCCCACTTCTCTTCCTTCCCCTCTCCCTGTCCTTGTGAAGCCATAACCACACTGCCATCACCAGGATGGCTGCTAGCAGAGGTTCTTAGAACTGCTTTACTAGGAAAGATATCTCTTTAAAGAGTCAACAATCTTTTTACTTACATTCTTTAGTTCAGGGGAAAAGTCAGTACCCTGAACTTCAGAGAAAATCCAAAGAAAATAGAGAAAATACAAGCACAGAAATAAAGACCAAAGATAGGTCTTCTAAATGTCTGAGAAATTAGCACAGTTCAACAGACAAATACAACTGTCTGGCCAAGGCAATCCATACATAATCACCAGGGAGAGAAGCCCCAACATCAGGGTTTTTCAAAGCTGGGGAGCTCCTTAATGGCTACCCAGAGTCTCATCTGGCCAAATCACACAAACACTCTTCCACTGAGTGAGCCTCCAAAACATAATGCTAACCTCAGAGTATATATATCCTTCTTCAGGGTCAGAGAGCATCACAACCCTCATGACCCACTGCCTAATTAAAAAGTAACAAAAGGTGTGGGTCTTCCTGAAAAACAGGCCTCCCCTAATCAAGCTTCTCTTGTTGGGTTTCACATGAGGCCTATTAATGGGTGGGGAAGACCTTCCTATTCCCCATTACCAATACACCTTGTCTTACCTACTCTCTCCTCCCTCTCTCTACCTCCTCCACTCCTTCTCTCCCCTTTTCCCTCACTTCCTCTATCCTCTAACTTCTCTCCCCTCTTTCCCTATCTCCCCCAATCCTCATATTTCCATCTACCAATCCTTATCTTCCCCACTTTCTCCTTTTCTACCTCCTTCACTTCCCCTCTCCCCTTCTCCCTCCCTTCCTCCCTTCTTTCTCTTCCTCATCCCCTCCCTCCACCTTTCTTCCTTCCCCCTTCTTCCTCCCCCTTTCTTTCTCTCCCCTTTCCATTCTCTCTCTTCCTCATCCCCTCCCTCCGCCTTTCTTCCTTCCCCCCTTCTTCCTACCCCTTTCCTCCTCTCCCCTTTCCATTCTCTCTCTTCCTCATCCCCTCCCTCTGCCTTTCTTCCTTCCCCCCTTCTCCCTCCCCCTTTCTTTCTCTCCCCTTTCCATTCTCTCTCTTTCTTTCTTTTTTCACTCTCCAACATGTTAATGTTGCAGTGGCTCTAATTTTCCAGTAGAATCTTTCACTCAGTCTTAGCTTTTCTCCATTCTTCATCCTCTGAAAATGTTTTCTGCTTTTGTAGCTCTCTCTCTAGCTTCAAGGACTGCAGAGGGTATGGGGATGGTACTGAGGCCAGCACTCTCTCCCCTGGACCACATGTGTCTCTGTGAGAATCAGAGAGACAAAGAAAAATCACATCCCAGTAACTCACTTTCTCCTGAGGAAAGTTTGAAATGAGCTCCAAACAGTCCAGAGATATCACCCTGTGTCTGTTAAATACAGTTGAAGAATTAGGAAAAGGTTTTTTGACTCTAAGGTAATATTTTTTAATCTGTCCAAGAAATTGCTGTCTGCAGTTATTCATTACATTTCTTGGGGCAGAGTTACTCAGATTAATTCACTTTCTAGCCAGTCTCCAAGGCCCACTGAGCTTGCCCATTCCCAAGAACAATGGTGTTCAGAGAGGACCATCATTCAACTGCTGGTTTCTTTTTTCATTGAACTTCAGCCAAAGAGGCTGTTTGAGGTCCAGTGTTGGGGTGGGGAGGGGAGAGGAGACCAAAGTGGAGAGCTGGCTTTCTAATTATATGACACCTGATCTGAGTTAAGACAGGGAGAAAGACAAGCTTCCCACAGGGAGGCATGAGAACCAGGGAGAAGGGCACAAAAATTCTCAGACAAGTCACTTTCTGGAACTTTGCAGGTGAATCTGCCTTTGTCACCAGATAGGTGGGACTGTGGGTCAGGTGTTTCTTTTGTGTCTATAAATCCTCACCCATCCTGAAGTGGGCACATTCAGGAGGAAAAAAAATCTACCAGAAGCCCTGATCAGTTAAGGTAAGCAAAACTTTCCAGGTTTTTTTATTCAGAGTTCAAACTATTGTATTTAGTATTTGATGTTTGAGTGGGAGAGGAGTTTTGCCAAATTACTTGAGGGAAATGGCTTGTTAATGAAATATAGGCATCATCCCCATTCATAGGGAACTAGTTACCTTTGCTGCTTTTGAATGCTCCATAAACAAATCATGCAAAGAAGATGCAAGGTCATTGGCCCTGGGGGTGGTGGAGAATGATCTCTAGTCTGGGAGACTGAGAGCATAATGATTGGTCATTAGACCTGGCTAACAACTTTCCTTCATTCAAATAATCTATGGGTGGGCAGCAAAATCATATGAGAACTCAGAAAAGAGAAATGAAATGTTTAAGGCAAAAATGGTAGAGTGGGTGAAAAAAAGATGCAATGTAATCAAGATAAATGTAAAATCACATTCATTTTTTAAAATAGCCACACAATTACAGGACAAGAGAGTCATGGCTGGAGAGGAAATTGTCTGATGGAGATCTGGGGGTGACCATGAACTTTAAGCTCTACATCAATAAATAAGGCAGAAATCAAAGCCAATTTCTTCTTGGGCTTTGAGAGGAAAGGCAGAGAGTCCAGACACAAGTAGGTGATACTAGCCTCAGCATACCACGCCTGGAATGTTGCGATCATTTTGACAACCAAAGATTAGGAAGGGCATGGTTATTGGGGGATCTACAGGGCTGCTAAAGTGCATTGAGCACATGCCTTGTTAGGATTAGTTGAAGAAGTAAGGTCTGTTCAGCCTGAAGAAGAAAACACTTGGTCTGGAGTGGGGAGAGGCATGGAAACAAACTGTCTTCAATTATTTGGAAGTGAGATGAGACTTCTGCTTGGTCCCAGAAGACAGAAACAAGAGTAAGGAGGGAAAGTCACAAGACACAAGTGTAGCTTACGGGAGCTTGATTTGGGTTTTTTGGGTGAAAATACTTTGAGCTCTCCCAAAGAGAAGTGGGCTGACTGAAAATCACAGGTTCAACTTCTCAGAGACATGGGGAGATGGGGGGGGGGGAATGGGGAGGGTGAGAACAAGGAGGCAGGTCTCCAAGCCCCAAATGGATGATGCCTTGTTGGAGACAGGATACATTTTTAGGTGTGGCTTGGAGCAAAGGACACTCAGGTTCCTACTAATCCTGAAATTCTGAGTGTCTATGATGCAATCTGTGTGTAGGGGGGGGGGGAGGGACTCTAAAAATTCTGGTCAATATTAAGGTTTCCTCATATGTGAAAAATTGCCCTAAAGTGACCAGCAGAAGGAGAGGTAGAAAACACAAAATGATTGAGTGTCTGTCAAAGCTACATGTGAATGGAATGAATCCTCTTCACCACCCCTACCACCATCCTGCATTTCTTCTCTCCTTTTGAGAGTCTCTCTCAAAAGCACCTTCCTGACATAGTACCATTTCTGAAAGCCTTTGTTTTGTTTGCAGTTACATATATCATACAAGACCTCTCTGTTCACTCGAAAGAATTCCCTTGAAGGCAGCCAGCCTCTTTGTCTTCTGCCTTCTCATCCTCAGCACTTAAAACAGTTCAAACTGACCTTCTCGCTGTACATGTACCACATTCCATTCTCCTCTCCATTTCTTGGCACCGGCTGTATCTCATGCCTGGAATATCTTCAAAACTCAGATCACTTCTATGTGAGGTTGGCTAGCACACGCACCCCTCCCATTACCTTGTATCTGCTCTGGACACTCTTGGGGTACATGCTGAGTAGACATGTTGGTTCCCAGATTAGAGCAGGAGCTCCTAGGGGCTGTTAGTGATTTTTCTTTGTATCTTGCTCTTAGCACAGTGCCTAGAATAGAGTAGGTGCTTAATAAATACTTGTTGACATTGATTGGTTGATTGATGACTAAAGTGATAAAGTGGTCCTTTCCCATCATCCTTCCTGTTGCAGCACAGAGTCAGACGCTTGGTCCCAGAGGGCCCCATCGCGTTCCTTCAGGAGATAGGATGCCACAGTCAGCTTTGTCCTTCTTTCTCCTGCTTGTGGCTGTCTCTGCCAACGTCACCATGGCTGTCATGAAGGACAAGAGAGCTCCTCAAACCCTCTCCAGAGGTTGTATGTATAATGACATCTGTTTCTCTAAACTCTTCAGCCAATTAAGGGAGGAAGGAGGGAATTTTTTTAATTGTCTCATTTTTCATCCACATTCTAATCATACAAAATATTCTCTATCACCAGACATCTCAGGCATAAGCCATGTCCAAGAGTCATTTGCCAAATAGCTCTTTAAGCAATCAGGTACCTGTGCTAGGTGAAGAGACATGACCTGGGAGAACTCTGGCTTTGGCAGTCATCCCCGTGCCCATTACCACCCATTTCCAGGCAATCAAAAGCAGGGCTTGGGGGAATGGAAAGATCAAATTTGGAATGAGACAAAAGGGACAATGGTATAGCATGGGGATGAAGGTTTTGGAGGGGACCTGGGCATCCAGGGGCTGCATAAGGACATACTATGGGGAAGTGAGTGGAGATGATGCTGAGAGTGGGAATGGGAGGGAAGACAGGAATCAGGTTCACATTTCTCCTGTACCTCAGTTGTGCCAAGGGTCGCTCTGTCTTGAACAAACAAAGAATTAACAGGATCAGAGAAGCCACAAAAACAGGGGCACAGCTGGGCTTGGAGATAGTGACTGAATCATGCTCATGGGCAGAGAGACTGGGAAACAATTGAATGAGGAAACTGAGGCCCAGGTCCTGAGATATCAGAGAAGTGGGAAGTTTAGACCAGAGCTGCTCTAGTAACACCATGGTATCAGGAAGACCTGTATTCAAATTCTACTTCAAATGCTTATCAGCTTTACCTCCATGGGCAAGCCATTCCACTCTCTGATCTTCAGGGTCTTCATCTGGAAAATGTGTGAGTTGAACTGGCAATCTCCAAGTTCCCATCTACTTCCTAATCTATGACCCAATAACCCCGTGGATTTCTATGTAGCTTGAGCCAACAGTCACCATCTGGAACTTGGAAGCTCCAGTCTGCCTCATATTGAAGGGCTGCAAATTGGGTATGAAAGAGAAAGCTTTCCCTGCAGGTGGTAAATGCCGCCTGAGTCTCAGCTAAACATAATTGACACCAAACTGGAGAATGCTTGTTGTGTGTGAAGCTTTATATATAAATGCTGAAAACCGAGAGTATCTGTGAGCTATATCTCATTGAAGAAACAGACCCTTCCCGCCTTTAAAGACCTAAACACATGTGTCAGTCAGTAATTGGTTGGCTGTTGGCCTTTGTTCTCCAAGAGAACCAAATGGCAAGGTGCAACATGGCCAACTAAGGGTGATCAATACAAGAGGCTGTGTGCTCTGGTCCATGAAAAGATGGCTTCTGAGTCAGGCAGATCTGGATTCAAATCCTACCTCCATCACATACATTCTGGATGTGTGACCCTGGAAGAGTCATTTGACTTTTCAGTTCCCCCAGTCAACTAAGACAATATATGTGGCAGAGTTAGTGTCAATCTGCATGGGTAGATGGAGTTTACTCATCTGGGAATATCAAGGAAACCCCCAGTCTAGACAAAATGAATAAAAATACTGGAAAAGTATTACCTAGGATGACTTTATGTAACAAATGCCATGGGAATCAATGAGGACACTTAGGCCCAAAAGAGATAGATAGAGAGAAGTGGTGATAAAGAAAGGGATATAGAGACAGATAGACAGATACAGAAGGAGATGGGGACAGAGAGGCAGAGGGACAGAGAGAGACAGAAAGAGATAGCGAGGGACAGAGATAGAGACAGAAGGAGGGAGGGGGAGAGGGGGGACTGTTAATGAACACCCAAGAGGAAGAGACGTGGAGAGGTTTCCATTGGACCCAGTGGAGGGTCATGCCAATGAGACCACAGAGCCACCTAGGAATCCAATAGTCTGACTTTCCCAACCACTTATCATACACTTATAGCCCAGAGAGGTCAGGATAGATGACACAGAGCCTTGGGAACCTGAACTGGAGTCCAAGATCTGTCCCTTCCAACTGTGTGGTCACCTCACTCACACCTTGAAAATGCTTGGATGATATCACTGAAAGCTGGAAGGAATCTTGGAGACCATCTAGGTCAGCCTCCTTATTTTACAGATGAGGATGCCCAGGAGGGAGGGAAGTGAGTGACTTGCCCAAGGTCACATAGCCTGATGCAATAACACTTCTGCCACCCCCTTCACTGGTGTGTTATTCACATTTCTCTTTCCTTTTAAGGCTGAAAACAAACCTATGGCTCAGCAGCGCCTCACTCATCAATTCTCTTTTAATAGATGAGCAAACTGAAGCTCAGAGCAGAGATGTATTTTTCTTAGGGTCACATAAAAACAAAATGAACCCAAATCTTCTGCCTCAAAGACTAAGGTCACCACACCTAAATGCCTGGAGGATCAAAGGAAATCAGTGTGTCTGTGTGAGTGTGTGTGTATGTGTGTGTGAGTGCGTGTGTATATGTGTGTCTCTATGTGTGAGTGTATGTATCTCTGTAAGTGGGTGTGTAGTTTTGTAGCCATAAAATGTGGCACAAATGTGACTTGTTCTTACTAGCATAATTATCCCACAGTAACAACTTGTTAGATGTATTTTCTGTTTCTGCTTCAGGATGGGGCGATGATATCACTTGGGTCCAGACTTATGAAGAGGGGCTCTTCCAAGCCAAGAAGAGGTAAAGAACCCATTCTAAACTGGTTTGGAAATATCCCCTGCCACCCACTCTAAGGCAACCTGAAGCCTCTGGTCACCTCCCAGCTCCCCAGCAACAACAAAATTACCTTGTATGTATTTATATTCGAGACAGTGTGAAAGAAAGACTTCAAAGCTGCTTCAGAGGAGGGACTGAGCCCGTCTTGCTTCTGGCTACACGAGCAGGGACAACCAAGTAGCCTCTCTATACTCTGAGAAAATCTCTAGGACCATTAGTTGTAAAACAAAGAGGATCTCCAATGAGAATTCCTCTAACAATTAGATTTCAGGTCCAGGCTAAAAGTGTGTTTCTGTGTGTGTGGCGGGGGCAGGGCGGGGGGAAGGGAGGAAGAGACAGACAGACACAATGGCACGCAGGTAGAGACAAATGTGGAAGAGAAATAGAAAGAGAGAGACAGAGACAGAGAGAGATGTCCAGTCCTTAGAGTGAGTGCACCCAGAGGGGATAGTACATATGTGTGTGCTTATACATACACACGTGAATAGTTCAGGACTGAGAGTCAGAAGAGCTGAATCCCTACCTTCTACTAACTGTGATCCTGAGGAAGTCACCCCACTGCTTTGGGCTTCTGTTTCTTCATCTGTAAAATGAAATTCTGGACTCTGTCATTGTAAGACCCTTCCAGTTCTAACCCTCAATATTCATTTACCTTCCAGAAACAGCTTCTAGAACCAGAACCTACTCCCACCTGGGCTACTTTGTTCCTCACACGGATCTAATCAGCACCAAAGGCATTTTACTAATGTCACAGAAATTCTAATGTTCATCAATCTGTAATGTGCAATATAAATCTAAGGCATTTGTATTCATTTTGATAATTAGAATTAAATGACAGGATAAAAACAGTGGCAATAAATAAGTATGTTGATTTCTTCCTGGCCTGGGAAAGGATCTCAGAAGTCAGGGCTTACTGGAAGCCAACTCTAACCAACTCCCATAGTTACATTTTCGACATGAACATTTTACACATTGTAAATTGTCAGATCAGGGTTTGGGGGACAGTGGGTTCTCATTCAGTGAGAGTGAGGAAAAAAAACTTAGAGGCTAGTCGTCTCATTGGGATTGCAAGAGAGGAGAGCACTGGTGACCTAGGCTTGGACTAGATATCTCTTCAGTCCCTTCCCACTCAGAAATTCTGGGATTCTGGGAAGTTTTCCCTTATAATGAATTGAAATCTGTCTCCTACATCTCCCGTCTGGTGGTTCTCGTTGGGTCCTACAGAGCCAAGCAGATGAAATCAAATCTGTCAAGTGCTAGCTATCTGACCTTGACCAGTTTATGATGTTATCTCAGCTCTGGCACTCATGTTTTCACCAAGAATTTAAGCACCTGCAGGTGGCAAAGTTGGAAAGCTGGAGGCTATCTTAGAGATTGTCTAACCCACATATAATTAAAGCAATTGTACATTTTCTCCGTTTCTGTAGAAGAAATAGAAAAAATAAAGGGGTCACCAAGCAAGTATTCTTCTTCATGCAACTGCAAATGAAAATTTAACTTAACAGAATCTCAGTCTGAAAGAGCAGACACCAACACTCTCTTCTCATTCTTCTCTGCTCTACAATCCAGATAAACTGGTCTTCATTCTGTTCCTCACACAGTGAAATCCATCTCCCATCTCTGCATCTTTGCCCTAGCAGTCCTCCATGCCTGGAATACACTCTCTCCTCACTTCCCAGCAGATCCACCTGGAGTGCTACTTTCTCTATTAATCCTTTTGTGATTCCATACAATTGCTTGTGCCTTCTCTCCCTAGCTACCTTGCTGTTAGCTAACTTGCCTTCATGCTGGATATTTATTTGTGAATATATTTATGTACACATTTATGTACCTGTGTACATATGTATGCATGTACCTGTCATCTTTCTTGATGGAATATGAGCTCCTTGAGAGTGAGGATTGTTTCACTTCTGTATTTGGATCCTTAGCACAGAACCTGACACCTAGTAGGTGTCTAAGAAATGCTTGCTAACTGGATGGCTGATTGATTTTTTAAAAATCAGTTTAGCTATATCATTGGAAAAAAAGCTAAAACCTGTCTCTCCCCTATAATTATACACAAAAATCAAGCTAGTCTTTGGAGAACAAGTATCTTGCAGAATTATCCTGGCTGTCTCTGAAAGGAATGTAACAGATTACTCCCAGTCAATCTATAAACCAAAATTAGAATGTGTTGGTTTTGTTCAGCAAATCAGATGTTATTGATTTATTTTTCAGTTCAATTATATGAAATAAATATTTTCTAAGCATCTATTATGTGCTAAGAGCTCTGCTAGACCCTAGGGACTCAAAGATAAAAACTAAATATTCCTACCCTCAAGGGACTTCCATTCTGCTGCTATATTAGTTAACCAAGCCTTCTGATTAAGTTTGACTCTAAAAACCTAACTGTCATTGTTCATTCTCCCAAGTCCAAAGAAAGTATTTGCCTTAACCAGAAGTTACTCATGTTTTCTTTGTTCAGTAACAAGCCCCTGATGGTCATTCATCATCTGGAGAATTGTCAATATTGCCAAGGTAACATTAGGGACCTCAAGCATTGGGAGTTTTCAGAAATGGCAGAGCAAAGCCTCCTTGGGGATTCTAAGAATTGAGTGTGCTCAGAACTAAGGAAGGGAAAAGCAGACCATGAAGGGCCCTGGTCTACGGGCTGAAAAAACCCATCTTGAGCCATATGGCAATCGTCACCAGCCCCAGGCCCCTTATTGAGAGTGGATGATCTCATTCATAGCAAGAGCATAGGGGGCCACAAAAAGAGAAAGGAAAGAAATAATCATCAAAAACTAAAAATAATCTACTCAAAATGCAAACTTTTGGTCTACTGTGGCATGAAATTATGCAACTCTAGGCTTTGTAAATAAGAGATCATCCTTTTTACAGCTGGTACTAAAATAAAGGTGCTTGGTGGGGAGGTGGGGGCAAAAGAAGGAAAGAGGAGATAGAGTAGTGACAAGGTTCTCACCTCTCTATCCTTCCCAGACAACTATGCTTACCAAAAAGAGTTTGGGGAACGAGGAGGAGTCACTGCACAAGGCTGATATATTTTTTTAATCTACTTTTTTGTCCTTTAAGCCTTAAAGAAAGTCTTTGCCAAGAGTGATGAAATCCAGGAAATGGCTCGAACTAGCTTTGTCATGCTCAACCTCATGGTAGGTGTAATCTACATGCTGGATTAATTTCCGATGGGAAATTCCAGTGATGAGTTTTGCTTTTGTGTTTGTTTGTCTTTTATGATGCACAAAATTGTATCATCAGTGGGGAGTGGGAAATAGAAGGTGGACATTAAAATCAACAGGTTCAGATCCTATCTCATCTCTGACATGTCCAGACTGTGTGACCCTGGACAAGTCACTCAATTTTTTCTATTTCCCAGGAAAAATTGGCATGAGTTAGTTGTTGGTCTGTACCTGTGAGATGGGAAATTGCACTTACTTTGGTGTATTTTCAGTCAAGAGCTCCAGTTTACTTTAAAGACTGATTCATTTATGCTTTTTTTTAAAAAAATGAGCTATACAAAAAAAGACAAAAGTAACTAAGTGAGGTCCCATTTAATCTTTTTTTTTTTGCTTTTTGGAGGGCAATTGGGGTTAAGTGACTTGCCCAAGGTCACATGGCTAGTTTTTGTGTTAAGTGTCTGAGGTTGGATTTGAACTCAGGTCCTCCTGACTCCAAGGCTAGTGCTCTCTATTCACTGTACCCCCTAGACACCCCTCTCCCATTTAATCTTTCTGAATTTCTTCTCTTCCCACCAGCATGAAACCACTGACAAGAACCTGTCACCTGATGGACAGTATGTACCTCGAATCATGTTTGTAGGTAGGTATGCCCATGTGCACATGTAGAAACTTCAAATGCATCCTTGCTTCAAAACAAGCATTTCTAAAATATTTGGTGCTACAGCTCTCCTAAAAAAAAGAAAGTACCAATTCAAAGATCTTTCCATCTCCAGTGGAAAGATATCAATTTTACCCATCTCAAAATAGTTCATTTGTCTCTGACTTACATTTCTAAAATTAAATATAAATCGAGTCTAGGTCTCAGGTCTCTCATCTATAAGATAATGGGAATCAACCAGATGGTCTCTCAGGTCCTTTACAGGTCTATGAGCTCTAATTCTATGCTGTTTTTTCCTATAGTGAAGATCAGCAGAGTCAAACTCAATAGAAATGGGGGTCACTACCTTAGACATAAGGATCCCTGAGGACAGCAGATTGATTTAGAAAACTGTGTATTAACATTACCTGTGTTCTATTGTATTTTATTTATTTTCATAAATATTTCCAAATTGCATTTTAATCTGGTTCTGGCTGCACCCTGGAGTATTGAGGACCACTGGGTAGTCTACTTCCTGGAGGTGTTTTTGACACCTTTAATGATAATGGTACAAATCTGTTCCCCAGGACTTTCTTCCTGTGAGATAATGTTTCTCTCATTATGAGATTATTCAGTCCAAAAGCATTTATTAAGTGCTGTATATGCATGGCACTGTTCTGTGCTAGGTACACAAAAACCCAAATGGAGCAATCCCTGCCTTCAAGAAGCTTCTATTCTATTAGAAAATCATCTCATCCCTCCAGACCACATGTCCTGAGTATATGTAATTATACTTTTATTCCTTTGGAGCAGATCCCTCTTTAACAGTCAGAGCTGACATCACTGGGAGATACTCTAATAGACTCTACACATATGAACCCCAAGACTTGCCAGTGTGTAAGTATCTGCCCCAGACTCTCTTGAGATTTGGGGGAAAGAGTGATTCTGTGATCATTTTACAAGCCTCACAGATTAGGAAATGCTATATAATCTTGTTGGGCAAATTGATTCAAATACTTAGCAATGATCGCTGTTTGATGAATCTTGTAAGAAAGGTATCTAACTTAACATCATGCCTACAAAAAGAATATCGCCTGCCAGAGTCTAGCATTTAGGATACAGGTGCAGGGGTGAAGAGAATGGCACACTCTGATCAAATACAGTGCAGCTGGAAGATAGGATAGCCCATCACCCAAAACAACTGGCCCTAAACCCAATGACTTGTCTGGTAGACAATGAGAATCTTCAGTCACTGGGATGAAGCAGTGGAAAGAGTGGAGATAGGCAAGGGAATGGGAGTTATTCTCAAGGAAACACCTTGGACAAAACCCTAGTCACCCAACCCTACTTATGATCCTATTCACCACTACGAGAACAAGGCTTCAAGGAACTACAGAAATTGGGACTAACACTCATCTTGATAGACAGGAGGATTCACTCCATGAAGACCCTGTTCTGTTGACAAGCAGCATTCAAATTGCTGTTTCTTTTGATGATATGTCAAAACCCTTGAGCTTATATAACATACCTTTATGTTATTTTTCCTATCTTAGATGACTATGTTCATAAATTATTGATGTCAACAGTCTATGCTAGACATTGGAATGGTGCACATGGAAGGTGAAACTGAATATGCATATTTCAATTTGCTGAAAGTCCAACCTTTCCTTTCTCTCCTCTCAGTAATAGAAAATATGAAGAAAGCCTTACGACTCATCCAGAAGGAGTTATAAATGGTGGTGAAGACACAACAAGCCCTGAGGGGGCAAGTGCACAGAAATCCTCTCAATGTTAAAGCATATTAACTATTTGATTAGAGGGTAATGGCGGTTGCCACAGTGCAAGCACACAGGGACGTCTGTGTGAGGGCTTCTTCTATGGTTTCCAATATTTTGAAAGTTGTGTTTGAGACTTTCTAAGTTAGAGAGTGATCCCTAGAGCAGGCTATAGTCAGGTCCTAGAGGCTGAAATATACAAAATAGTCCATTCAATTTGACTGAGCAGTAACACAGGAGACTAATAATTGAATGATGAGGGAGCTGATGATGGCAGGGCCAAAGGTGACATTGACCCATAAAATGCCAACCACCACCCAGCCCCTACTTGGAACCTTGGACAGCAATCGCAAAACTGTCTTGGATTTCTTTGTAATGTGGAATTGTCTCAGTATAACTTCCCATTGAAGAGTAAATGATGGCAGTTAGGCGACTGAAGGTGAAGCTCATTTCTATTCTGTCACATGAATCAATTCACATCAGCTCCCAAAACATTAGAATCACAAGTTCTTCTTCCATAGCAGTTACTTAATAAGCACTCACTGAATTTAATTGAAATTTGTAGTTTAAACAGCATAGGAAGGGGCAGCTAAGTGGCTCAGTGAATAGAGAACTGGCCCTGGAGTCAGGAGGACCTGAGTTCAAATCTGGCCTTAACACTTACTAGCCATGTGACCTTGGGCAAGTCACTTCCCCCCTCCAAAAAAAAGCAAAAACAAACAAAACACACACAAGAACCAGCTTTGAAGGCAGGAAAATTTGGATGCTGTCTTTGAGATGTAACTGACTGTAAGATGATAGACTGATCCTGGTCAGTTCTGATCAGCAGCAAGTTAGTTCAATGCAGAGTTTTACTATTCAGGTGACATGTCTAATCACAGAGGATTCAGTTCTCTTCCAGCTCTCTTTAGAATTGTCTTCCCACCTTAGAATATAAACTTACATGTATGTATATGCAATAAATATTTTTTAAAAATCTAAGCTCCCAGTCTCCAAGCATCATTAATGTCTATGTGTCAACTTTATTCTTAGACATATAACTTGAAATAATTAACATAAAGATCAAAGTCATTTTTGGAGGAGGGTCTCTGGAAGGATGATGCCCCAGGGAAATCTCCTGTCACAGTCCTGGCCTGTTAATCATAGGACTGTAAATTTAGAACTAGTCGGGGCCTCTGAGGCCATTAATTTCCCAAAGACTACATTACAATTCCCTCTAACTTTTCTGTCTCAAAAACTCCTTCCTGGCTATTCTTCCCAGATCCTCTTACTACTGGCAGTCAGGGCCCCACCAACTGCTTCCCTATTTGACCAGTGACTTGGATGGAGGCATCAAAAGAAGATGCTAAGCAAATCTGTAGGTGACAAAAGATGAGATGGAGGGGTAACTATAAATGTTGCCAATACAGACAGCATCCAAAAAGACATTCGAAACCTATCCCATTGGGTTGAACCTAATAGGACAGAAATTTGTAAAGATATTTGGGTTTTAAAAAAAACAGTCTCACAAGAAGACAGTTGAAGCATGTGTGTGGAGATAATAATTCTGGTGAAAATTCCTGGGGGTTTGGGTGAACTTCAGACTCAGTATGTGTCAGCAATGTGATGCGACATTAAAAAAAGGAAGCTGAGGAAACATTTGGCTGCTTGAAGAAAGATGTAGTGCACAAAATGAGGAAGAGGAGAGTCCCATTGCACTCTGCTCTGGCCAGATGATATCTGGCAGATTGTGCTGGGTTCTGGGAAAGACATTTAGAAACCGGAAAGCATCCAGGGGAAAGGGCCTATGATGCTGAAGGGACCTGCAACTGTGTAAAAGGGAAGAGCTCTATCTTCAGGTGTTTGAAAGGCTGCTCCATGGAAGAGAGATTAGACCTGTTTGCTTGGTCCCAGAGAGCAGAACAAGGGGTGATATGTAGAAACTGAAACTGTCTTTTATAAGAAAGACTTCCCAAGAATTAAAAGTGTCCAGAAGTGGACTGCAATGGGTCCTCCCTCCCTGGAAGTTTTCAAGAATTTCCTGGGCAATCACTTCTTATGGGGCTGCTGAAGGGATTCTTGGCCAGGTATGGGACTGGCTAGATGGCTTTTGTCATAGCTTCCAACTCAAAGAGTTTCCGTTATTCTGTGAATAGATTTTAAGACAGCAATGTTTAACAAAAGATTGTTTCACCATTTTTTATGTTTTGTGGTCATAAAATATGTGATTTGTAAAAAGAGACCCTATAGACCCCAAATTCCCACTAGGTCTTTGCTTTTCTTCACTTAATTCACGTCAAGAAAAAGAAAGGAAAACTGGGGGCAGTGGAGTCTTAGCATATGTGAAATATCTGGTAGGAAGTCAAAGGGTTAGTGTTCAAGTGAATGTACTCTTTCTTATGGTGAAAAGTCCAACAATGTTTTATAGTAGAAACGTTTAGACCATGTTCTGAACCATCAGGCGCCCTTTCCTCATGCCTTCCCCTCTCCCACACCTGCCTGACTACAAATCCATAATCTGTACTCTAAGGATCCTAGAACAATCCAGTCCTCCCTCGTGGGCACATCAATGTGCCTCCTAAGCTATGATGGCCATTTGATCACTTTACTCCAGACCCAGAACAGTACGCCCATTGCCTTCCTTTTCCTAACTGTGATGCTTTTCTTAATGAATTAAGGCTGCATTAGTGTCATTGTCTTTGCCACTACCCTTGTGACTTGTGAGCAATATAGAGACCCTCCATTTGAGGGAAGTAGCCCCTCCAGCCACGCTCACTTAAACCTGCCTCAGCCCTTGACTCCCACTTGACTTTATGCAGACACCTTCCCCCTCCCTCTCTTTCAGCTCTCTTTCGAATTGTCTTCCCACCTTAGAATACAAACTTCTCAAGGAGAGGAACTGAATTTCTTTTGGTCTATATTTCTATTCCCAGCACTTAGCACAGTTCTGGGGACATAACAGGCATTTAATAAATGCTTTGTAAATCTTTATCTCATAATGATAGAGCCTGACAATGTTAGAGACAAGTCACTGTCCACCCATGCACATTCACCTGATCATCTGTCCCAAGGGTAAGAGAATACCTTATCCCTATCACCTACCTGCTGTCTTCTCAAGTTCAACCAGCATTCTGGCCTGCCAAGCTTGTTTGGAGCCCTAACTGTCATCTGGTGAAATGACAGCTGAGACACAGTGCCCGGATGGGCAGCACATTTCAGTGGGTCTGCATTTCTGGATCTTCCTTCCGGGTGTGTAATACAATCCTGCTCCCTAGCAGACTTTGACAGACAGTTCAATTTGGGTCAGACCTTGCACCAATCAGAGTTGGGCTGCAGCTCGGATGACATCGGTGTGATAGCCTGGGAACTGAGCACCATTGTTTGAAAACGGCCCGAATCCAAGAACGAGAGGTCTTGGGATTGCATGTTTCCTGTGAGGGACTTTTTTGATGTTTGAGGCAGTCCTATTCAGTTGTGCAGGACTCTTTGCGACCCCATCTGGGATTTTCTAGGCAAAGACACTGGAGTGGTTTGCCATTGCCTTCTCCAGCTCATTTTACCCATGAGGAATTGAGGAAAACAGGGTTACGTGACTTGCCCAGGGTCATACAGCTAGTAAGTGTGTGTGGCCATTTTGAACTCGGATCTTGTTGATCCGAGTGTTCTATCCAATGCACCCACTTTGAGGCAGGGAGTTACCTTGGAAAGGCTGGATCTACAGTCCAAGGGCAGACATGCCACCTGGGGACTGTTGCTTTAAAAGGAAACCCAAAAGGTTCAGGTGAAACAATGGGCCTCTCCCTTCCCACACAGATTAACTTTCTCCATTCCAAGTTAACCAGGAGAGACCAGCAGCACTTCAGGGAGGATTGGGAATTCTATGCCTGTGTTAGCTAGGAGATGGTGTCTCCCTCCTCTCAGCCCAGGGCCTCTCCTCTGGGGCGCAGCCCTGACCCCCCTTCTCCGCTTCTTTCATTCATGCCACTACCAGACACAGTCAAGGACAAATATTTTGTATCCCTCTTAAAAATGTCTCGAGATCATGGAGGAGAAATCAGTGAGTCTCAGGAAAAGATCAGGGGAGGCTAGGTGGCACAGTGAATAGAGCACCAGCCCTGGAGTCAGGAGGACCCGAGTTCAAATTTGGCCTCAGATGCTTAACATAAAAACTAGCCGAGTGACCTTGGGCAAGTCAGTTAACCCCAAATGCCCTCGAAAAAGCAAAAAAAAAAAAAAGAGAAGTTAGGAAAATATCAATGAATTTGGAGTCAGATGATTTAAAAGAAAACAACTTGTGTGACCTTGAGAGAGCATTTTCACCTCTGGGTCTCAGTTTCCATCTGCAAAGTAAAGCAGCTGGACAAAGTGACCTCGAAGGCATCTTTCTGTCTTGGGACATAGACTTGATTCCTATCCAGGTAACTTTGTGCATCCATAGACCTCTGTGGGCCTCAGTTTCCTTATTTTTAAAACAAAGGAAATGCCTGAGATGGTTTTCAGGGTGCTTTCCTGCTCTGATTCCTTTGATCCTCAGTAACACACCCAGCTGAAGTCATTTTAGCCCTTGCCTGACACCCTCCCACCCCCCATCTGTGTGAAAGGGTTCCCCTGAAAGAATTTTAGAATAATCTGTATGGCCACCAGCAAATGCACCTCCCTTTAGGGAGTATATCAGTCTTCACCTCACTGCCTGGCAGCTCAAACAAAGCCAGGAACTGAACATCAGTTGTCCTGAATGAGGTGCCTTAAGAAACAGGATACTCCCCTAGATCCGTCTCCCTGCAGGTGGGTGTTACCTTTCTCAGCAGATGGCTGGTACCAGAGGAGAAGGGGTTGTATATTTCCCAATAAGCAAATATTTGCACTGGACCGGAACAAAAGGAGGAAAAATTCCTCAGCTTAGCTGACCAAGAAGCCCTGAGACTAGGACACCTCAGCGTTTAAGCTGGAGTCGGAAGTGGGCCCCCAGCCCAGTTGGACTTCAGCTCTTTCCATGTCTAACACCTCTTATTGGCATGGGATAACCCGAGTAAACTGGAAAAGCTGAGGAAGAAGAAGGCCCAGGTGGGGATCTGGGGCCTCTCCTTCAGCACGTGTAAGAGAAAGGCTGGACAATTAGGAAATGTTTGTGTCCGGTCCATACTGAGCCCTGCCCACAGGCGTGGTGTGGAGGGGACATGGCTGTGTCCCCCAAGTCTGTGCTAATGGAGTCCAGCTCTCTAAGGGACCATCCCCCCAGCTTCAAGGTCAGTCTTGGGAAGAGGCTGGAAGAGACCAGGCTTTCCAACTGTGCTCAGTGGTAGTGAGCCCCACAGTAACCACAGCTGCAGACTACTATTCTCCCAAGGGACAGAGGGGTCGCAGACATTTGGGCAGAGGAGAGGTACACACGCCAACAAGGTAACAGGTCCCCAGAGTATTGAAATATGAGTTTAGGGGCCAAGGCAGGTGAGGGAGGGGGAATCAAATTCCCAACGTGCATCCCAACTCTGAATGGGGTTCACTATATCTTCTTATCTCTCGTATCACAGGAGAAAGAGCCAGTCCCATGAGGCAGAGGAAATGGGTTCAAATTCTGCTACCTGTGTGACGTTGGGAGAGTCACTTCACTTCTGCCTCAGTTTCCTCATCGGCAAAATGAGGAGCTTGGACTAGATGTCTTCTAAGTCAGTTTGCCTCTGAAGCAAGCTCCAACAGAAAAGGGGATCACTGGCGTGGATGGCAGGATCGTAACTAGCCACATGCTGGCTCAGTTTTAGAACGTCGTGCTGTCTGTGTTTTGTTGCATTTTTATTTACTTTGCTAATTTTTTCCCAGTTACTTTTTAGTCTGGTTCCTGCTACACTTAGAAGAGTTGCAAACCCCATACACCCCAAGGGCTCTGTGTTTGACACCTCTACCCCAATGCACCTGTGATCTCTCAACCTTTGATCCTGCTATTTTCTCTGGGTCCTAAGACTGTGGCCCAAGGCTTCTGAATACATTCCTGGGTAAAGGGATTTATCTACATTATCCGTAAGATTACCCATCTTTACCAAGGAGACCTGGTAAATCACGTCCATCGACACTCTGCTAGACTGGAAGCTCTTTGAGGGCAGCAACTCACCTTTCCTTCTTTTTATCCCTGGTGCCTGATACCTCATTGCTATTTAATAGGTCATTTTGACTGACTGACTAATATGTTGGCAAGGTTTTGTCTTTGCCATGTGGGACTTAGGAAACAGGTCCTAAAGAAATACATTCATGGTCAGTCTTTGTGTATTTATTGTTGATGTGGGGATTAGCCAGAGCCTGGCCCCTTCCAGGTGCTAAAGCACAGATAAGTGTAAATAAAGTCCACCTTGGTCAATGGAACAGAGGATTTCAAAAAGTTCATAACATCTTGGAAAGCTCAAGGCTTTTTCCCAAAACAACCAAAAGCTAGAATTCTTTTTGAATCACCCTCCCTTGCACTTTTAGAAATGAAAACATAGTCTTACAAACATGGATCACAGAAACAGTAATTGCAGATCATTCCTGCCCAGTCATAGAAGTACACACTCCATTCCTCCATCAACAGAAGAGGACCTTCCATCTACTGGAAATTGATAAATAACTGATGAGTAACATTATCAACGAATTGGACTTGTGGTGATTGGCCAAAGAAACTAATGCTTATTAATTAGACCTAGTCATAACACACACACACACACACACACACACACAACCCCCCCCCCAAGGTTAAAAATGCAAGAGATGAAACTCAAGGAATTGTGGAACTGAATTTTGTAAACTAAAAGTAAACAAACAAATTAATAAAGACTGAAAAAAAATGTAAGAGGACAATTAAAGGTAATGTTACCAGAAATGTGTTGCTGTTCTTTCTGTTTTATTGTATTTTATCTATTTTTTAACATTTCCCAATTAGATTTTTATCTGATTCCTTTTAACCACAAAGAAAATCTTCAAAATGGCACAAAGGTGAGCACTGAGCAAGGGTCTTATTCCCAGAGGGCTCCTCTAGGAAGGGGACTGATAAAGGAGCAGGAATAGCTAGAGTTGGTGACTCCTGAATAACATCTGAGAGGCCCAAAGACAAAGGCACAGGTGTCCCAGGGCTAGGAAGAGTTATCTCAGAACAACGCTCAAATGCGATCTCAGCTTCTCCCAATTTAGAATATTCCTTGAACAAGCAGCAAGTCCTTGGTTGGTTTAGAGGACGTTAATCACTGGCCTAAACAAACAAAGAAAGCTAAGCAATGCAACAGTCTTGTGAACATTCGTGTCTGTGGATGAGGAAAGAGTAATAATTGGTTACCACTTTCCATTCCAAAATGACAATTGTAAAAAAAAGTATAAAGTCCTGAATGGGAGAAAAAGGAGGAGGAGGAGGAAGAGGAGGGGGAAGAAATCTTGTATAGTATAGACAAAGGAAAAACTCAGAAACAAACTCAGGATAAAGGGCAAAAATGGTGCTGGCTGAGGGGACGTGGATGAAATACAGTCTTCACCACTGAAGGGAGGTCCCACACATAGGAAATCACTGATTCACTGAAGAACTGAGACTACCGCCAGTGTCTTTCACCCTCTCACACTTGCAAGCACATAGTAACTGGGTGTTCTCTTCGATGTGAGCAGTTAATTCAGTGGCACTGGTCATACCTCCCCCCATTTGTTTGACACTCACTCATGCCTTTTACTAAATCAAGATGTCTACCTAAGACTCTGGGGACCTTCCTCACATCTTCTCAGCACTGCATGGATGACAGTGGCACACCCAGCTGTCCATCAGGCATCCTTTGCTTTTAACATGTGCCTCACCCACTGTTTTGGATTCATGGTTTCTTTCACAGAATCCTTTACTTCCTTTCTCCAGTGTAATTCCATACTCAGAACAGGAAACAACAGGCTCAAGCCTGTAACATAGTTTTCCATGGACCACTGGGTGATCTTCAAAGTCATTTATTTGGGGACTGATGAATTATGTAACTTACAATTAGTGACCATTCCCAGAAATATTTGTTGTAATGAATTGAATTGAAATTACTAAATTGAATGGATTGTGCCATTTATTTCATGGGTTTCCAGTCATAGAATTGGACCCAGCAGCTGCCTGGGGAGAAGGGAAGTCCTGTTTGAATCACCTAGAGAGATGGCAGGGCACTTAGTCAACAAGCATTTATTAATCTCCTACTGCATGCTGGCACCATGGCTCTGAGGATACAAAGATAGATGATAGAGAAAACAACAAAACAGAGTCCTTGCTTAGCAGAAGTCTCCTGGTATAGACAACATATGAACAACTATATGCAAATGTGACTTAGACAGGATATGTTGGAAATAATCAACAGAGAGAAAGCATTAGTCACAGGGAACGTCCAAGTAGCCAAGGAGAAGGGTCCCTTAGGACAATGAATGGGAGGCAGATGCAGAGGCATCTCTCCCACTTCCCCTTTCAACTCCCTCCCAGCACCAGGGATCTACAACCCACTATCCTCGTGTTATTGATAATTTTGGGTACTAAGTGTAAGCAATGACTTTCTACAGGCTCACGAGGGATGGCAATCTGTGTTTCATTTGTAAATGATTGGTTCTTTCTACTCTTGTCTTTTTCCTCCTTGAGAGGGGGCATAGACTTTACCTGCAGCCCTGTATCCTGGCATTCAGCAATTACAACAGGCCCCCAGGCACCTCTTCGAATAGATGAGGGACCCCTCTTATAAAAGCAATCAGTCAAACCATTCCAGAGGGTGCATGTAGAGGTCCCATTTCTTTCAAGATCATGTCCAAAGTATGACAATCAGAGAAAAATGTATTTATACAGGATTACATAAGATCTACAGAAGGGAGAGATTTAAAGTTCAGGTCTAAACTCCTTCATTTTACAGGCAAAGAATTAAGACCTAGAGAGATTAAATGATTGGCTCCCAGGTAGGGTAAGAGAGTTGAGAATGCAAAGGGACCTTAAAAATCATGCCATGTTGGGTCCAGAGGCACTCTCAGTTCTAGACATCTTCTTTGTGTTATTGTTGTATTGTATTCTCCGCTTTTAGTTCAACTCAAAATGGTGGAAATTTCAAGTACTGAAATGTCAGAGACCACGTGTTTCAGTGGGTATCACTAACCTCATATGTAAAATGACAAGATTGGGGGCAGCTAGGTGGTGCAGTGAATAGAGCACCAGCCTTGGAGTCAGGAGGACCTGAGTTCAAATACAGTCTCAGACACTCGACACTTAACTAGCTGTGTGACCTTGGGCAAGTCACTCAATCCTGATTGCCTTGACTTCTGCTCTCGAAAAAAAATGAGAAGCTTGGACCAGATGAATTCTAAGGTGCCTTCCAGATCAGTCTGTGTGTGTGTGTGTGTGTGTGTGTGTGTATGTGGTATGTAAAAGGGATATACTGGATTATGGCCTTTATTCAAGTTTATAGTTTCTTGCCTTTCTTGTGCCAGAATAAATATTAAATTATTTCATACACTATGCCTGCTTTGCCCTATATCAGGACATACTGTCAGTCAACAGAGGTAGGGAAAGAGGGAGGGACAAAGGCTGCCAAATTTCAATGACTTATATTGTTCAAAATGAGGATGCTGCTAAAAGTTATAATCCTTTCATTTTGCCCCCAGGAGAGATTAATTTCCTATTGGGGTTTGTGTGTGTGCATGTGTGTATTGGGGAGGGGACAATGGACAATTTATGGGATGTAAAACACCTTCCAAAATATTGCTGATGCCTGCCTTGAGGCCTCAGCTCCACAAGCCAACAATTAGTTCTGTTCTCCGTCTCCAAAATGTTTCACTTGCTTTCCCCATGGACCAAGAGTTCGTGAAAAACAGTCAATGCTCACTAGTGGGGTGGGGGATGTGAGGTGGAAACAGAGGCTGGAAGGAATTTGGAAGAAGGCTAATCATCTGAGTCAATCATCCTTCACAATACAGAATAATCAGTACACGGGAGTTTCAAGTGATAATCGAACAATCAATAACATTCTGATAGCACGGTGCTGAGCAAGCATTTCTCTAATGCAGCCTGCTGTGAAGTCAAAATCCCATGACTTGCGTTATTCAAAATGAGGACATTTCTGCTAAGAACTATAATTCCTTCATTTGGTAGTAATTTCATGAGGGAGACAGTACTAATACTCAGATGGTAGAGGAAAGAAGGGAGAAAGGAGCTAAGAATTCTCTACAGCGGAAGTGTGGAGAGAGGTAGGAGGGAGGGAGGGAAAGGAGGAGACAGAGAGACAGAGACAGAGAGACAGAGACAGAGAGACAGACACAGAGAGACAGACACAGAGAGAGACAGAGAACAGAGGGAGGGAGAGGGAGGGTGCCTACATTCTCATGGGTGGTCCAGATCATGGATGAAGGGAGGGAACCAAGAGCTCACAATGCCATGATGAGGGCTATGGTTTGTATCTTTAGCAATAGGAGCCATTGGGCAGAAAGTGACATGGCCAGATCTGTGTTTTAAACATATGAATTTGGCAGCTGTGTAGGGGATAAGCTTAAAGAAAGAAGGAATCAAGGTGCAGATGTGAGATTAGAAAAGCCCCCATTTTCTTGTGTACACAGGAAGGCTAGGTAGCATTTAATCATCAACTTGCTGTATCTAACCAGATTCAAATAAGAAAGATGGAATGCTTAGGCAGGGGAGGGGTGCTGGGGAAGGAAGAAGAACTTTTGTCCTCCGTAGGAGGAAAGTTCTGGGGCCAGGTGTCGAATCCCCAGAATCCAGCTGGACCAACTCCAAGAAATCCATCCTCTCGTCCTTTGGGGGCAACTTGCCCAGTAATTAGCAGATAGAGTTACCAGCCCTAGGAGAACCTTTTATTTGATTGTAGGAATGGGGGGAGGTGGGTAGAAAACTGGTTTAGCTGTAATTCAGAAACCCTTCTAACATTACGGCTTCGATGGGTTATCTGGCTGCAACAGCTTCCTAAGGGTCAGGGTGCCTTGGGGAGATTGTGAAGTCCTTATGGAGGCCCATTGCAAAGCTGCAATCCTGGAAGGATGACGAGGAGCTAAGGTCCGGTGGGGTGGGGGGGAGGGGAAGTGATAGTGGAAATAGCGCTGCTGTTTGCTTTCTGGGCTGACCTAGAACTAAAAAATAGGGGAGGGACAGAGCTATTGCTGAATGAATCACCGGGAAACCCAAGGCCAACAGAGCTTTCTAGAAGGAGAGAGTGGCCCTTTCCCACCCACCCCTCCCCTTCTGTCCCTTACTTTCAATCAGAGGAATGAAAACTGGAGCAAAAAAGGATACCCATCAAGGCTAGACCAAGGACCAGGTGCGGCTGATCATGGTGGGCCCTCAAAGGGGAAATCACCCAACCTGCCATTTCTAACATTAATTCAATTCAGGGCAGGTCAATTCAATTCAGTTGATCTCAACAAGCATTTATTAAGGAGTCACTCAGTCTGCATTTATTAAGCTCCTAGTATTTGGCACTATGCTAAAGACTGGGGAACACCAGGGAAGACCAAAGACAATTCCTGCTTCCAAGGAGGCTCCAAGTCTCAGAATGCAACCAGCTCTGTCCTGACAAGATAAATATAGGTTCAATGAGATGAAAATAACAGAGGGAAGATATTAGCGGTTAAGTTAAGGGGGAGAGTGTTTTCTTTTGTTTTTGTTTTGTTTTGTTTTTGTTTTTTAAAGGTAGGACTTTAGCCAAGAAGTCACCTAGAGTGCTTACCCAGCGCTGGGCTAGGCCCTGGAAAAGCACACCTGACAGCAAGCCAGGCTGACTTGTACGTTGATTTAACACTGATTAGCACAGGGCCGGTGCATAGTAGGCACTTCATAAATGCTTACTGATGTTTATTAATGTGCCAACGTGTCAGGGGCCTGTAAATTCGCTAGGATGGGAATCCCACAGCCCACACTCTCACAAGGCAAATCAGAACCTCTATATAGCAGGGCATGTGAGTCTTGGAGAGGAGCCTATAGCACAGGGCACTGGAGGACCTGGTCCATGGTTTAGTGAGGGTGAGATGGACACGAACCCATGACTTGCAGACTCCAGGAAAGCCTGGCATCTCATCTTCACTGCCTTTTGTTAGACAGATGGAATACTTCCCTCCTCTCAGAAGAGAGGTGGGGGGTGACAGGTGCAGAATGGGGCCTACTCTGCTGGATGAGGTCTTCCATTCTGTTTGTACAGAGAAGATGGAGAGATGTGGGCTAGGAGATAGGACCTTTGGGTGAACTGGGAGCTGAAGACTATAAGTGCCCTTGGAGTTCGGGTGCCATTTCAGGCTGTCTTTGCCATCATTTCCCCAGCAAAGGCACCATCACAGTGGAGATTCATCTGAGGCTTAGGCTGGGCCTCATGACCCCTGGGGCAGCTTCTAATCTTCAATCTCTCTGACTGTTTTGTTGGTGGGACTTTGCTGCCCATTCTCTGCTCAAAGGGAGGATTTGTTGACATAAATAATAATTAAAAAGATGTGTTATTAGAGACATTCCCTCCTGTGGCAGGTTCGTTTTTACCTTGTAGTAAATGAAGATCAAATTAATAGCCATCTGTCCTATTCAAGTGGGCTTTCTTCTCTTTCTTTTGTCACTCAGCACCTCCCTCTGGCCCCCAGTTGAGGCTTTCATTCAAAAGCCTCCATTCAAGGATGTGAGGAAGTCCATTCACACAGAGCAGGAGATTCACCAGAAAAAGACCTTCCTCCCACCCCAAGAATAGAAGGGAAGAAAACCTCATCGAGCTGCACAGGGGTGAGTTTTCACTCTGGGGTTCTTTATGATGAATTCGAAGGTCCCAGTGAATACTGTGTGTGTATGTGTGTGTGTGAGTAAAGGTATATGTGTATGTATGTACACACATAGACATATATGTACATAGACACATAAAATATATACTGTTTTATTTATATTAATTCATCATTTTTTAAATTTTTAGAAAAGTGAAATCTGGCATTTATGAAAATGTGGTTGTTAAGCTCTGGGGTTTAATGTTAGACAAGTAGGGAGTTAGTTTATTGAAGTGGAAAGACTGGCAAACAGTTAAAATCCCTTCTCCCTGTGTGGCCTTGGGCAAGCCCTTTGGCCTCTCCAGACCTCAGTCCCTTCATTTGTAAAATGAGGGGCTGGGCTTATGTGTTTCTGAAGTTACTTCTAGTTCTAGATCTAAAATGCCATGGCACTCAATCTCTGTGGACCTCAGTTTCCTCACATGTGAAATGAGACCTGATGTATTTTGCTTATGCTGGGGAGCCCCAGAGAGTCACATGCTTAGACAGTCACGAAGGCACAGCTTTCCTTATTTCCTGCCTTTGATGCCCTTGATTATTGGTGATCAGAAACAAGAAAGAATCCCAGAAGAGACCCTTCTTGCTCCACAAATAGCTAGGGAGAGATGTCTCCAATTTTAAAAAATGGTTTCTACCCCCAAAATGGAGAAAAAAATGAGGTTGGAAGACACTAAAAGTTGCCTTCTGCCATTAAGACTGTGGCCCCACATAGAATAGAATGCTTTGGGTCATGCACCTGGGGAATCTCAGTGGAGGGCGATTCTTGCTCAGGAAGAGGTTAGACCAGATCACCTTTGGGAGGTCACTTCCAACTCTAAAAAAAATTGAGCACAAATTTTCTGTGGATATAAAGTTACTGTGCAAAGTGGAACCAAGCCAGAAAGATCTTACTCCTGGGCCTTCTTCTACTGAAGGAAGGACGGTGGCTTCCAACAGTAGATCTGCTGGTCAAAAGTCCCCACCCAAGGGAGCCCACTTGCTAACTGCCTCTTTTACCAATATGACCTCCCAAGTCAGATGCCAGCTCACTTCTTAGGACACGTGTCTTTAGACAGTGCCCAATAGTCTTGCCAGCTAAATAACATTCATTATCCTTACGTTTGTTTTTTGGAAAATGAAATGTAAGCCTGGTCCACAGTAGCTCACTCTCCTGGGAAGTTCAAAGCCTTCTCCCGGGAGTGTGCATTTAGAGCCAATCCAAACTAGAAGTATCTTCCTGATGGCTGCTCAACCCCAAAGGAAAGGGAATGTTTTCATGGTCACTTTATACATGAGGGGCTGGATTCAAGGTCCTCTGAGGTTCCTTACAGCTCTAGGTCCAGTTAGGAAGACACTTCAGAGTGATAGGACTCAGGGCAAAACAGTTTATCTTCCCGGAGTTTGGTTTCCTACTCTGTAAACCGAGAAGGATGGACTCTATGCCTTCTGAGGTGCCAACAATCTCAAAATTTAGGATCGCTTAAGCTGGGATTTTGGCAATGCAGACAACTCCCAGTGTGAGTATTTATGTCACTATTTCAGATCACAACTCATCCATTCACTCATCACTTAATTATTAATCATCGTATACACCAGGCACCGTACAAATCACAAGCCTAAAATGCTCCCATTCTGATGAATTGCACTGAACATTGTCAGGCAGGGAGAAGTGATGGAGAGGCCTCTGCCTCCACCTGGTAAGAGATGCCTAGGGACGCTAGGGGTGTCTTGTAGGGCACATGTGGCCACTGGCACTGTTTGGACTTAAGTGGCTTTCTTTAGCCACAAGGAAGGTCTCAGTGGATGGGGGCATCAGTGGATGGGGGCATCACGAGATGGGAGCAAATGGTATAAATACAAAAGGGAACAATAAAACTAAAACCACTGGAGGATGAGCCACATGTTCACTTTCCTTCTTGACAGTCTCCAGACCAGCAGGTCCTGAACCAAGCTTGCCTCAGTTTCAGCTCAGCATTAGACTGGAAGCTTCTCCCTTCTTCCAGAGGAGGAGATGAGGTGTGTTCCAAGTGTCTGTCCCATATGGCTGGGATGATTCAGAATCGGTTGGATGGTCTGTTCCAAAGTGTAGGCATTCATGGTTTAACATAAGCTTAGAAGGAGGGCTCTAGGGAAAAGGGGGTATCTCCCTGAGCTCAGAACCTTTCAGAACCACCATTATGAGGTTAGGCGGAGGCATCTACCCACATGCCCCCCACACACACATGGACACCTCCTCATTCCCCATCACACTTGTCAGCTCCCTTTTATGTGCTCTCAGCCCCCATTAGAATGCAAGCCCCTTGAGGACAGGGACTTTCTTTTCCTTGTATTTGTATCACCATTACTTAGAGCAATCCTAGGTATACAGCAAGCGCTGAATAATTATGCTTGTTGACTTGACTCAAGAGTATCCTATGGAAACAAGAAAGGCTTCCTCCACCATCTTCTAGCCTGCCGCCCCCTCTCCTTCTGGCTCCTCCAGACTAGACCCTCAGAGCTGCTCCTTGCCATTTTCTACCCAGAGAGCTGATAGGCTTTAATCAATGGAACCATTACCTATGGAAAGGTTCTGTCCTTTGATGGTTCTGGTGTCCTCTTGTCAGTCTCTGAGACTTCCCTCCCCAGCTGCTTCTCTGAGACAGGTGTGGAAGGGCAGTTAGGTGAGGCCATAGTGCATAGAGCTCCTGGTCTGGATGCAGAAAGACTTGAGTTCACATTCAGTCCCAGATATTTCCTTGGTGAGATGAATAAAATTGAGTGTAAAAAATCAAGTCCATAAATAAAGATAGGAGATGGTTTTATGAAAAAACCACAATAAATAGACAAATCATAGGCTATTTTGATTAAAAAAGAGAGAAGAAAATGAAATCACTAACATTAAAAGGGAAAAGGGTAAATATACCACTGATGAAGAGGAAATTTAAGCAATTATAAGGAGCTCTTTTGCTCAATTATATGCAAATAAATTGAGGAATTTAAGTGAAATAGAAGAATATTTACAAAAATATAAATTGCCTAGATTGGCAGAAGAGGAAATAGAATATCTAAATAGACTTATTTTAGAAAAAGAAATCGAACAGGCCATAAATGAGCTTCCTAAGAAAAAGCACCAAAACTAGACAGATTTACAAGCAAGTTCTTTCAAACGTTTAAAGATTAACTAATTTTAATATTAAATAATTTGGAAAAATAGCAAAGAAGGGGTCCTACCAAACTCCTTTTATGATACAAATATGATACTGACACCTAAACCAAAAAAAGTAAAAACTGAAAGAAAATTACAGACCAACTGCATTAATGAACATGGATGCAAAAATTCTAAATAAAATACTAGGTTAAAGACTGCAACAAAATACTACAAAGATTATATATTACAAGCAAATGGGATTTATACCAGGAAAACAGGCATGGTTTAACATAAGAAAAACTATCAATATAATTGAATTATATCACTAATAAAAGTTTAAAAGATATTCTCCCTATTCTTGACATTTCCCTGAGAGTGGTAACAGTATTTATAAAAGCATTTTAAGGTAATAACCAGGGGAGGTGAGGGCTATAGTTATACCCATTTTACAGATGAGGAAACTGAGGCAAAGAGGTTAAATAACTTGCCTGGGGTCACACACATTATAAGCAAGCCTGAGGTCAGATTTGAACTTTTTACTTCTTGACTGCAGGGCCAACACTCTATCCACTGAGCTACCCAGTACCCCTGTTAATATTTGACACACAGATATTTGAATACAGATTATCTGCAGAATAAAGCAGTCATTTCAAGAGGCTAGAGAATTAACACCTGGGGAGCTCAGGAAGGGTCTCAAACCAGGGAAGATGCACCTGAACTGTGAATAGAAAAAGATGCAGGAGTGAGGAAGGCCAAATCCCAGGCAGGGGGTACAGCCTGTGCAAAGGTGCACAGGTGGGATACCCAGCATACCATGCAGCAAATCACTGGCAGCCAATTTAAGTAGAGCAGAGGATAAGTGAAGGATCATCATCTGAAAGGGACCTTCCTGACTTCAAAGCCATCGTCAGACACTTACTGTGTGACCCTGGGCAAGTCACTTAATCTTGTTTGCCTCTCCAGTATCTCTGCCTCAAAACCCCCAAACCAGGTCATGAAGAGTCTGAAACAGCTAAACAACAACAAATAAATACAATCCAGTCCAGATGATAAGGGATTAGAGACTGCCTCAGCAAGGCAGGGGCTGTGTAAGCACAGAGAAGGAGAGGACAGAATTTGGCGCCAGGGACATTGTGAAGGGCCAATTTGGCAAGCTCGTGAACATATAGTAAGAGACTAGAAAGGAAAATGCTTCTAGAAACTCCTCAACAACAGCGTCAATTCCTAAGGTCAGCCTTTGGCTGAGGTTTCCCGTGTCCAGTTTCTACATCACAAGTTTCAACTGGCAGAGAGAGGTCTGGGATGCGAAATGGTTTATTTATTCAGGATTGGTCACCTAAGGCTACATCAGCATAGCAAAAACCTCTGAATCACTTGGTCCATTTTTTTTTTCCAATTCAACAAAAGAAATCTGTCAAAAGGGAAGAAAAAAAAAAGCCACACACCCCAGCTGTGGCCTCCAGTCCCCAAAGTCCATCCAATCACATCAAGACAAATCAGCCTTCAGGCAAATCCACAGTCTCGATTTAAGCTTACCTGGACTTGGCCACTTGCCCAGGTCCTCAAAACCCCTGCAAAATGCCCCTGCATGGACATTTGAAAAGGTGCATAAGCCAAACAGTTGTTTTCTTCATGGGTTACTAAAGTGGGGAGAGCCTATGAGCCCAGGAGAGTTTGATCTTTGGGGGCCAAGAGTAATTGGTTTCCTGGTTAGCATATGTAAATGCCAGGTTGGTGGGTGGGATTGGGTGTGCTTCGGTGCATAAATAGAGACTCTCAGCACACCTCCACTCAGAACTTTGGAACTGCTTCCTGGCTCTTCCGGCAAGTGCAAGTAGGAGGAGCAGCAGGTAAGCCTCCGGTCCTTGCTTTCCCACACACAGAGAAGTACACCTGGGAGGAAGGGAGACTCCTGGGAGAAAGTGGAGGCAGTAAATAGGCCTCGCAGACCCAGACTGTGTACAGGACCAAGGGGCTTGGAAGGTGCTACTGGGGCCATGGAAATGACGAGGACCCTTCTGAGCCAAGGAGGGCTTGTCTGTGGCTACCATGTCCAGGCACAAAGGAGGGTGCTACCCGCCCCTTTCTTCAGTTGACCGAACCAAGACGTCCTTAGTTCTCCAGAGGAGTCCTTGATGCCAGTGATATTTCCATGTGTAAAAGGGCCAATTGCTAGACTTTCACTCTCATTCATCCTTTGTTTTTTAAAGGGTATTTATTTGACTACTAAGCCAATTTGGTTTCTGCTCTGGCCAAGCAAGCTCAAGGGTGGTTTTGTACCCAGTTTAGGAGATGCGCTTATTTCCTGCATATTGACAATAGGCTTTCTTGTTGCTTACTTCCTCTGCTGTGATAGCAATACCAGGCCTTTGTCAGGCTCTGACACAGCTGAAGTTGGAGGGGTGAAGCAGGTGAGGGCCCTGGAGCAACCCGAAATCTCAGCAGTAGTGCTTGCCGAAGACCCCTCCCCAGAGGGCTAGGACAATGGTGGCCTGCTGGCTCTGAGCCAGTCTGCGGCCCTATGCTGGGTGTGTATGAGTACATAGCAACAGATGAATGTGCCCAACACAGTACTATTTCCAGAAGGTGGTGGCCAGTTATAAAAATGCCTTTGCAGGAAGTGTGCCAAGCATAGTTCTTTCGGACTTTGAGGGACCTTGACATTAATGAGCTCAGAGAGTGTCTTTGGAAGAGGAAGTGTTCCCAGAGAATTCAGTTAGCTCCTAACTGTTCATTCTGGGCCTCTGGCAGCTGGGTGGCACGGTGACACCAGGCCAGGAGTCAGGTAGACTCATCTCCCTGACTTCAGACACTTACTAGTCTTGTGACCCAGGACACGTCACTTCACTGTCTCAGTTTCCCCATCTGTAAAATGAGCTGGAGAAGGAAATAGCCGACCACTCTAGCCTCTCTGCCAAGAAAACCCCAAATAGGGTCATGAAGAGTCAAATGCACCAAAAAATGGCTGAATAACATGATCACAGTGCCTTATAGACAGCAGGTGCCTCCTAAGTGCTTCGCCACCATGCTTCTGTGAGTGAAGCTTCCAGAAAGGGCGAAGTGGAGGGAGTAAGTAACCATTGCTCCATGGGCCAAGCACCGTGCTAAGCCTACTATGTGCTGAGCACTGTGCCAAACATTTTATCCTAATTATCCTCAGATCCTCACAACAATCCTGGGAGGTAGGTGCTATTATCATTCCCATTTAACAGTTGAAGAAACTGAGACAAACAGCGATTAAGTAATTTGCCCTGGGTCAAACCACTGGTAAGTGGTTAAGGTCAGATCTGAGCTTAGATCTTCCTCCAGCCCAGCATTCCATCAGCTTCACTGCCCACAGCCCCAGAAAGCAAAGGGAGCTCCCAGTCCTGAGCATCTTGGCGAGCTGAAGGGAAAGAGATCTCTGAATAGCTCTTTGTCTCTGTCAGTGCAGGAACTAGGGGTGTGGCTCTCTGTTTCTTTCTTTCTTTCTGTCCTGTGTAAGTGAGCAAATGCATCCTGGGATCCTTGGAATTGAATGGAATTGACCACTGAAGAGGAGAGGAGGAGAAGGTATCTCTCCCTTCATCGCAAAGCGCAGAGACCATGGGCTTGGTCCTGTGCACACGCCGTCACAAAGACGCTGATGCGTTTCTCAATTTTGCTTTTGTTTCTTCTCTCCCTTTTTTCTATTCTTTGCTGTAAGAGGTGGCACTTTTAGGAGGGGGGAGGGTAGTGATATATTTGGAAATGAAATGGTGTAGAAACAAATTCTCCATTTTCAGAAAAGAAAACAATGGTTAATTTAAGACCTGTATGTGATTATCTGACATCAGAAAACAGGCACGAGCTTGTTCTATCAGCTGGTGCTGCTCCTGGACTCGTGGTCCAACTAACGGCTCTCACAAGGTCCGCCATCTGCTGCCTTTGGCAATACAACTAATTCTCTATGCATTTGATCAAGTTCAAAATTATATCCACCTGAGAATTACAAGATTCATGTGAGAAACATACATCTTCAGAGACAAGGGGAGGACTTGGGCTGAGGGGCCCTGAGTTTGAACTCCATCACAGATATGCACCAGCTGTGTGACCCTGAGAAACTCACTTATTTCTAGGGGATTGGTTTCCTTATCTGTAAAATGGGGACAATGATATCCACAAACCTCACAGGGTTTGTCCCTGATCCTTCACTGACTCACTTATCCACCTTCCCTTACCATTCAGCTGACACTGAAGTTCTAGAGTAAGGAGCCCAACATTTCCTATAAATAAGGATTCTAGAACAAAGAATGTTCTAGACTAATGAAAGCTGGACTAATGCTGGTCCTATGAGGCACATGGACACACAGAGTCTTGGCATTTGGGAATCAGAAGAGACCTTGGGTTGTATCATCTCCATACAGAGTAGAAACAGACTTTGTGACAGTCAACTCAAGGGCTGCCTCCTTTGGGAAACCTCCCTGCCCTTGGTAGTTTCTCTCCTCTCCTCTCCTCTCCTCTCCTCTCCCTGTCCCTTCCCCTGTCCCTCCTCCCGTCCCCTTTCCCTTTCCCTTTCCCTCTCTCTCTCTCTCTCTCTCTCTCTTTCTCTCCACCCCCCCATCCCCTAACCATTTTTGTACTCTATTTCTGTATGTACCTGTTCTGTCCCTCTCATAAAAAATAAGTTTCTTGGGATCAGGAATGGTTTTTTGGGACATCTGTATCCCTAGAGCCTAGTATAACTCTTTTGGGCATATTTGGTGATTTGAAAAAAAGAAAAATGTGTTTCTGAATTGAATAGGATGGAAGTAACAAGGCTGGCTGTCTCTAAATGAGACATCTGTCTCCTTACCATCCCCAATACGGATGCTTTGCTTTTGGATAAAGCTCCTCCAATTTTTCCCAGTGGCGGCTTTCACTGAAAAAAAACAAACAAAGTGGGGGTGATGACGAGGATGGCAGGGGGATTCCAGGGGGGAGGAGGAGGATGCTTCTGATGACGATAGTGATGATGGCAATGAGGAGGAAGATGAGGAAAAGGAGGATCCTGGCGGGGATTTCCGTGGTGACAATGGCAACAAGGGGGACGGTGGTGATGGTGACAAAGCCCGTGACAAGGGTGCTGGTGATGACGGAGATGGTGGCAGGATTGCACGAGCGATGGTGCTCACGACTTGTGCCAGTAGATGCGTTAATGGAACTGTGGGGAGCACCTTCCTCCTAACACGCAGTGAGGCAGCTAGCTGGGGCATTTTTGCCCCTGTGTTACAGATGAGGAAACTGAGGCTTAGCAAGGAGAGGTGACTGCCTATGATTGCACAGCCTCAGAACAGAAGGGGAGGGTGGAGGATAATCCAGATGACTATCCCAAAGCAGAATCGTTGACACGTTTTAAAGAGATCATTGAGAACAAGCTCTCTCGGTGTCAGTCTCAGTCAAGACACCCACGATGCAGAAATCATGAGCAAGGTGAAGTTCCATTTCCTCAGCAGAGTGGCCCAGCAAAGGAGGGCCATTACATGCCCAGCAAAGCCAACTTTCTGCCACTCCTTGGATCTTAAGCTGAGATTTTGCAAAGTCAGTCACCTTTCTTTCCTCTCCCTCATCCTCATCCTCAGCATTAGCCATGGAGAAGCTTTCAGTGTCCATGTTCCTGCTCCTGGTAACCATCTCTCACTCACTGGCCAAAGATATTACACCCAAACCTGGGGCCAAGAAGGAGGAAACTCAACCCAAGCTGCCCCAGACTCTCTCCAGAGGTAGGAATCACTTGTTCTCATGGTACTTTCCATTGCTATTGCTGCCCTGAAGGGTACAAATCAGTCTGACTTTGCAGATGCTGGCTTCAATATTCCCTGTACTTTAATTTGTTATATGGTCCCCTGGGTTTGTTTTCTGAGCCTGAATTTTCAGAGTCCAAACCCCTTCTTGAACATGGCATGCCCAGATATGCCTTGCAGCTTTGCCACCTTGCCCATTGACTTTGGGTCTGAAGTAATATATCAGTCTGGTAAACTCTCTCTCGATTTCCCTCCAGGCTGGGGTGATAAACTCTTCTGGACGCAGACATATGAAGAAGCCTTGTACAAAGCAAAGACCAGGTAAGCAACCAGCATTTACTGTGTGCCAGGGATACAAAGACCAAAACAAAAACATTCCCTGCCTTTCAAGAGCTTATATTCTACTGAGGCGAAAATATGTGCATAGACAAGTGAACCCAACATCAATACCGAGTCATGTCAGGGAGGAGAGACACCTGGGAGGATAAGTAAAACTCTGTTGGCGGAGACAGCAGCTGCACTGAGCTCTGAAGGTTCCAAGGGGATAAGGAAAGGGGGGAGGGAGCAACCTGTGCAAGGTGGGAAGTCGGATGTCCCAGGAGGAGAGAACGGCCAGTCATCCGGCTTAAGGCTGCAGTGATGCTTTTTTCTTTAAAAGGTCTCACTGATGCCATCTAGTGTCTGATCTCTACATTTAACAATCTCCATTGGCAAAGGATATAGTTAAAAATACATTTGTGGAAAATCAATAGCAACTAACAGCCTATCCCTCTTTCTTCCTCCCTCTCTTTCCCTCCCTGTCTCTCTCCTCCTTCTCTGTCTCTCTCTCTCTGTCTCTGTTTCTCTGTCTCTGTCTCTGTCTCTGTCTCTGTCTCTGTCTCTCTCTCTCTGTCTCTCTCTGTCTGTCTGTCTCTCTGTCTCTGTCTCTCTCTCTTTCTCTCTCTCACCCTCCCCCATCTGGGTCTATCTCTCTCTCCTCTCTTGGTCTCTCTATCTCTCTGTCTCCCCCTCCCCACCTCTTTCTTTTCCCGCTCCCCTCTCTCTCCCTCCCTCCTTTGTTCTAGCAACAAGCCCTTGATGATTATTCACCACTTGGAAGAGTGCCCACACAGTCAAGGTACAGCTAATAGAAGGGGAAGGGGGAAAACTGCCATTGTTATAAAATAATTATAAGTGACTTCAAAGTTTCTTTCCATGTGTTTCTGGAAACCACTGGCGTATGAGCCACACCAAGTGTCATCTATGCCATGGTGTTGTTTTAGCTGGAATCTGGCTAAGTGGTCAGCTTAACACAAGGCAGAGAACAATAGTCCCCTCAGTGATGCATGAAGAGGTTAATTTGGCCTCAATATTGGACCACCTCAAAAACCCAACAGGAACAATCCTAAAGTGTTTTCATGAGTTCTTTGTTTGTGGTTGCTCATAAGCTTACACACTTTGTGGGGGTTGGGGTAAAGACATGTAACTGGTTGTAGGCACTTAAAAATTTGTCCCTTTATTGCAGCTTTGAAGAAAGTGTTTGCAGAAAGTAATGAGATCCAGAAACTGGCAGACAAATTTGTTCTTCTCAATCTAATTGTAAGTTTAACTTCCTCGATTTTATTTTTGATGGTCATGAAGATCTTTCATTTGTCAAATTTTTTCCAGTCCATCCTTGACTTCATTGAATGACTTATGGGAACATCGAATGGGCTGGTGGAAAGGACTCTGTGTGTAAGTGTATGTGCTTGAAAGGGTCATTATTAATTTTGAAAATATTGATGTTATTAAAATCCAACTGAGCCACTGTTGGATGCCAAACATCACTCCAGTCCAGTTTCTCAGAGACAGAAGTGTGATTCTGGGCATCCAAGATCATTCAGAGGTTTTGCTGCAACCATAACGTTTTTGACATGAGCCTCATAAGAAAAAGTCTAATGGAGGTAGATCAGGAAGCTGAAGTGGCCACACAGGAGGAATTCCTCTGTTTATCTTCCAGTTTGAGAGAGTGTCTGTCACCCAGAAAGTGACTCATGCACAATTCATACTGGAAGGGCACCCCATCTTATTAAAATAAATATTTTAATATTAAAAATTCACAAACCCAAGTGAAAAAGAAATGTGAATAATCAAAACTCTCAAGTCATCATTTGGGGAATCTGAAGTATTTAGACAGCTGAAGTTTTTCAAATTTAAAATGACTAAGACTTTTGGGACAGCCTGGGCATATAGTATATCTAGGTATTTGTGTGTGTGTGTGTGTGTAAGGGTGTATAATTTGAACACATATCCTAAGATGTTAAATACCATGCTTTCCATGACACCACCTGTTCTGTCAGCAATCCTTACTAGGTTACCTAGAAACTACCCACCTGAATCAAACATTGTATTATGACCATGGTACTGAAACAACAAAGGCAATAATGTTTAGTGAGCTATGAACTCCTCACCAGCCCAGAACACCAAGCCCCTGCTCCCCTTCCACCATGCAGTCTCTCCCCCATCCCTCAGGGGCACTTGTGAGCAAGATCTCAGATCTTTCCCCATGCTTCACTTCAACTAGTTTTTGCTCTAAGTCTATTTGGAGCACAAGGTTATTCCTCATGTGATATAATTCCTATTGCCTTCCCTGTTACCTTTCCCAGATACATTTTATTTTTAAAGTCATTGAAAATAAACTT
>NW_027185872.1:1519013-1580859 GCF_028583685.1 Petaurus breviceps papuanus
AAGGAAGGAAGGAAGGAAGGAAGGAAGGAAGGAAGGAAGGAAGGAAGAGAAAGAAAGCAGAGGATCAGAAATCTAGAACTGGAAGGTTCTGGACTGCAGAGGTCATCTAGTCCAATCCCATCATTTTAGAGGTCCAGAGAAATGAAATATCTTGCCCAAACTCACCCAGGCAGGAAATCATTTCAGGATTTGAACCCAGGTTTCCCCTCTATCTCTCAGTAGACATGATTATCCTGCACAATAGAGCACATTAGAAGCACCTGAGTTCTATACAAGTGACACATAGGCTCTAGTTTTTTTCTCCAGCTTTTATAGGCAGATGCATCTCTCCTCTCTAGCTAAATTGTACTGCTTATAGGCATGGAGTGGCATTTCATGCTTTATTTTCTATAGGCCATAACCCCTCCTCCATTACTAGCCACCTAACGGGCACCTGGTGATGTTTGAGACTCTTTATTAACTAGGGGAGAAGTGACCTAGAACACTAATTGTTCTTTCTAAATTACAGTATGAAACCACCGATAAGCACTTGTCCCCTGACGGCCAGTACGTCCCTCGGATCATGTTTGTGGGTAGGCACTGGGCCCTGTTCATCACTTCTGAGCATGCCATCCTTGCTGAAATATTCAGTCGTGGCGCAATATAACAGAGATGGTGGGGAATGACATGACTGAGGAATGGGACGATGCCGTCCTTCCAAACTCCTCCTCTTTCCCTGATTCTCACTAGAAAAAGAGCCTTGAGCTGAAGGTGCACAAACCCATGCCAAGTCCAGAAAACTCCCAGGCAGCTGTTTGAGAGAACTGGGCATGACTCTCAGTAAAATCTAGAGACGTCGACATGCTAATTCGGCGTATCTAGAGACTGTGTGCCATCTGGCACTGGCCAGTTAACTCTCCTTAACTTGTCCTGGCTCCTGCCTTCCAGAGGATCAGTGCTAGGCTGGATGGAGGCACTGTTTGATTCTGGATGACCCTCCCAGTCAGAGTGCCTTTTATAGGAAATGCTTATTGGGGCTTCTTTCCCTAAAAGGGGCTACTTGGAAACTGAGCTGGCCTTTGGTTTTCCTCTGCAGATCCGTCCTTGACAGTTAGAGCAGATATTACCGGGAGATACTCCAACCGACTCTATGCTTATGAACCTGCTGACACTCCACTGTGTATGTATTACCCAGGGCAAGGGAAGGGACAGAGGGAGATGTAGCAAGAGGGGGGAGCAGGAGAAATCAGAAAGCACTATGGGCGATAGAAATAGATGTTCTTTCAACTCTCTTAACATTCTGTGATTCTTTATTTAGATGTTTCCAAAATCCTCCCAGTGATATGGAGAAGCTGATATCTTTTGTTTGTTTCTTTGTTTTTAATGTTCATCCATGAAGGCTATGGGTCACTGTACCTAGACTAGAAATCAACCAAAGCCAGTCAGACTGTCTTAGCTTTATTGTTTGAACTACCTCTCATGCTAATCTGAAGGGCGTGGTTCCAGAGAAATATCTGACTTAGACTCAGAAAGTTCTTTGTGCCTATTTCACTTCTGATTGGTCACTTGTATTTTCTCTACAAGACATTTTAGGGCCTCTACCTTAAAAATTAAAAACAAAGAAACCCAAGAAGTATGGTAAAGAAATCATACTTGGGTCCAAGATCCTCCCCAACTGACATGTGAATGGCTTCAAGAAGAACAAAAGATAATCAGAGAAGGCAACGCATTTCCTCCCCATCCTCCCTCTTAGAGCATTTCTCTTCCAACCACATTTCTGGTTTTTCTGCTGTTTTCTGATCAGAGCAAAACTTTGTCTCTTTCCATTTACATAAAATGAAGCATTATGGTATCATATGATCTTGGTGAGACACTCCATGCCAGTGTAACACCCACCTAGAAATTAAGGGAAAACATGATCTATTCCTATTCTGTATGTTTTTATATGAACTGACACAAATCTGAATGCTCCACTGAGAAAATCTCAGGGGGAAAGGTTATGTCAATGAGCACTTGGGGCGGGGAGGGGCAGGGGAGGGGGAGACCAAGGCAGCCTGCTGGTACATTTTATGAATTGGCTACAGAGTAAAGGTAATGGGGACTGTCCTTAGGGGAGTGGCAGCAGGGAGCAGTCATTACAGCCCCATTCACAACTTCCTTTTCTTTCTATAATACCCATTGCCCATCTTGATATGTCTTATTTTGGCCCTTTGGTCAACATTAAAAAGGTACATTTGAAAGATAAATTCTAAATCGGCCTTAAACATTTTCTGCCAATGGAACTAAGTTTTGATAATAGAGAGCCTGGAGAACAATTACCAGTACAAACTGATTTTTGGTAACACAACCCCTTTTCTGATTTTATCACATATTTTCCCCACAAGTCCAGTACTAAAACTGTAACCAACAAAATTTCCATATTTCTCTGAACACACCTGCATCTCCTTATTGACAGTGAAGCCACTGCCTACCTACTTCATCTATGTTTTCATCTTTTTCTCTTTAGTGCTTGACAACATGAAGAAAGCCCTGAAGTTACTGAAGACCGAATTGTAAAGGAAAGATCGACACTTCTGTCCTCTCTGTGTTCAGTCATGGATTTTGGAGTATTGAAGAGATCAGGCAGATTCTTGTTGAGAAACACAGAAACACTGGTCTATGTACAGAATTAGGATTATGGCTTAATGTTTCTACAGCAACATTGTTTTGTACTTGGTGTTAATGCATTAGTTGAGGGGAAAAAAGGAGCATTCCATAACAGTAAGCCATGATTATTTTTTTTAATAAATCTTTTTTTTTTGAGTATTGAAGGTGTCATTTTTGAAAGACAGATTTCTCCCTTGAAATGTGGATAGGGTTGCTTGTATAATCAGATAACATTTATTGTACATCTAGGTATGCTCCATAGCAGAGAACATGCTAGTCTGGGAGACTCAAGCATTGATTCAGAGCCTGCCTTTGCTACTTGCCTGCTGGCTGATCCCAGGCAATTCTGTAAAACAATGAAGTCATCTTAGGTTTGTGATGTACAGTGTGTGTATTCCCAGTCTGATGAAATTATATACATTGACAGTGATGCATAGAGCATGGAATACTATGCCAACTTAGTCGTGGGTCATGGTAAAAACACAGCTGAAGCAACATGGGTCTCAAAGGCTGACAAAATGATAGGCTTGACTGAAATATAAACCAGACTTGGTGACCTTGTCTTTGTAGAGAGGACCTCGGCTCTCATCAGCATCACCAGGATTATACCTTTGAATATGGAGGATTAGGACAAAGAGGCCATTTGGGTCAACTGTATGATGGCGCATCCAAAAAGAGATGCATTGGGATTATCAACTAGAATCTCTATGGCTCTTAAAGTTGCCAAGGTGCACTCCCCATGTTAGTGCATGTGATCCTCACTTCAACCCCAGGAGGTATGTGTTAATATTACCCTCATTTTACAGATGAGGACATTGAGGCTCAGAGAGGTCAAGTGATTTGCTGAGATCCCACAGCTACTGTCTGAAAAGTATTTGACCTCCAGTCTTCCTTACTCTTAAGTCCTGCACTATTACTGCACCACTAAGCTGCACAAGGAACTCATTAAGGCTTGCTGTCTAGGAATAAGGAAGTGGTAGCTCTTCTGTCCTATGCCCTGGTTAGACCACACTAGGTTATATAGTGTTCAGATCTGGGCTACACATTTTAGGAAAGACATTGACAAGCCAGAGAGTGTCCAGAAGAGGGTGAACCAGACGGAGAGAGAACTAAAATTCAGATTGGTGAATATTGGTTGAAGGGATTAGCAAATGTTTAGCTTAGAGAAGAGAAGGCTAAGGAAGTCATCAAAACTGCTCTCAAATATTTAAAGGACCTTCACAAGGAAGAGGGTTACACCTGTCCTGTTTGGCCCTGAAGGGGTCAGAACCAGGAGTACCGGGTAGAAGTTTTAGAGAAGGAAGTCCAGGCTGGATGTCAGACAACAAACAAAAAACAAACAAAACCTTCCTATCAACCAGAGCTATCCCAAAGTGGAATGGCCTGCTTTGGGATGCCAGGGTTCCCCGCCACTGGAGACCTTTAAGCAAAGGGCGGATGACCTTCTCTTGGGAAGGTTTGTGACTGGGTCCAAGTTGGATTGGCTGGCCCTATCCTCTCGGTTCTTCCTTCATTTTTCAGCACTCACTGGAAGTAAGGTCATCTTTCTAATCCTTGGATTTATGGGTGGTGGAGCATGTGACCATCCCTCATGGCTCTAAGGAGGGGGAGGAGGAACTCACAAAAGAAGAAGCATGCATGACATGATTTGTCCTTAATAAATCCATGCTAACTTATAGCAATCACCTCTTTCCTTCTACACACTCCCAAATTGTCCATTCAACAATCCAGTCTATGGTCTGAAGTATCAGTCTTTCCCTTTTTGAAAACCGAAATGGTTGGGGCCTGTCTCCTGTTCTGAGTTATTTATCCCATGCTCCTGGCACTAAGGAGAAAGGTTCTGTATTCAAACCCTGCCTGTGTGACCATAGGCCAGTCCCTTCCCCCCATGGGCTTCATTTTCTTCATTTGTAATATACAAGATTTGGATTGGCTAGCTTCTGCTATCCCCACCAGATCTAAATACATGATTTGTAATGGGAGTTTTTGGTTTCATGTAAAAATTTTCAAGTTCTTGTATCTGTATTTGCATGTTTATTATTTTTTATTATTAACAAGGTTGTAGTAAAAAGAGAAAGAATACAGACATGTTAATAGGATGAGAGCTGAAACATACATTGGAAATCTCCCTCTTGTAGAGATGAGGAAACTGAGGCCCAGAGAGGATGGGTTGCCCAAGGTCACCCTAGTAGGCAGCAGAAGGTATGGGATTTGACCCTATGTCTTCTGACTCCAGAAGCAGCAGCATTTCCACTGTATGATGAATAAGCCTGATGGTCCCTAAGCACTTGGCCCGCAGCAGCTTCCTTACAAACCCTACATAGTCAACCATGATAATTAGTTTTGAACTTGAAATGCTTGTTGATCAATTTAATTTGACCCAAAATGGAATGTTCTTTCTGTTTGCTGGTTAACAAGACATCCACCGTGACAAGCAGGAACCAAAGAAAATAAAACGCCCCAGAAGGCATCCATCCCCTCTTCCCCACACAATTCAGCCATGTTGGCTGGTGGTGGTGGGCACAGGAGGGAGAGGAAAGGGGCAGAGCTGCAGAGGAACCCAAGTCATCCCTTTTAGAGAGACCACATCAGGTGCTAATGCTGGAGCTGGCCTCTTCCCTGCCCTCCACAAAGGCTCCAAACCTTCCCACAAAAAGCCGCTTTAGCCCCCACTGCATCCAGGGCAGGCATCCCTGGTGGCTGTCCCTAGGCCCTTAGATAGAGCATCCCTCAGAACATCCAAAGGAGGGTAATTCCAGGGCAAGGGGATCACACAGGGAAGATTCCCCCTCCCGCAAGGGGCCAGTCCTACCAGGGTGGAAGGTCCCCTGACCAGAATTTAGGAAAGCGCACTGAGACACAAAGCTAGTGATTCATAATCTGTCCCAATTTTTCTACTTTCTATCAAGTGGGACACCTCTCCCCAAAAGTGTACAAATGCAACCAAATACTAGAATTTGAGGACAGGGCCTTAGGCCAATACCTTCACCCAGAAAGATGAAGTGGCTTAGACACAGAAGGGGCCTGAGAGGGCATCTGGTCCAAACTACATATACATATATATATTATGTATGATATAATTATATATAGAATATAAATATGCATGTACGTTATATATTTATATATGTATTTGTAAATGCATGTATATATACAAACATACATACACACATGTGTAGACAGATAGATAAAGAAACTACAGCTCAGAGACCCCACATTCCTTGACCAAGGACACACAAGTGGTGGGTGCCAGAGGCTGGATTTTAGTCTGCTTTCCTGACTCCCAATCCAGGCTTCATGGCTCTATAACACTCTGGCCAAAAGCCTGGGATGCCAACCTGCCTCTCATTGCCTTTTACTTTGTGACCTTAGGCCAAAACTTGTCCTCTCTGGGCCACAGTGTCCCTACCTAGGCATGAGAAGATTGGCCTCGATGTTCTCTGAGGCCTTCTCCAGCTCTAGGTCCTATCTTCCCATCTACAAGTTAGTAGAGGGTAGAGTTTAGGCCAGAAGCCAGCTTGGGACAGGACTGACCACAACAGGCAAGACACAAACGTCTCACTTAACCCCCACTAAAACTCAAATGCCATAGTCAAAGATCAGATTCTAGGTCTAATTGCTTTTCCTTTACACAATCTAACAAACCTGAATTTCCAGTTCTACAGTGTGTAGGAGACCAGAAACTGCAAAGTGGAGGGTCTGGAATGTGCAGCAGGTGGCCAGTGATGCAGGAAGGGGAGGAGAGACAGAGCAATCTCTAAAAGGTGTCTGGAGCCCTTGGGTATAGGAACAAGTGGCACCCCCTCCCGGGACTCTGTGGATCGCTGTGGCTGGTAATAATTCATAGTCATGACAATGGTGCAGCGTCATTGAGGGAAGACTTGTGTTCAGCTGCTCTTTGGGGGAAGGCAGGGAAATGTGTGCCACCTCTTCAGGGTCCTTCCATCCCAAACCATTCCAATATTTCGTGTCCAGTCTGTGTGTCCAAAGGGAGGGATGTGTGTGAAAGGGCCTGAGTGCTGGGTGAGAAGCTGCGATCATCCTAAGTTCATTCTCTCCTTCTTGAACCTCAACCTCCTCCTCTGCAGAATGGGGATGTCATGGCATTCCTTTACCAGGCTTGTGAGAATTAAGGGAATTAACATACATAATGTGTTTTGCAAACCGTGCATTATATAGAGGTTAGTTAGCATTGTTACTGTTGTTAATGGTTGTTCAAAACTCCAGAAATAACAGAGATGGAAGGTTGCAGACAAAGTGGTCCAGTTAGCACTTGAGGCCCTGTGATAGATGGGCCCGAGGTATTGTTTTAGGAGATTCAAAGGTTCACTGAGGCCAGAGAGGAGAGCAGAATAACCTGGCCCCTTTCTCACACATTATGAGAATGTTATCTTCTCTGGAGGTGGGGAGGAGGGTGAAATTTCCTCAAGCAGCTCCTGGGAAGCATTTCCCTCCAAACACATGCAGTTAACAACCTCCCTTTGGGTATTCCTGGTCATGGCTGGCCATGTGTAGTGGACAGGACCATACTGGGAGGGAAGGCACAGAGGCTGGCTTTGATTTCTTTAGGGAAAAGGGTAAAAGAAGAGAAAAACTGAGGCTTGGGGACATAACTGGATGAGTGTAGGGTTAGAAAGTCATTTACTAAATACTGTGTACTGACAGAGAACCCCACATCATGGATCACTGTATGTTAGGAAGAGCCCCTGGAAGGACTCGTGGAATTTAATTTTTTTTAAACTTTCTTCTTGCTCTTACCTCATGGTACCCAGCATAAGGGTGGAATTTTGCATGGAGGGGTAACAAGGCTAGCATGGACTCCCATCTACCCTGCCTCTGCATGAAGGACAGGTAAAGTACCAACTGCCTGAGGTCCCTTCACTAAATGCTTTAGCAGCAGTCCTCTCCCCCTCCAATGCCCTCTCCCAACCCTCAACCTGAGGATGGCAAGCTACCCCTTATGCCCAGTGGGGAGGAAGCATAAGGAAGGGCTGTGTGATAAAGGAAGAGAATTGGGGGAAATACAGGATCTGGGCTTCGATGCAGAAGAGTTATTCCTGTATAAATAACTAGTCCAATCTCTTTGGAGAAGTCATGGATAATGGTCAGTGAGGAGGTCCAGTGTGTGCCAGAGCTCAGGACATCTGGAGAGCCTAAACTGTCTATGGAAAACTCTTATCTGGACTTGATCTGAGAGATTCTCAATGACAACAGAAGACAGCTTTGGATTCAGTCTATGCATTTTTGAGATATGCATGGAGTACTTCTGTGGAAAAGAGCTTGGTGCCACTTTCTCCCCCTCCCACCATCTTCACTCCTCCTCTACAAGGACCAGTCTCATAAAGACTTTATGGAGATGAGAAAGTAGGCATATGGGTCTCACAGGACATTTGCAAGGAGATTTGGAAGGCACCTCAGCACCAGCTAGTCCAGCCCATACACAAAATGGATCTCCATTGCATCGTACCTGGCCATGATCATCAGAAAGACCTCCAAGGAGGGTGAACCCACTACCTCCTGAGGAAGCACATTCCACTCACTGTGAGGAAATTGTTCTTGACCTCTCACCTAAATTTGCCATTCTGAGGCTTCCCCCAGCTCTGCCCTCTGGGGTCAGACAGAACCAATCCAGGCCTCACTGATCCCCACAATAGCCTTTCCTGCACAGTCCTTGAAGACAGTTATCATGCCTCCCCTAAGTCTGTTCCTCTTTTCTAAGGCTAAACACGCCCAGTTCTTTTAACTAAGCAGAGCATGTCATGGACTTAGGGCCTCTCACCATGCTGACTGCACTCTGGACCCTTTTCAGCTTATCAACATCTTCTTAAACAGAGATACCGGAAAACAAAACAATACTCTGAATGAAGTCTCATGAGGCCAGAGTATAGTGGACCCACCAATGCCCTGATGGCTCCTCATCTTATTACAGCTCAGACTGTATTAGCTTTAGGGGCCAAATCCACTCAAATCTCCATGGTCTTTTCCTGAACCGCTTTCTCTCAATGTCTCTTCCATTTTATACTTGTAAATTCATTTGGGAGGAAGGCGAATCATCATGTCATTTATTCCTATTGAATTTCATTGTATTCAGTCCAAAGTTCTACTGAACATGATCCTTTTATATCCTGACTCTGGCATCTATTAGCCATCCCTTTCATCCTTGGGTCATCTTCAAGATTAATCATCTAGACCTCTACACAAGTAAATGATTTGGCAGCTGACATTTCTGTGGGTAGGCTGTGGCATATTAATCTCTCCTTGTTAACTAAATCACCAAGTGACTGAGTCTGAGAGGGGGGGAATTCACTTCAAGTGATTGAGTAAGCACTTATTAAACATCTACTGTGTGCCAGGCACCGGGGATTGAAAGGTGAAAATTGACAAGAGTCCTCGCGCACCAGGAGCCTAAATTCTGAGGTCTGCGGACACCTCCACACAGCTAAGTAAATGAACAAGATAGGGATTCCCAGTTTGTAAGTGGAGAACATGGAGAATGCTCCACTGGGAGTTGGCCTGTCTATTAGAAAGCTCTTTGTAATTGCTAGAATTTTGAACAACCAGTAACAGCAGCAGCAACAGTAGCAACAGCCACTGCAACAGTAGCAATAGCAATAGTAACAGTAGCAGCAACAGTGGCAATAGCAGTAAACTAGCTTCTATACAATGGCTTGCAAAGTACTTTGTGTATGTTAACTCACTGGATTCTTACAAGCCTGTGAGGGGAATACTAGGGTATCCCCATTTCACAGAGAAGAAAACTGAGACTCCGAGGTTGTGATTTGTTCAAGGTCAGTTAGTGTCTGAGGGAGGGGGTGAGCTCAGGTCTGTGCTGATGCCAAGTCCAACCATCTATCCCCAGAGCCTAGAAGTTGCCACCACTTTCTACCAATCAGTGCACCCCACCAAATGCCTTAGGAAAGTAGGTATTTAATTGGGTTTGTCAGTAGTAGAAGGGTTCCAGCTGGAATGCCAGTCACTCTGATCAGCTAAGTGAAGCACAGAACAGACCTGATGTGGCCTCAGAGTCCAGGGCTCAGGTCCCAGTCGTGTCTCCCATGACCTCTGTGCCCCACCCAAGTTCCTGTCTCTGGGGGTCTCAGGTTCCTCACCTGTAAAAGAAGCTAGAGTTGGCTCCCTTTAAAACCCTGGATAATCCTAGCCTGAGTCACCAATGGACTCCTGAATCTTTAATGTACTGACCAAATATGATAAAAGTTTCATGTGCTTACTTAGAGGCAAATAAAGGAAGTTAAACAGAGTTAAGCAAACACCTTCCAGGCAGGTCAGGAGGCTCATACAAGGAAGTAAGACACAAACTCTCACTGCCCAGGATGGGATTTCCTCCACCCTGGTAGACTGTCATTTTCAAGTTGCTCTCTCTGGTCCAACTTCACAAGCAGCCTTGGGCTCTGGGAATCAGCCATTGTGGCCTCAGGCAGTTCAGAGTCAGAGTCCCTGGGCTGAAAATCATTCTTGAGAAGTTTTCTTTGTATTGGTGTTAATTTTCTGCCTGGAATTGTCTGGTTTTGACAACATGGCTGGCAGGGCTCATGGTCTGTGGGGGTAGGGTGGTAGAGAGACATAGCAGAGTAAAGGGAAGAGAGTTCTGGAGTTGGAGGAGTTAGATCCTCCCTCCTCTCTGCTAGCTGTGTGACCCTAGGCAAATCACTTAACCTCAGCTTCCTCATCTGTAAAGGGGGAGGTCATGGCACCTGCTTTCCAGGAGACTCAAGTGACTTCCTGAATGTCAAATCCCTCACCACCGAGAGTAGCACTTCTTAAACTGTGGGTCAAGTAACTGAATGTGGGAGTTGTGAAAAATTTGGCAACAGTAAGAAGTTTCTGAACATCAACAACCAAAAACTAATTCAAAATCAAACACATAATGAATCTGAGGTGTTTCTGGCAGCTCTTGCCTGTGTTGCATTTGAAACTTCACTGCAGCCTTGGTTTTGAACACACAACATATGCACTTTTGCACTGTGCATGCCATCATGCCAAAACTGCCAGAAACACCTCAGTTCAGATTCGAGACTACAATATTTGATGAATTGCAGTGTCTTTACTATACATACAAAATCACTCAATGAATCCTGGCTTGGAAGTAGGACAGAATTTCCAACAATTTCTGAAATGGCCCTAAACATCTTTCTGTCATTTTTGTGTTATATATTTAGGGAAAGCAGTGTTCTCAGAATTGAAGATTGTAAAATCAAAATATTTATCAGCTCTGAAAAACATTAAAGATGTTCTGCATCCTGCAGTATCAAATTTTCCACCAAGATCTAATTCTTTATGTAAAAATAAACAAGCAGGTTCATGTTATTGGTATGCAAATTTGCTTTCATCTTTAATAAATGGTAAAATTATATGTATGCCAAAGAATGGATTTAAAATAATTTTTATGTTTTATTATCAGTAAATGTTTGATTTGTATACCTATTTTATATACCTATGTACCTGGGATCATGTAAAAATTTCTCAGGCAAAAAGGATTAGAGTGTGGAAAAAAATTAAGAAGCCCTAACTTAGAGTACCAGGTAAAGGTGAGCTTTTAACCTGCCTGAGGACAGGTCAGGCAATGGTTAAAGGACCTGAGTGGGACTTATGAAACAGCTCGGGCTAACTCAGTGGCTACATGAAGGCCAAGCAATAAAGCATCCATGGGAATAGCAGCTTTTGTTACAAAAAGATCCATTTTAAAGGGGGGTGGGGGTGCTTGTCTGGGAGGTATCAAGCTCCAAGTGAGAATTCTTGACTGCCAACCAAGCCCCCAGGGCCTTGTAGAGGCCCCTACACTCCCATCAGACCTGTGTGTCCTCCTAGGACACAAAGACTATGGCTCATTCACAACCTTGAGAAGCCCACCTGCCAACGGGGACAGCCTACAGCCACAAGGATTCACCAGATAACATCTCAGACCACCTGGAAGGAAGCACTGGGGGCTGGATGGGGCTGGGAGGGGAGAGATTATGGAGAAAGAACAAGAGTCAAGAAGGAATCTGAAGATGGTTGACACAAGGACCCTCCATACTGTGAAGGGAAATTGCATTGAAAGACAATAGGACTTTGGTCATTGCACCCAGAAGCACAAAGATCCAAGCATGGCTCCCATCTCTTGGGATAGAACAGGCATCAGATAAAGTGCACCATGTCCAGTAAGGCCAATGGATTAGTTAACTGAGGTCAACTGCTTATGGGGGGGGGGGGAGGGATAAGGGATAGGACTGGGGGCAGGGAAGAGAGACTGGAAATTGGCAGGGATATTTCCAAAATCCGAGTATTGCAAATTTACACTATTTATAAAGAAGAAAGTCCTAAGACAAGGCTAATTGAGTATCTATCCCTTCTGAAGTTCACAACAAGAATAACTATTATCACTGCCATTATTATCAAGAGCCAGACTGCTCTAGTGGTAGCCTTGCCATGTGGAGGAAGGCCTCTAGCAGATCAGGTGGAGCCCTGGAGGGAATCTATGGAAGGATGTAGACCAAGGTGCCAGAGGAAAGGCAGGCATGGAGGAGTTACAATCTGTATTTTGGAGGGAACTCCCAAATCACAGGGATCCCAGAGACATTTGAGACTGTCCTGTTACTGCCAGGACTCAGATGCATCTTCATTTAAGGACTTTCTCCATCTGGCTCCTACCTATGTCAGCAGCCTTCTTTCATATACTTCTCCTTCCCCTTTCACAATCTCTAGTCTAGCCCAACCAACAATTTACCCCTCCTCCCCCACCCATCGCTCCCCTCAATTCCTCCCCACTAGGTGTCCCCTGTGGTTGTATTGCATCTCCCTTGCCCTCTTCTCAGAATCTTTGTCATCCTCCAAGATTCAGCTCAAACATACCCTGTTCTGGGAAGCCTTCTCTTTTCCCTCCTCTTCTCCCCTGTCTAGTTAGTTAGCACTTGTTCCCTATCCCTCTCTCCTCATTCTGTACCACTTCTTGATGAAGTTTTAAGCTTTAAGCATGTAAGCTCCTTGAGGGCAGGGCTATTGTATGTCTGTCTTTGTGTCTCACATAGTGTCTTGCTGGAGGTGCTTAAGAAATGTTTGCTGATTTACTCCATATCAATGTCCATCCAATGATAACTTTTGCCAAACCAAGAGCTTGTGGATCCAGGAGGATGTGACCAAAAGAGCTAGAACAAAGCCATGCCCCCTATGTATCTGTACATCAAAGCTGACCACCCCCACTGAAGGACACACACAGCTTCAAGGATGAAAGCCAGGCCAGCAAGGCCATCTCCAATGTGCACACTAACGATGGTGTTGTCATTTACAAGCCAGAATTCCTTGTTTGAATCACCATCAAGTAGGCAAAACCTTCTTCTAAGAAATCCACAGAAGGAAAACCAGTTCTCTGTGACCTAACCCACAAATGAGTCTTTCTTTCTTCAATTCCATTAACACACACTCACACACACAAAAAGGTTTTCCATCTTTAATTTTTTTTTAAATAAATGACTTAGCTACAATTCTGTTCAAACTGGAAATCATGACAATCACATTCCAATATACTTGTGTTTGAAAGCTTCCCCAGGATAATCATCAAGGACTTCTCAGGATGGATTGAGGCTAGTCAGCATCAAGGTCACCAACTCTCAAGCTTTCACCCCATGGGATAATTCAAATGCTTTGCTTTTTGTAAAAATAGAAGGATTTGAGCCTCCATTCATTGATGTGAAGAGATAAGCAGGACAGATGCATTCCAGATTAATCACCTGTCAATCAATGGAGGTGGGGCAGAGGGGGGAGGATATCTATCAGCCTGGCCACCTCTCTTCCAACCCTACAGGTCCCAAGATGACTCACTTTCCCACTTTCCCAAACCACATTTCTACTTCTAAATAACAACAAACTTGCTCTAAAGTAAGATGACAAAACCTCAATCAACACTTTAATTAATTAAATTTTACTTCACACAAAGTTTTTCTTAAGAAAAAGAAAGAGATATTGGGAATGGGAGGTGGAGTGGGGGAGTCCCTTCCATGAACTCATCCAAACTAAAAGAGTCGGTTACAAATCGAATCCCCATCTCTCTCTGGTTCCCATCCTGTATCTATAACCAGTGCAATCCAGGAGACATGGACATGTTGGTCACCATGTGGACATCAAGAATACCACTGAAACCTTCTCTGCATGTACAAAAGCTAAGAAAGGCAATGGGGCAGTGGCTACAAACTGTCAGGAGGGAACAATTTAACTCAGAGGATGTTCCAATAGAGGCATGGCAAAGGACATTACGTAGGGAAAGATGGGCAGTGTACTAACTACAAACAAAAAGAGTCATTTTAAAAGTAAAGTTTGCTTAATTAAGGAGAAGGACAACTAGATTAACGTATGTATAACAGGGAGGAAGAAGGAAGGGACCATGCGGGAGATCACCCTAGATCACCCATCAAAGGAAGGCACTCGGGTTTGCCCGAGGGTCCTTTTGGTTCCGGTATCGGTAGGTCAGCCAAACTCCCAAGATCTGCAGAAAACAAACAGACATGGGTTATTTCAGGCAACATAAATAAAACCCCAGACTCTGGGCTGTGAATCAGAAAATTTGCCTCCATGAATCACTGGTGCCAAAGGGAATGCTTTCTTCTCTTACTCTTATTCAACAAAAAGAAAGACAACTGAAGAACTCTAGAAAGAAGCTGAATGCTCTCACTGGCTGAAGAAGGCAGACTAACAAAGCTGAGAGTATTGGGGATCTTCTAATAACTTGGTTAATAGTTTTGTTGAAAAAAAAAAAAGCAATTGGAGACACAAAGGCCACCCCACAAAAACGAACTTGCTGCTACAAAGATGAAAGAAAACACCTCTTGCCTTTTTTTGGGAGGGGGGATCAATAAAATATTGAAAAAAAAAGTTAGTCACTTTTTAGCTGCTTTGTAATTTCTTCCACAGTTCACCAGAGCCCGATTAAAAACAAAATCCACATTAACTGGTATGTTTTCATGTTACAAGAAGTGGTGGAAAGGATGTCACTAGAGAGATGTATGTGTGAAAAAAGACAACCCTATCACAGAACAAGAAGGAACTAAGCAGAAAAGCCAATGAACTACAGCAATGCCAGGGAACCGAAGGGAAGGTGCTGGGTACATGGGATGGACCTCACATGAAGGATTTATGGGAGAGATGCATATATTGAGAAACGAGGTGTCTATATCAATGAACATCACAGATGGACATTCAAGGGAGATGACCATGCAATAGCTTGCTGGTGGTAGAGGGAATGGGTCAAGTGCTAGAACCTCCCCTCCCCCAAAAAATTACATCATATCTACATTATTTATTTTGTTTACACATATGTGTACATGGTGTGCCTAGAATGTATGATCCCAGAAGACAAGGATGCTTTTTATTTTTGTATATTTTATTTTTATTTCTTCTCTATCCTTGGTGCCCGCATTTAATAAATGGCTGTTGATTGAATGAATGATGAAATCACAAATCCTTGAAGCAATGAATTAATCTCCCTTGATGCTATTTCCCACCTCTGAATTTCCCAGATGGGGGAGTGCTGGGCCATGGGGTTGTCTAGAATTACTCACCTCTGTGAAACTAAAGAAGAGGCCGATCCCCCCGACAAACCGCAACACCTCCCCAGCATATTCTTCTATGATTGGAGCGCAGGGAGAACAGTGGTGGCTGTAGAAACAGCTCTGTAGAGACCAATGCATATGATGAGGCCCACATCTGATAGGTATGTCCTCTCTCTTTGGGGGACTGTGTGCTTTGCTCTGGGCCCTTGGCCTTGACCTTGATCCTACCACTAAACTTAGGATCCTGACAGAGAAGGAACAAGACCTTCCTAAAAAATGGCGCCCCTGCTATCAAGTGCTTCTCTCCCTGCACTCATATACACTCAGAGCTCAGGGCTTAGCAGAAAGATGCCTTGGTGCCTCCTCAAACACCAGCAACATGTCTTTGATGCCCAACCTGTGCAGCCTTGGGGCAGTCCCTTCCAGTCCCTGGTCCTTACCTTCCTCATTTATAAAGTGAAGGGGGTCAGCTAGATAACCTCTCCAATCTCATCCAGCACTCAGTCTATGGCATGGATCCCCTCTCTAAGACCCCCTGATATTGGTGCTCTAGTCCCTGCTTAAAGGCCTCCAGGGACAGTGAGCTCACTACTTACCAAGGGCAGCCCATCCCTGCTTTTGGACCAGTTTTTAAGACTTTTTTCTTCTCTCACTTCTCTCCATAATGCCAGAGGGTTCTGTCCTCTGGGGCTAAGCAGGAAATATCTAATCTTCCATGGGACAGCTCCCCAAATGTTTGAAGATGGAGTTCATGTGTCCCCCAAGTTTTCTCTCTTGCAGAAGAAGCACCTCCAGTTTTCTCAGGTTTCTGTGTAAGAGGCCTGGACTCTAGGGCCTTCATCTTCCTGACCACCACCCTCTGGATGCTCCCAAGCTTCCCAATGCCCTTTCTAAAACACAGTGGCACAGTGGCAGTTAGAGCACTTGACTTGGAGTCAGGAAGGCCTGAGTTCAAATCCAACCTCAGTAATTTACTAGTTGTGTGACCCTAGCCAAGTCACTTAACCCTGTCTCCCTAAGTTTCCTCATCTATAAAATGAGCCAGAGAAGGAAATGGTAAGCCACTCCAGTATCTTTGTCCAAAAAAAAAAATACAACAAATGGGGTCTTAAAGAGTTGAACATGACTGAAATGACTAAACAACAGCAACCACCAGAAAAATAGGGTGATCAGAATAGAATAGAACACTCCTGACCCAGTCTGACCAGGGAAGGAAGCAATGGCCTAGCATCACCTTTGTGGTTCTCGACTTCATGGCTCTTTTTACACTAAGATCACTGGCTTTTCCGGGGGCCACAGAATGCTGCCCAGTCCTACTAAAACTCCAGGAGACTATTCAGACAGACTTGCCAAGTGACTCTCCTCATCCTGCACCTGTGAGGTTGATTCAAAAACAGAAAAGCCCTCGGTGAGAGATCTCGCATTGCCATAGTCACACACCAAACACCTGCTGAGCAGAAGCAGCAGGTCTCTGGATGTCCTCTCAGGCTTCCAAAGGCCCCAAGGTCCAGACTTGCAGGGAGAAAGACAAAAGGTGCCAAATGCTTGTAGCCCCCTCCCTCTAAAGAGTGCGATGGAGAGGAGCCCTCACCAGAACTGAGCTCTGAAGGGATGCATACTGCCTGGTGTAGCAGAAGGTGGAATATAACCCACAGAGTAGAATGAAACCCCACTTTAGTAAAACACATCTCCTTCTACCATTCCCACTGTAATTCAGAGGCTAACAGGGAACAAAGCTCTGCCTTCCCAGAAGATACCACCACCCTGAACTCTAGGCACTAGAGTTTTGATCCAAATCCATACAAAATTGGGCCACAAGATTTAGAGCTGGCAAAGGTCTTAGAGGTCACCTGATTTTAAAGAAAGGCAAACCGAGGCTCTCAGAGAGATGATGTCACTTGCCTAAGGTCACACAGATAGTAAATTGCAGAGCTGATAGTTGAACTCAGGCCCTTTGGCTTTAAGTCCAGCACTGTCCATTGGACAATCCTACCTGTAGTTCAATTTGATCAGAGGAAGTCATGTGCCCAGAGTCACATAAACTGCAAGAACTCGCTGTTATTCAAACCAGGTCCATGTACCTCCAAATCTAGAGTTCTTCCTACTCCAAGCATGTGGACAAGACACTGGGGGTACCTGACAGCATGATATTGATGATGATCGTGTGTCACTGGCTATCAGGCATCTGAGAGTGGGCAAAGGGGAGCCTGCAGCTGCCATGGGAGCGTGGAGAAGAGGTAAGTATCCCGCAAGGGGTGAATATGGCAGCAGATTCTGACCTTCAGTTAAGTACAAATAACCACATTCTTCCATGTCCATTAAGATGTGTCCAACTATAGCTTTCAATGAAAATAACACACGGAAAGAACTTACGGCAAGGCAGGTGTCATTGGGGTTAAAGCTCCGGAACCCACAGCAGTTCAGACTTCTCTGAATATCGTTCTGGGCACTGGCTGTGTTGTTCCAGCCGACCTCCAGAAGCTGGCCCTAGGAAGCACATGGAACATCCACACGTTAAAAGGGGAGTTAGACAGCAAAGACACAAGGAGGCGCAAACTCAGAAAAGGCAATGACCCAAGGAAGGAGGGAAGGAGGACAGACCCTGGGGATGTTTGCGGGGCTTCCTTCCCTATGGGCATTCCTGTACTAGTCATTCTTTCAAAGGGAATGGAAATCATTCCAGGGCACCTTCTTCTAAGAAACTGATGCTTCACAGAGACAGGAGCTGCTTCCCCCATTCTCTCCATGTTTGTGTCTGTGTGTGCTTAGGAAGAAGAGAGGCAGGCTCTGAATCCGGGGCTGCATCTCATTGTATAAAATAACCCCCTCTGTGAGGCCAAAAGCTGCTACAACTTTGAGAAGTGAGAGTTTCCTGGGGAACTGACACTAAGTGACTTGTCCAGTGTCCCCCAGTCATGTGTCCCACGTGTCAAAAGAGGACTTGAACACAGATATTCTTGATATAAAGGCCAGCTCTCTAGCCACTGTACCACACTACCTCTCCAGAGAGTTCCCAGGGACAGGGGGAGGACGGGACCTGAGATTTCATTCCTCTATGGAATTTCCAGGTCAAAAAAGCCCCTTCTGCTACTGCAGGCTGGCACTTTGTCTGCAATTTGTGTTGGTAGAGATTTGCTTAGAGCGCTGAGGAGTAAAATGATTTGACAAAGGTCACACAGTCACTCTGGAATCCAAAGTAGGACATGACCCCGGGTTTCCTGACCCCTGGGCTGCTTCTCTGGCCATGGAACAAGGATAGCTTTTCTCCTTAAGTGTAAAAAATGGGAGAGGACATTACTCTAAAGAATATGTCTTTAACAAGGGGTTAACTTTCTCCTCTTCTAAGGCCAAAAAATGCAAAAAGCCCTTAATCCTCCCTTTAACAAGTATTATTTATTATATATTTTTATAATTTTATGATATTTTATAATATGTTATATTATAATTATATTATTAAAAAAAAACAAGGTCACTACTAACTTTGATAGACAGGGCTCCTCTCAGCAATGCAAGGCTGTAAGACAACTCCAAAGGACTCATGCTGGAGCGGGCTGTCCACATTCAGAGAAAGAACTGCAGAGTCTGAATGCAGATGGAAGCAAGCCGCCTGCTCTCTTTATTTTCTTTTGTTTTGCTTCTTCTCTCTCATGGTTCACTCCATTGGTTATAATCCTCCTTTACAACTTGACTAATGTTTAATGTAAAGGTATTTGTAGAACCTCTATTGGATTGCATGCCGCCATTGTGAGGGGAGGAGGGAGGAGGGAGAGGGGGAGAAAATATGAAACTCAAGGGATTGTGGAACTGAATGTTGTAAGCTAAAAGTAAATAAGTATTTTTAAAAAGCAAGATCACTAAAAGGACACTACAAATATTCTTAACCAATTGTGTGTGGCACCTTGGTGGAGAAAAAGCAAGGGGGTCCACTGAAGAAGGTACTGGAAAGATGTCATCTTTGGGGAGTTCAGGGAGGGTCTGTTTAGGGCTCTCAAGACAGTCCAAGCCAAAGAGATTCTTTTGTTATCCAGTAACTTCTAACACCCTTCTTTTCTCACACCTTGGTGTATAAGAAAGGGTGTGTGTTTGTGGGGGGGAGGGGGGATTTCCTTACCTGCTGCTCCTGGTTCAGGGCTAAGCAGGCACAGGACACAGAAAACTGGATAATGAAGACCAGTAACAGAATGATCATGTACTGGGAGCTGAGTGAAGGAAGCCTCTGTGCAGCCTTTGTGATCAGAGACGACCCCTGTCCAAGGTGCTGACCCCTCAAGGCAGAGGTACAGCAAGAGAGAACAAGACACATGGTGCAAGGGTGCCTGGCCCTCCATGGTAGACACTAATGCATTAGAAGAAGGAAAGGGGCTACTCTAATGCAGTTCTCTTCTAGGATAAATTGAGAATTTTAAAGCATAGAATATATGAACTATATCATCGCATATCTACAGCTTAACCTACACACATACACACACACACACACACACACACTCACACATGCACATACTATATGTGGCTATGCTGATACCCAAGAGGAGGGACTGAATGTGTGATTTCATTAATATGGGGAATTCCCAAATGAGTGAGAAAACCTCATCTACTAAGGCATGCTGGCACCTTATGGTCTTGAAAGTTGCCTGAGAGGTAATATTACTTGTCTAGGATCTCTTGATTGGTTCATGTCTGAGGCAGGTCTTGTGCCCATGCCTTCATGACTCAGAGGCTGTCTGGCTGCCACACACATTGGGCATCTGCTACCTTAAATACTTACCAGTACTCATGAGGAGGCCCAAGCCAGACGGCAGTTCTCCAATCAGCTTGGAGAGTGGCCAGTAATGTTCCCAGAGCCACATGCCTGTGGGCTTCAGGTACAGGATTTCAGCCTGCTCTTCCTGGCTTCAAGGATAGCATGTTCTGCCCACTAAGCCACACTGGCTCATGTTAATATTCAAATCTTAGAAAGGTCAATTTAACTCAGCAGACATTCATTAAGCTCAGTGTGTAAGACATGTAGAAAAGACAAAGATAAAACCATTCCTGCCCTCAAGGAGCTCAAGATTCTCCTGGGGAAAAACCAGCAATGTACCCAGGGAAATGAACATGAAATGACACCAATGAGTCATTTCAAGAGGGAGTCAGGGCTGGCATCAGGGGCTCAGGAAAGATCAGTCACGTTGGGCTCTGGAGGAAGCTGACAGGAGTCAGAGAAAGTCAATTGAAACTTCCATTGAGACTTCCAAACCATGCTGTACCTGAAGCAACCTTCAATTTCTCCTGAACCAAGGCCAAAAGTTCAAGGTCTGTCTGAGTTCCAGCACAAGTAGGTGGGGAGAAAGGGGTTCATTACCATAATCCCAGGTGCACTGCCTTGCCCCTTTCCAGCAATAAGCCAGTATCCCAAGCTGGAGGATGCTATGGGCATTCAGACCCATGTTTCATCCTGAGCTTAGAATTGGCTTGGGAGACCACATACATGACAGCTAATGTCTTATTTCCATTCCCCATGTTTGGGAGAATGGGGTAAAAGGAAAATGTAAACCTTCTTGTTTTTGCATCCAGGATGCCAAAGCATGCATATAATATACCTTTCAGCAGCTATTTTAGCTATCTGGTCTTTAAATTCAGTATCTGGACTTTCAGAAAGGAAATCCCAAGGACACCACTGTGCAAAATAAAAAAGGATTCATACCTGGTGTAAATGTGTATTTTTTGATGACTGGGGGGCAGGGAGGAATAGCAGATTTTCCTTTCTTACCAGCTTTGCTTATGCTAACACTGACATTTTTGTGAATTTCAATCAGATACCTCCTAATATCAAGGGCAAAGGGTCCAAGATAATGCTAGTTGATGGAGGAAAGGAAGCTTAGGATTAAAATAAAATGCAAAGTAGGTAATCCCTACAGGGATAAAATACTCAATAATCAGCTTTATTAAAATAAACTCACTTTCCTTGTAGACTTTTCCCTAAATCACCCATCATGACACTGCCAATGGTGGCTGAGTGGAATATAAGCTTTCCAAGTAGAAAGTAAGCCCCTTGTGGGCAGGCACTATTCCTTTTTCTCTTTGTATCCCCAACACTTAGCATAAAGCCCAGCACATAGTAGTAAGTTCTTAATAAGTCTTTATTATATTGAACTGACATGAGCAGGTTATGGAAGCAATTACATAATGAATGCTCTAAAAACTCCTTCAGTGAATAGTCTAGAAAGATCAGGGAGGCTCTCAGCCCATGACTAAGTGTATTCTGGATTACTAGTCTCTCCATTGGGTGAAACTGTGAATGGCAGGATCCCCAAATGGAGATTTCTTGGCTGGAAACCAAACGGAGACACGGAATTCTTTGCAGACTCCATCTACTTCCTTGCCTTCCCTGATACCTTCAGCAACAACTGAGTTCTTGTGGGTAACTCAGGAGCAGAAGGCAAGAAGGCACCCCACCTCTGGCAAGGGAGCAAGCCATCTGCCATCAAGCCCTTATACTTTGAGCGAAACAGGGGTCAATTCCCATTATTCACATCTACCTCACGAGACAACACCCATGAGCAAATATTGACCAAGTGACACACTGCCAAGGGTGGCCTGGGTCACATCCACAGAGGGAAATAAGGGACTCTCACACATGGCTTCAGTACAACAACCCAATTCAATAAGAGAAAATTGAGCACTAACTCCGTGCTAGGCACTTCAGTCACAAAGACAGAGGCCATAGTTCCTGCTTTCAAGAAGCTTCCTCTCTACTCAATTTTTTTATTTCTAAGGATCTGTCATTTGGTCAGTGTTTAAACCCTCTTTGCCAGCAGAGGTTGGGACCCTTTCTTAATTTAGCTGATCATCTTAAGGAGTTTATTGTAGCCAAAACTATATCACCCAGAGGCCAATGAGTTTCCCTGAACTGAGGCAGGCTGATCTTTGGGCATCAGAAGATGGGGTCAAAGGTTTGAGTCCTTGGATTTATCTAGTCCAAGTCCCTATTTTGACAGATGAGTAACTGGCCCACAGAAAAGAGGTGGCTTAATAAATGTCTGCTGAATTGAATGAAAATTAATTGCTCAGTGATCGAGATTATAAAGGACCAAGCTGGAATTGTAACTTGAGACCTCTGACTCCAAATCCATCATTCTTTCCATGGCACAGAATGACTTTAAATAAACAATCAGCCACTGGGCCCAAACATATAGTGGTTAGTGAGCCTCACAGAGCCCCAAGGCATCTCCCCAACCACAGGAAAATACTGCAGGAGGGATTCAGTGGATGTTCTCTAGTGTATACTTGGCCTTCACTGGTTACTGACTTTCAAGACTTGAATAATAAGTGTAGAAAAATTCTACTATGAGGGACAGAGTGACTGCTGAGAGTCAGGGAGACCTGGTTCAAATTCCTATCTTTGACAGATAGTAGCTGAATGATTATGGGAAAGTCCCATACCCCCTCAGTGTCCTCAGACAACTCTCTCAGACCATTGACTGCAGAGTTGGGGATCAGCATCAATAGACAGATTTCCCACCCCAGGAGTTCCCCACACCAATGAAATCACAATCTAGAACAAAATAATTTAAGAATTCTGTTAATAGTTAACAGCAAGTGAGGGACATAAATAAGATGGAAAAGCAAGAACAAAGCAACCTCGCCCCCCATAAAAATCCCACATCGTCACCAAAGGATACAAAGAACAGTAACACCTGGTGATGCTTGACAGCACCGATCAGTCCCACCAATGCAATCAGGAAGAGGAAGATGCCAACAGCGATGACCACACCAACCACACGGAGGCTAGAGATGAGGCCAAAGCCAATTCCCCAGGCAGCAATTCCAATCAGCAACAGGCTAACCAGCTGCAGCAACAATAAAAAAAGGGATGGAAAGAAGAAAGGACATCTGTTTTAGAAGCCAGATCAAACAATGCTTATGTTTGATAGAAATACAAAGACAAAAATGAAGCAAGCCCTGCCTTCAAGGAACTTACATTCTACAACATTCTAGAAAAGCACTGTTGTTGGATAGAGCTAATATCTGGCAAAATCTGTCCCTTCCTAAGTACTGAGGCATACGAAGGCATTACAGGATCACAGATCAAGGGCTGAAAAGGACCTCAGAGACCATCTATTCCTTTTAATTTGTAGATAATGAGACTGAATGCAGTAGTGAATAAATGACTCTCTCTTATCCCCTTTCCTTCTATTTTCCTGTAGAGCAAGATAATTTCTATGCCCCATTGCCTGTATATCTTATTTTCCAGTTGCATGTAAAAATAATTTTTAACATTTATTTTTAAAACTTTGAGTTCCAAATTCTCCTCCTTCTTCCCTCCCTACTGACACTCATTGAGAAGGCAAACAATTCGATTAGGTTATACATGTGTAGTTATGTAAACAGTCATGTTATGAAAGACTGTATTTCCTTCCATCCTATCTCACCCCCCATTTATTATATTATCTCCTTTGACCCTGTCCCTTTTCAAAAGTGTTTGCTTCTGATTACCTCCTCCTCCCATTTGCCTTCCCTTCTATTACCTCCCTCTCTCTTATCTCCTTCCCCCTACTTCCCTGTGGGATAAGCTAGATTTTCATACCCAATTGAGTGTGTATGTTATTCCCTCCTTAAGCTAAATCTGATGACAGTGAGGTTCACTAATTCCCTCTCACCTCCTCCTTCTTCCCTTCATTGTAGAAGCTTTTTCTTGCCTCTCACGTGAAAACATTTGCTCACAAGAGTCTAGAGATGACATATTTCCAGAAGCATCCAGTACAATAAACACTTGGTAAGTGCTACAACATAGGCAATGGGTGAAAATACTGCAACACAAAGCATGCCCTGCCCTCAGGGAGTATGCATTCTCCATCTGGACACTACACAGTAAATACAAAGTAATCCCATGGCCAAACGGGCCAAACGGGCGGTCTAGAGAATAGCTCCTATAGAAGAGGGTGGCATCTGAAAGAAGTAATTCTAAGTATATGCATGTAAACAAATATAAACACACATGTATGCATGCATGGGGGGCAAGGGGACAACTGGGCTTTATCTAATTGGCAGGAGCAAAAAAATTAAATTGAAGTCATTTTTCTCAGTATATTGCTTACTTTTTACATCATTGCCACTTTCGGTTTAGGAACAGAAATTCTTCCCTTTGTTGGAGTGCATTCTAAATTGGCTTATTTAGACAATAATTATAATTTAACTAACTAGATTTTTGTCCACAGCAGGGCAATTATGAGCTGTATGGTGGGGGAGTCACCCACATGACCACAATCCCAGCTCTCTTAAATACTGAAGAAGGGAACTGACTGTTTTTGAAGGTTTACTACCCTGAGAGCTACAGGAAGCCAGGCTATAAGGGACCCAATCTTAGCATCTCAGGGTTTTCAGGTTTCTCTCAGTTTCTCATAAACAGGTAAAGAAAGAAACTGTCTACATCCGGGTCAATGGAAAATTGTGACTATGTGCTAGCCTTGCTAATCTCCAGACATGTATCAAGCATGGGAAGCCATCCACTTCTGGAAAAGGAACAGAAACTTCTTTGAAAACTTGCTGAATAGACACAGAGTGCCTGAGCACCCCCTTGGTGAGCCATCACTGCCAGAGGCTCCACTCCCAGGGAGGCTTCTCCTTTCTCATCTCCAAGTTCTTGGGAGAAGGGCCCACTGCTCCCCAGCTGGTTGTCTCCACATCACTCCACTGACTCCTAAGGAATCTTGGGTGAATAATCCCCAATAGAACCATTTCTTGCCTGCACCACAGATGATGGAGGAGGTTGGAGGCACCAATGCACATGGAAGGATCCGGAAGCTGTATGTCAGGAAGTTCCCATGGTGGTGCCACGGCATGGTGGTACCATGGCATGGTGGTACCATGGCATGGTGGTACCACGGCATGGTGGTAGTCAATGAAATGGCAGTCTTTAACCCTAGCCCAACTGGTCCTACATTCATGGCGTGTCCAACAATGAGGCCTCAGAGGGCTGCTGGTCTTGAAACACAGGCCAAAGCAGCTGCAGGTTTATCTTCACTGACATTTTTGTTTTTGAATTTGATCCAAGAGATTCATAGCAGGAATCTTACAGAAACAGATATGATCTGATCCCCCAGATTTACATAAAGATCCTTCTATAAAAGTTTTTAGAAGCCATTGTTGTGGGTCAGGAAACTGGAAACATTATACAAACACCTTCTTGAAAGTAATTATTCATATCTATTTGTCACCATATCAATGTGGATGCTCCCTCCCACAGATGGCAGCAGGGTGTTCTCTGAACTAGCTGGGTTGCACCTGCCAGCCTTGTGCATGGCCTCTTGTCTATGCCCTTCCTAAAGAGTTCCATGGAGGGGCGGGGTGGGGGGGGCGGCTCTGAGGGATCCTTATCACCTTTTCCTGAAATTACAAGGATACACATGCTCTAATATGTCCAGCAGTGACCCCTCACTTGCCACATGACTATCAGTCCATATTATTTTTCACTCCTCCCTTTCTTTAATGACATTTTTTAGTCTCCTTGTCTTTTCTAATTCCTTACTATACCCTTCTCATACCTGCTATGGCCCTCTTTACTTCCCTTTGAGTGGATATGCATCTTCAGTTGCTCCAGGATTAGAGCGTTAATTGATTCACAATCATATATACCTTCTTGTAATTCAAAACTTGAAACCAACATTCATAATCTGAAAAATTTTAATGTTTCAAAATATAGGTCCAGGTGAAGTTTCCCATCAAACATTTTTCCTGCTGAGATAGTTCTATAAAAGGTTGTGTTTGGGAAAGAAGGAAATAAACCAAGTTCCCCCTGGGATGCTAGCAGCAGTCATTTGGGGTCAAAGAGAAAGGACATATCAATATGGGGATGTAGGCTTCCTAGAACTAGCATTGAGTTTTTACAGAGTATTTTCTGAATAGAGGCTGAGACCAAGGCTAAGCCCCAGCTACCACCATTCATCTAAGGTGGTTTACACATTTACCTGCTAGAAGAGGGATGGTAGGGACAATCACTGTATGTCATTGGCATAAACATATGAATTAACTCATTTCTTTAAATTACTTTGTAAAAAAATTTTAAGAGTCCTCCCAACTTCCCTGTCTAAGACATCTGTTCAGTAAATTAAGTCTCAGGACTTCCTTCTTATGAAAACTCTCCCATCTGTTACTTCCTCTTCATTTTTACTAAGGCTACAAGATGGGGCCTTGTCATTCATTACAAGGTCACACAGCTAGCAAATATTAGAGTTGGAATTCAAACCCAGTTCCTAATGACTCTAACCACTACCCTGGCTTGCCATGTTTTAAATCTGAGATCATTAAAATTCAAATATATAAGTAAATAATGATTGCTGTTGACCAGTTTTATCAATGACTTGAATAAAGACATAGATGGCATACTTGTCAGGTCATTGGATGAGACCAAGCTGGGAAGGGTGGCTAGCATAGAAGTTGACAGAGTTGGGACCCAAAAAGGGCTTGAAAGAATATGGCATTGGGTTAAATCTAACAACATGAAATGGAGAAAAGAGAAGTTTTTTTCAATGGAGCTCAAAAAGCCAATTTCCCAAGTACAAAATGGCAGAGGTATGACTGGATAATTTGTCTGGAAAAAAAACTGAAAGGTTCAGTGGGCTGCAAGTGTAATGAGCCAATAGTATGACAGGGAATCCAAGAAAGGTAATGTGACTGTAGAGTGCATTGAAAGACGGACAGCCCAACCCCTGATTATCTTGTTACACATCTTCAACACTTCTTCCTTGGGTTCTCTGCTGATGAGTTAGTGGTGGTGTGGCTTGGGTACAGGCACTAGGTAGCTCTGCCTTTGAAACTGCTGTGCTGAAACTCTGCTTTCAAATCATGGTTTTGGAATGTTTACTTCATCATTGAAAAAAACCTTCAAAATATTGGTTTACATTCCTAGGTTATTCTATTAATGCCTCCCATTCAAACTATAGCATTGGGTGTCATTTCAAGACCATATCTGACCATCATTTTGGCATTGTTTCTATGGGAAAGTTCACTCCGAGGAATTCCCATCTGAGATGTGAAGAATATGGCTTCCTTTCTTCTAGCATGAGAAATGCTCCAGGAAACTTAAAGGCAGTGACAACAAGGACACACAATGGAGGAAATCAGAAGGGAAAGGATAGGAAGAGGGAAGAACAGGGCAGAGCAGATGATCTTGGGTACCAGAGTAGGAGCTAGTAAAGGCTTGTTAATTTGCTACCTGTGTTGCAAACATCATGTTCCAGCATGGAAACAGCACTGCTTTTAAAAGGGGGAGTTCAGACCCCAGCCCTGGCACTTACTGCCTTTGGATGTTGAGCAAATCATTATACCTCTTCAGGTAAAAACCTTCAGGAATTATCACATGACTTGCCACTGTATCCTAAGGACTCCTGGGCTTTGTCATCCACCCAGCAGCTGAACCTAATCAGAATATGGCTACTTGAGAGCAGGGCTCATCTTGCTTTTCCATTTGCCTCCTGGTGCTCAGTTCAGTGCTTGGCTAAAATGAAAAACTCTGGATAAGCACCTTCTCACTCATTTATGGGCTAAATGACTTCTAGGCGCTGTCCAGCTCCAAACTGAGATGCCGTTAACAGCTGCGAATTATTTAACCACTGGCAATGCAAGTTAGCTCTCTGCACTTCAGTTTACTCCATCTACCAATGGACATGAGCACCTTCTCTGCAGCTGAGGGTCCTAGCTGGCCACGCACAGAGCAGTTAAATGACTTGTCTAATATCACACAGCCAGCAGACTGCACTGGACTGGAAGCCTTTAACCACTAAACCAGGCTGCCTCTTTGCAAACTCGAAGGGGTTACACAAATGTCAAAAATTATCAATGTTCACCATAGGCAAAAGAGAAGCCAACTCTCTATGCCCATCACTTCCCAGGTGGTCTGAATTGGGGAATAGTAGGCAAAAGCTAGCAAGCAGCTAGGTGGCACAGAAGGTAGAGTACTGACCATGGAGTCAGGAAGACCTCATTTCAAAGCTGATCTCAAGACACTCCCTAGCTGTGTGACCCTGGACAAGTCACTTTACCCTCTTTGCTTCAATTTTCTCATCTGTAAAATGAGCTGGAGAAGGAAATGGCCAACTGCTCTGGTATCTTTGCCAAGAAAACTCCAAATGGGATCACAAAGAGTCGGATATAATTGCACAACAATAATAACAACATGTAAATGGTTCTGGCAGGTTTTGCCATACGGTCTTGCCATATTACCAGGGGACTGAGTAGACAATAGTTAAGATGGTTAAAGTTTCAAAAATGTATATCCCTTTTTAAAAATCAATATTGTAAAGTTTCCACAATGTACGGTCTTACTGTTTTATTTAATTGGAATTTCGTTTTGACAGTTTGGGGTGATAACGTTCCCAATTCAGCATAGCAAAGTCCCGCCATATTAAGAATGGTGAATTTCATCAATGTCTCCTAGAAGCATAGGCTTCATCTAGTTCTGCCTGTAAAAGATGAGCAAGAAATGGACCACACTGAGTCCTCCCACCTACCTGATTAAAATCAATGTCATCTGAGCCAAGCCCATTCTAATTTCATAATCGAAAAGCTCAGCTCTTCAGCCTAAAGCAACAAATTCCCGACAGACAAAGGAACAAAAGGTCACCTCAGTTCAATGACAACATTTCCCTTATGAAATCAATTTTAATTGAAAGTAAATTTAGACCTATGATGAATGGCTTCCTTCCTTTAGAAGATGGAAGTCTAATAAAACAGATTATAGGTCTGTTAACTTGTATTTAGTGTGTCTGGAAGAAGCAGGAAGCACCAACCTTTCCTGTTTTCTTTTGGAAACAAAGAAAAGTTAATGATACAAGTAAGTGGTAAAGTCATAATTTGAACCCAGGACCTCTGCCTTCAGTCAGTCCTTGTTCTACTGAATCATACTACCTTCCTTCCTAAATCTCCAAGTCTCTGGTTTGGGAAGCATATGGTTTAATATTTGTCCCTTCCCCTACCAAATAGTCATCAGGAAATAACTAAACATATGCTATAAGTTATCACCACCCAAGTAAATGTCTCCATTTTTCTTCCATGATCAAGATACTTTTCAAAATTATATTTTAAAAGGCTAGTTTATTATATAGACAGAGGGAGGGTGTGAGCTACTGTGTGTTTATGTGCAGACAATACTGGCCGGGACAGTCCTCCAGTCAGTCTCTGACAATGCTCAGAGCAAATTCCCACCCACTTTGGAAAAATATTTTAAATTGAAAGCCAAGTGGAAAAGCAGCACTGAACTCCTATTTGGCAAATAATAGTGACCTCAACCAGATGACTCCGAAAAAGATACCGGGAAGATAAGAAAGAAGAGGAAGTCAGTTACAATCTTGTAGTAATTTAATTTGCAAAAAACTTTCCATACATTGTCTCAGCAGATCTTCCTAACAACCTGTGAGGCAGGTACCACTACAACTACGACCGTGCAAATTTTACAGTGGAGAAAAGCAAGATCTCGAAAGAAGAAAATGATTTATCTAAGGGACTCCAACTCAACATGAAGAGATGTGGTCCCTCTCCCACCCCTACCACGCAGGAGGGAAGGACTATGAATGCTCAACACCATACATAACATCACACTTTTCAATGTGTTGATTAGTTTTGACATTTTTTTCCCTCCGTTTTTTTTGTTTGCTATAAAAGTCCCCTGGAAGTGGATGGGAGGCATCATAATGGGGAATGTAGGTGATGTAAAAACATAAGTCTTCAATATATGTATTGTCACAGGTAGCTGGGAATCTGGGACATAGTATACCCCTCTTTCATTAGCACATTCATTCTTTACCCAATCTTGGGTGATTCACAGAATGTTTAGAGGTTAAATAGAAAATGAGGGACATTTTCAATTCAATTCAGTAAATCCATATTAATTGCCTACTATGTGCAAGCATGATGCCAAATGCTGGGGTGGGGATACAAATTCTTTTTAAGAAGTCCCTGCCTTCCAGGAGCTTACAGTCTAATGGGGGAGGGGGGAGGGGGGAGGGGAGCTCAATACACAGCAAAAGTAATACAAGGAAGCAATACTCACTCTTGCTGGAGGGTATTCCATAATGGAGCTGTGCACCTGACATCAGGGAGAACATTGCATCCGGTATAATGCACGGCAGAAGACAGAGAATGGAATTTTCTATTTGTATCAAATATTGTTCCCCAAAGAGACCCATCAGCTAGGAAATGCTCAGTGATGTTTGTCCTACAGACAGGTTATGCCCCAGCACGGCTTGGCATAGGCTGGCTCGCCAGGGGTCATCCAGCTCACCTTCTTTGATCAGAACGTGGGCTCAGCTTTGCAGACTGCTGAGAACAGGAAGATTTGGGGGTAAAAGAGAGGTTTTCAGGATGATAGAAGATGTCTCCAGGTCAGTTAAACCAAACTGCTTATTTTATATATAAGGAAACTGAGGTCTAGCAAGGTCAGGTGACTACCCATACATGGTCTCTGCCCCTCTAACTCCAAATTCAGCATCTTTTCAACTTCATTATTTTCATACCAACAATTGACTGATCATCATCATTACTTTTAATACTCATTTAATTTCAAGTTTGATGTTGTAGGTGTGAATATCATCATATCATCATGATAAATGTCTAAGTAGAGTGTTAAGTTTGCCAAAGGCCTTGCAAACATTATCACCTGAGCTGTTCAGACTGCAGCTTCTTGGGGCCACAGGTGAGCTGGGTAACAGGTCAACACCAAAGGTGGATGAGCAGCCCCCACCCCAGAGGTGCTGGCCCTCCCAGAACACCCCAAAGACCCCCTCTGGCTCATAAAAATGCTAACAGCAAAACAACTATCATTTATTTAGCCCTCCAAGCTTGCAAAGATACACACATAGAGATATACATATATAGTGTACATGTAGACATATACATATGCATATGTATGTATTATATATAGTTATAATATATGTAATTATGTATGTTACATATATTTATAAAATATCTATGTATATGTAAAATCAAACCTCTTAGGGCACCTGGCAGCTCCCCAGGTCTTTCACTTTCAGAGGCATTTTCAACCTGCATTGGTGGAGGGCAGTTTCACACCAAGAGCTGCCCACACCTATGAGGTTGGAAGTGGGGCCCAAAATTAGTCAATCATATAACAGCTGTCTGCAGCATTCTGCCAACAGTGCCATGCTACCCTCCTTCTTGTTTGCCCCTTGCAGCCCTTCCTGAAAAGTCAGGGACCACATGGGCCATGGTCACTTGGCCCCGGGACAGGATGACGGCCCCGCTGGGTGCCTTCCCAGAGCCAGGCCAGGTCTGCTAGCTGTGATAATAAACACAGTCTTAGCCCAAATGGAACAGTTGCTCTTTCAGATGGACCCCACCCTCCCTGCCCACTCCCCCAGCTCAGACAAACACGATCCACGGCCTGGCCAGAATCCAAAAGAACAAAAACAAGAAATCTCTGCTGAATAGCATAGCTGACATCCGGAGCACTTCAACACCTACTAAGTGTTTTACAGATATCACCGCCAGCACGGACCCTCATCCACGACCAGTGCTGAATCGATGCTGATTCCACTGTTTGGCTGATCTCATCCAAGCCAAAGAGCACTGGACTTGAAATCTGAAGGGACCTGAGATCCAATCCCACCTTATTGACTAAACTGAGCACATCCGACTTAGCCTTTCTGTGTCTGGGACTACTAAATCATAGAGGAGTGGCTATATCCATTGGAGGAAGGAGTTCCCCCACCAGAAGTTCCCTACTCTCATGAAAGCCCTGTACAAGCTAATAACTAACATTTATCATGTGGTCTTTTCAAATGTTTCAATGCCTTTCCCATCCATCATCTGAGCCCTTCGAGAACACTGTTAAGTAGCAGCTGCTGGGAATATTATCTCAATTTCACAGATGAGGAAGCTGGGGCTCAGAGAGGAGGCAGGGCTTGTTCAGGGCTCTCCCAGTCAGTGTCACCAAAAAGCAAATTTGAACCCAGGTTTTTCCTTTGAGCCCAACACTCTAGCCCCCAGGCTCTACTGTCTCCCTCAAGAGTTACCTCAGTTCAAAGCCCAAAACATGCTACACAGCTGTTGCATTTCCACATTTTTAATCCAAAAGGGCAAAAATGGCAGGAAGCTTTTTTTTAAATGTCATATGCTCAGAGACTTTATGGATTGACTCAGCATGTGTCCCCTGAACATGAGCATTGGCTCTGTCACATGCACTCATTTTTCATTAATTTACAGGACATTCAATGGTCTGAAAACCAAAAGCTCTCAGACATAGAGGCATCTTCACCATTGCCCCTGATCCCCCAGCAAAGGAACACTGAGCATTTAAAATAAAGCCTAACCAAGAGGGAAAGGCCATGCTTTCAACTCTGAGGATCAATAACTGGCTGGGGGAGAGGGATGGCTGGAAGAGGAACAGGTCTCCTCTTCCAGTGTCCCTGGGGCATCAGGCCCCACGTGGATCACGGCTGAACCAGGATTCCAATCTAGCCCTCATTTGGCCACTCTGTACTTCAAATGTACTATTTTCATACCAACAAATGACTGGTCATAAACACTATCTTAGAGACCCATTTAATTTCATATTTAGGGAGAACGAGGAAGGGAATAACATTTACATCCTATTAGTACCAGGGACTGTGCTAAGTACCTTCAAAAATATGACCTCATTGATCTGTAGGTGCTATGATTATTCCTGTTGTATATATGAGGAAATTGAGGCAAATAGAGATTGACTTGCCAGGAGCACCTGGTCAGTGTCTGAGTCCAAATCTGAACTCAGGTCTTCCTGATTCTAGATAATGCTCTATCCATTAAGCCATCAGTCATTTCCCAGGCAATCAAGGTTAAGTGACTTGCTCGGGGTCACATAGCTAGTAAGTATCCAAGTTTGGATTTGAACTCAGGTCTCCCTGACTCTGGACCCAGGGTTCTATTAAGGGAGCCACCAGCTGCCTCCTATTTAATATCTTCAGTATAACACACACACACACACACACACACACACACACGTACTTATACAGTGCTTAATTTCCCTCCTTGATTGAGGGCTGTATCCCTGGGTCCCTGGGCTCTGGCCAGTCATCTCCATAATGGTAGTTTTCTTCCATAGAAGGAAGGCTCAACTTAGGAGAACCTGATTCAAATCCTACCCCTCCCTGCCCCGCCCCTCCACATACACTTATGTGCTGTGTAATAATCTTGGGCTGGAGGTCTTTGAGTTTATATTCTTACTAGTAAAATGGGGACAGTAATATCAATAGCACTTACCTCAGAGGGTCAAAGGAGGTAAGATGTGCGACTATTATTAGGAATCCTAAAGTTTTATACTAAAAAATGCAAAAGCTTCCATAGCTCAAAGCTAACTCCCCTTGCCCTCAAACTGCAGCAGAGACCAGGACAAAACTGGCAAGCCTGGCTCTGGGCCAGCAGGCATTCATTCCATTCCCACCCCCTTCAGCCCCTCCAGCCCCTTCCAGAGAGGTGGGCCCTTCCAGGATGGAGCTCCCCAGCAAAGCTCTGAGGAATTGGGCTCCTTTCTACATTGGGATGAAGCACCAGCAGCTGAAGGGTGGTGACCCTCTGACAGGCCAGCCTAGGCTTCCTTCCTCATTTTCTCCCCAAGCCTGAGCTGCTGCTCACTGTTCACCTTCTCCAAAGTCCTGACAGCCAGGCCAGGCTAGGGAGGGGGCTCTGGGCTAATCCTTCCTCCTGGCACACTGCTTCTTCTTAGGCATTCCCATTCTCCCTCAATGATCTCTAACAGCTTAAGATTCTTGTTCTTGAAGTTCTGCCTTTCTGCTGAAAGGAGTGACCCCTCAGCTATTAGCACCTCTGGATAGTCACCCTTCATCTACTCTGTCTGGACTCTGTATACAGTTTACTTACCTGTTGTCCCCCACCCACCTACTAGAATGTAAGCTCCACAGGGGCAGCATGGCATCTCCTGCATTCTTTGTATGTCCAGTATTGGGTACAGAGGAAGTGATTAATGAATGCTTCTTGATGGATTAACTAGAGAGAAATTTCATTAAAATCCTGCTTTTCTGGAATGTTTTGTGAAATGCCCAAATGATAATGATAATTACAAACGACTTAAGTCCCTCCTTGGCCTCTGCAGGTGCCCAGAGATAATTCTGAAAAACATTTCTTCTGTGTAACATTTTCTTTCCCTTTGTTGACCAAGGCCTGGAGAGAGGTGAGGAATAGGGAAGCACCATTGAATCCCCTTCCCCAGGGGGATCAAACCTGGGAAAGGGGCCTCACCGCCAGATGCAGCCTGTTCCCAAATTCTCTCTGTCCCAAGAGAACTTGGAGCTCAGCAGACCACTTTCTATTCCCATCTCCTTGCTTCCCTAAAGTCTTGCCCTCATTTTTTCATCAGCAGGCTAGGACAAAGCATTAAGCTATTCTAGATGCCAGATTAATCCTCTTAATGTAGAACTCTGGTCCTGGTGCCCTCCCTCCTGATCAAATGCCTGCAGAGACCCTCCACTCTCCAGAGCCCACCAGTCATGGCAGCGGTGGAACTTTGGCTTGGGAAGGGGCCTTAATGGTCCATGAGCCCAGCGAGAGTCAGAGTTGTCGTTCACCTTCATTTTTTCCAGAAGAGGACCAATGATATCATGCGGTATAATTGATGGCAGAAAGTTAAACTGGGGGTGTGGAGGGAAGCTAGACCTTTAAATAGCCAAGGCAATGGAGAGAGGGCTAGAGTTGCAGTCATAGGATCTGAGTTCAAATCCTTATCCTGATCCTTAATAACATGACCTCAGCATGTAATTTCACCATTGTGAGTTTCTATAAAATGGAGAAGCTGGACCTTGAAGGTCCTTTCCAGTTCCAAATCTGCAATCCCCTAAACTAGCCCCAACTTTCCTTCACTGCACTTCAATTAACAAAATCATTTTAATATGCACAAGATATTTATATGGTATCTTTGTTGGATATGTTCATGGAGTGAGCTGGCATGGGGGGGTGGGGGCGCAGCTTGCAGGGAGGCACGTCTGTCTCTGGCTTGGGACAGGACCTCCTCAGCTCACCAAGGGCAGAGACTGCTTTGTCTTTAAAATCTCAGTTCCTGGCACATAGTAGGCACTTAATAAAAGCTGCTCCCTACTGTTGCATTTGCTAACACAGCTCTCTAGCTAATTTGCCATGCTAAATGTTATAAATGGTGCAGCTGAGGTCCATCCCTGGGCTAGCGCTCCAGAGCCAAGTGCCTGAAGCCAGATTTGAACCCAGGTTTTCATGACTCTGAAATCAGAACTCAAATCAACTAGTACATACTCATTCTGGTTCCCCCAGCCACATACTTGTATGCCATCAGGAGAGATCCAAATGAGACTATAAGCTCTTTGAGGGCAGGCACCATACTGGAGGTGTCTTTGCCATGATCCACACAGAAGGCACTTGAATTTGGGTGGTGAGGAACTGTTCCTTTGCTCCCCCATGTATTGAGAACAGAGACAGAAAAAAGGCCTTTCTGCACCTGGCCTCCAAGGCCACTTTAGTGTCCCGACTTTAATGACCCTGGCAGGTTTGGGGTCATCATACCCCATCAGCTCAGATCCCACAAAAGCTGTGTACTGTACTATGGAAACTGGAATTTCTGAGCTCAAAAACGTGCCTTTCCAAAAAGTAATATTAAAAATTGTCCCTTACTGAGCCCTTCTTCTCTTTCTACAGAGTATGAGATTTGGAGTCTGAAGACAGATTCAAATCCTCATTGTCACCTTAGCAAACAAAGGCAAATGACTCTCTTGCCTACCTCCATGGCCATCACCATAACCAAAGTAGGGGGTAAAGAACACTAGATACTGGGCTTGAGAATAGTAGAAGGAATACTGAACTTAGAACCAAAGGACCCAAGTTCAAATCCTGGCTTTGCTACCCATATCTAAGAGACCTTAAGCAAGCCCCTTCATTTCTCTAGACCTCAGTTTCCCTACTTTCCTCCTTTCTTTTCTCTTTTCCTCAGTTTCCTCAACCTTTAAATGAAGAGGATAGATTCAATGATCTCTCTCAAAATTCCCTGCTAAGTCTCCATCCATGGTCCTATGAGCTCCATAAAGACACTCTGTTTTAAAGTTTGCTGTTTTAACGCATTTTTAAAAAAAAAACATTGTTATTATTTCCCCATGTTTTAGCTCTGCTTTGCCCAGAAGGAGTAGGAGGGTTGTTATTCTGTTTTTTTTCAAAGGTATGACCACATGCCATCCGACACTTTCAAAATTCTCAGTTTATTTCATGAATATCTCTATCAACACATGCCATTTCCTAGAAAAATGATCCCTCTAAAAACAATCTCTCCACATATTTTGGGGGGGAGATGACAGATGACCAGTCCAACTCTTTGTTGCTCAGCCAGGTCCCAGCTACAGTGTCCTAATCTGACAATGGTCCTTCTAACCTCAGACCCGCTATTTTCTGAAAGCTGCCCTCGAGTGGGGCTTATATATCATAAAGTTTAAAAGGAAGACTTGGATCTTGGCTCCTTGGATTGGATCCTCTGACAGATGGCCTTTCCTCATCCCGTGAGGTGTTCTGTTTCTGAAATTTGACCCTCAACCTGTTATTGTTTACCAATCTAGGAATTTTAACCTCGTGTTTAGAACAGAATGAACAGTAACAGTGCTTTGATAGGCTCAAGAAGCCTATGATGTATCTCAGGATGATGCTGATTCCCACCAGCTCTGCTACTGTATGGATGCTGACCCAGAGAGAACCTAGGCAGGGTCCCAAGCTGGCTCGGGGACCTCAGGGCCAGTTCTGAGCACTAAAGAGAATTCAAAACTCTTGATTTAGGTTGAGAAATATTGCAAATCAGCTGCTCCATGCCTTAATCCCAGTGTCCCCCAAAATGCCTAGCACAACATAATGTTAACTGAATGGAATTTCCAAAGCAGTTGAAAATACCTTAGAGATATGTGAGCCCATCCGGGACAAACATCCACAGGGACAAGAGCAGGACATTCAGAGCCAAAGGACCAGAGTTCAAATCTCCCCTTTACTTACTCCAAACCTGAGTAACCTTGGGAACACCACCGGTCCTCAAGTGCCCTCCTCTGGAGGGCCCAGTGACTTGGAGGACACTTTCTGGCTCTCCAGGTAATCTAAGGCAGGGACTGGCCACCTGCTTTTCCAAGGGCCGATTTTTGTTTGTCTCCTCTTGGACTTTCCAATGGCCCACATCGCCCCAGTAAACATCAGAAGGATCTCAATTTCTCCAAAAGTGTAATCGGCAATCTTGTCTTCAGCTGCACCTGGCTTTCTAGTCCTGCCCCCCAACTCTGTTTTGTTGTTGCTGTTGCTTTGTTTTGTTTTTCTAGAAGACAGATGCCCTGCAGCACATAAAGGGAATCTCAGTGTATGTTTCTGGTCCAGAAGGTGAATGAAGGGATTAAAGCTCCCTCCTCCCCCACTCCCTACAATCATTCTGCCTACAATCCCAGCTCTCCAGAGAGAGTGGCAGGGATCTACAAAGGAGGAGGTGGGTCCAGAGCTGCCATAAATAAAGGATTCTGACCCTGGCTTGGCCTCCTCCAGGATCAAGCACATTCAACAGGGTAAGGGAAAACCTTTGGGACTAATGTCACAATTCTGAATGAAGTGAAAGCTTGTCAGCAGAAAGTTCAGTCTGTCCTGACCTCAGGGACCCAGGTATACTCTGACTCACTTCTCAAGTCACTGAGCCTTTCTCAGTTTCAGTTTCCCCATCTGTAATATTAGGGTATTAATAATGCTACTCACCGGGTTGCTGTGAGTATCATTGCATGTGAGTATCATGAGTATCATGGGACCCACTTCTGATTTTTACTACAGGGGTTACCTTGGCTAAGTCATGAAAGCCTTACAGGCTTCAGTTGGGTCACCTGTAAAATTAGGACTAGATTAGATGCCTCTGAGGTCCCTTCAGACTCTAGATGTACAATCTTATGTAAAGTGCTTGGCAAAACTTAAAGCAAGACTGAGTGTGTGTGTGTACCCCCCAAGTTCCTTAGATCCTTTGGTGAAGGCTATGGACTCCTTCTCAGTATAAGATTTTTAAATTTACAAAATATACAGAACAGCAGAGGAAACCAATTAGATTGAAACTGGAAGAGGAAAGAAAGGAATAAGGATTTGCATAGCACCTACTATGCCCCAGAAACTGTGCTAAGTGCTTTCAATATATTCAAAAAGAAGTCGGTGGCCCCAGGTTAAAAGCATCTGCTCCGGGTGATCTCACTCTCCACCTCACACCATTAGAAGGATCTTTTTTCATCTCACTCTCCTCCAATCTTTTTCAATACTGTTCAGATGAAAATAGGACTGAGACATCTCTTCTTTCATGTGTAATGCTCTGCAGAGTGGACAGAGGGCTGCCTTCTGTGTTTCCAGCAGCTCATCTTTGGGGGTTTCATAGCCAGACAGCTCCCAAATCAAGGAGGATGACAGTGTGGCCCACGCCCAGCCCTCTAGCCATGTGGGCTTAACATCTTCTGTTAAGGCTCTGCATTCTGAGAGTCTTCATTCCATGCAACTTGGAGATCATAGTTGGCATGACATCTCTTAAAAATAGTTTCACCTTTGGGCAGCTAAGTGGAGCAGCAAATAGAGTACCAGCTCTGGAATCAGGAGGACCTGAGTTCAAATTTGACCTCAGACACTTGACACATTTACTAGTTGTGTGACCTTGGGCAAGTCACTTCACCCCACTTAACCCCTGCCTTCCCCCCTCCAAAACATAAACAATTTTTAAAAATTCTTACTTTTATATAAGCCAACACTGTTGTGATTGTTACTGTTGTTATGGGTTATTACTGCCATTGTGAGGATTGTGACTCTGACCACAGCCTTTACTCAGCTACTGCCATGCCTGCCCAGGCATATCCAATTCCAAGGAAGCTGGGATAAATGGATTAAAAAAGAAACAGGATCAGACCCACAGGCCCACCATGGCAGCTGGGCATTTGTTTTAGGAGGTGACTCCACAGAGCATTTGGGAGACAGTAAACCCAGACACAAATGATGCACTTGTCTTCACAGAACAAAACTCACCCCCCCCATGAGTCCCTGTTCCTTCCGATTTTCTACCAATGTTCACTTTAAAATATTGAGCCAGTCCCTCCCCACCCCCAGCAGCAATGCCAGTCTAGATAAATAACAACCTCGGATCTGGGATAATGTGAAATGACACACCATTCAAGCCAAGTCCAGCTCTGGCCTGGCTCAATGGTACTCCATGACCCATCCTATTCAATTTGGTTAAATGCAAGTAGGGAGCCGCAATGCCCTTGGATTATTGGAGACTGGGAGTGTAAAGGGACATGAGAGCCAAGCAGGAGGAAAATCTAGGCTTGATGTCAAGGGAAGCTAGCGAGACATTGGGTACCCCAAAGCAGCATGGGCTTCTCCAGACATAGGCGCCCTTCCTGGCAGGTGTCCAAGAAGAGGCGGGGTGTGTACTTGGCAGGCCCATGGGGGGAGTTGTGGGGGGAAGTGTGGGGGAGATGAATTATGGGACGAGAGAAGTAGGGGGGGGGGGGGGGGGGTTCTCCTGGGAATGGGGGCTGGGAGAGAACAGGAGTTTTCAGTCTTTTCCATGTCATTGTCTCCTTTGGGAGGCTACTTACTGAAGTCTGGACCCTTTCTCAGAATTCTGTTTGAGGAGCACAGTTTAAAAATGCCCAGACTGGCTGCTCACTGAGTTCTGATCCGATTATCCTATGATTACCTGGTCAAATAATCAAACTATATTTTATTTACTTATATAAAGAAGTTCTATCCTCCAGGGAGGGAATGTTTGTAGGCTTTTTTTGTTTGTTTTATTTCTCGTCTGTGTGTCCAGTCCCCAGCACAGACACATGACCAGTGTTCAGTAGACTGGACTGAAGGCTCCATTTTACAATGTACAAGGTTTCATTTTACAATTCATAAGATGACAGGTTGAGAATCGGAGAGACCCAAGGTGTCGCTGTGTCCAGTCTCATTTTACAGATAGAGAAAACTCAGGCTAAGCTTCCACAGGCAGTAACTGGCAGGACCAGAATTCAAACTCAGGTTCTCAGACTGCCACAACACCCTTCCTTTCCACTGTGCCATACGACTCCACTAGAAGCCTTGGTATACAAACCACGACACTGTTGTCTCAGCATCACTGTCCTCTAGGCTCCTTCAAATGCCCTTTTTCCTCCTGCCTCCTTTTCCTTCCCATCCAGCTGAAGGCACCTGTCCTGGGGGCTGCCAGAATTTACCTGAAACTCCTAGCTCTGGTTTTAAAAATAAGTTCCTGGATCTTACTGCCCAGGACTGGCAGACAGCAAACCACACAGATGACCATTCTGAGGCCCTAGGGAAACAGGCTGGGCCTTGAAGTCACATGCCAAGGAGCATACCACAGAGAAAAGATTTGAACTCAGAGCCCCAAGAAGTCAGTATGGAAGCAGCCCAGGCCAATACTGCCAGGTCACTAACAGAGTTCCCAGAACAGCTGGTTAGCCCTGACTTAATAACCAACTAACCTGATAAGGAACACTCACCAAGACAAAGGTGAATTGGAAAAAAAAAATGCATGAGCAAGGTCTGTAATTACACTGGTCTGATCCAGGCACCCTGGGCTGGAGAGTAGGAATTTAACAACCATCTGCTTAATTACAGTGCCAGAATCTGCCCAACTGGTGGTTGGGGTCTCTCTGCTTTGTTCTTCCTTTGGGATCAGTAACCAAGTGGACAGTGCTGGGCACTAGCCGGAAAGGTTCATCTAAACCTGCCCTCAGATCCCAGATGTGGTTGTATACAAGTGAACACACAGGGCAATCCCTGTAAAATGATCTGAGCTCTCACAAGGCGAGAAGACAGGGCTAACTTTCGGTTCCAAGGCCTGTAACCTAAGCTAGCCACAGCTGGCCTGGCTCCTTAACTCCCAGCCTCCTGGGGATGTTTGCAGGGTGGGAACAAGGACAAGGTAAGAGGTGGAAGGGGGATGGGGGCTGAAGAGGGCGGGGAGTCGTATTCCCAAGAGCTGGGAACATTGTTTTTTGTATCCTACCTCATCAGCTTCTTCCTCCACGTCCCCTGCCCGTCCCCCCACCCCCAAACTCACACTCGCGCTACTCAATGGAATTCAATTCGAGTCAACCAATGTGACATTAGATGCCTCCAAAGTCCTTTCTCAGCATCCCTTAAGCACACACTGTGTGCTGGGAATCCTGCTAGGCAATGAGGGTACCAGAACAAAAATCAAAGGGCCTTGAATGCCTTGAAAGCATTTAAACTCTGGGTGAAGACCTTGGTGCCAAGCCCTGGAAATAAAAATGATCATTCTTATGATCTGGAAGCTCACTTGGGTGGGGACGTGCCGGGAGAGTACCGGCTTAAAATGGAGCGCTGCTTATGGGCGAGCAGGCACTGGGAAAGCCATTAAGCAGCCGCCCTGGGGAAACAATTGTTTAGGAAAAAACCGGAGAAACTTCGGAAGCCACCGCGGACATCCTGCTGTAAATCTCCCCGGTGGCCTCCGAGGAAGCCGCCGGCCATGATGCCGCTGTAAATCACACGCTGGGCCCAGACCCCGGCTTCTCCGGCTCCACGACACCCCAACCCAGGCTGCCCTCCAAGGCCACCCTTGTCCTAATCGATCTGGCGAGCTCGAGCTCGGCCCGGGCGCCAGGGATGAGGGAAGCCGCTGCAAAGCCGGGGGACAAGGGGGTGTCGGAGGGCGGGGAGAGAAGGCCGAGGCCGCCCCAGGCAGGAGCTCTCCAGAGGGATGCCAAGGGGGGCGGGCTGCCCGGAAGCCAGTCAAGGGGGCTGCGGGCGGGGAAAGGAGGCTTCCAGGAGGGGGCCGGGGCGGCTGGGGTGGCATGGGGCGGGCAGCGGGCGGCAGCAGGTGCCCGTGCCCGGGGCTGCTCACTTACCGTGTAGAGCAGGTTGAGGGCGCACAGGCAGCTCCTGGAGCAGGCGAAGCCGCCGCACACCATCTTGGGGGGCGCTCAGGGAGCGAGGCCAGGGGCGAGCTCTGCAGGCCGACCGGGCAGCCCCCGGCACTGGCACGGGCACGGGCAGCCGCGCCCCCTCCTCCGCCCTCCCGGGCTCGGCTCTAGGACGCGGGGGCCGAGCAGCGGCAGGCAGGCGGTCCGGCAGTCAGTCCGCTCGTCCGCCCGTCGCAGGCTGCAGCGTCCAGTCGCCCCCCGCCCGCACCTCGGCCTCCCGCAGCGCAGCCCAGCCTCGCCCAGCCCTACCTAGCCCGCTCCCGCCTCGCTAGCCCGGCTCGGGCCGCCGCCGCCGCCGCAGTGCCCGAGGCCCCGCCCCGGCCGGGCCTCGCACGCTGATTGGTCGCTGCCCGGGAACAAAGGTAAGATATGCAAATATATGCGCCGCTTCTGGGGAAGGGAGAAGTAGCGGGCGGGGCCCTGGTGGGGGTGGAGGGAGGCAGACACCACGTTGGCAGGTGGAGGGGGCGGGGCGGCAAGAGCCCCGATCCCCAAGCCCGGCCCCGGTCCCAGGCAGCGGTCCGGGAGCAGATGAGTGTCTCACCTCTCCGGGCCTCAGTGGCCTGCTTTGTCCAATGAGGGTGGATGGCCTAGGCGTCCCCTCAGGTGCCTCTCAGTTCTACAGCTGCAACCCTGCGACTATTTAAATGCAACCTCTGATTATTGGACCACCTTCCTCAGGTGCTCCGGCTAAGGGGGATGAGGAATGGCGGGCACAGCAGGCTTCCAGGACAGACCAGAAACTAGAGTCTGAGAGCAAGGATGGCCTGGCAAAGAGACTTCGAAGCCTCCCTGAGAGGCAGATCTTCCAGGGGTAATTACCCTCAATTTTCAGATGAGGAAACTGAGGCTCAGAGAGGTGCTGTTAAACCCAGCACGATACAGCTAGCGCCAGTCTATGACCCAGACTTTTAGCCTCTTTCCACCCTCCCCAGAAGCCTCTCCTGGAAGCAAGACAAGAGAGTTCCAGAATCCTGGCCCCAGGATCTTAAATTTAGTGTATTTTATGCAAATTAGAAAAGAGGCAAAGACCTAGAAAACCACGTGCCCTTCCAGAGAGTTTTGCTGACGTAATCGCCACTTCTCTGAAGAGATTCCAGTGGAGTCTGAAGTGGAAAGTCCCTGGGAGCTGCTGGGAGGGTCTGACACGGAGAATGCTTCTGAGACCCATTTCTAACTTGGTTGCCGGTTCCTGTATGGATTGCGTCAGTCCTGGGACTCTGTGGGCAGAGGCAGATGGTGGCAGCCTCCCTGCACCTTGGCAGATCATGCACTTCTATTACTGGGGGCTAGGCGAGGAAGCCATCCCCTGATGGCCTCCCTTTGGGAGGGGCGGCCTTCTCAGTGTCTCTGGACACTGCATAGCTTTGGGGCCGAGGAGAGCTTCCGGAGAACGTCGGTGGAGAGGCAAGAATCAGGGTAGTCTATATTTACGGCCAAAGCACTGCCCTCAGGACAACACTGTGATACAAGTATAGGGACTATTTCGATCCCCGTGCACAGATGAAGAAAAAAGGCTTAGTTAGAGAATTGGCGAGACGCCCAGGGCAAGAAGGCTAGCAATATTGGGGCTGAGGCTCCGACTCCAGGCTTCGGACTTCAGAGTCAGCCCCCTGCCCCTAAACCACGAGAATGGACATGCCGTCTCACTGGCGATTTCCAGGGCAGGCTGGGTCGTTTCTGATCAAATATTAGAGCAATTGAAAACTGGTCCTCTAGTCTCTTAAAATCGTTGACCTGCTTGCTTGGTAGAGTGTCTTCCTGGCCTACTGGCAAGCCTGTGATTGGTTGAGGGATTCGAATTTAATATTGCAAAGCTCCCCAACTCGTAGGGGTAGAGAGCACAGGCAGCCCCCTCCCCCCCACCAGGAGAGCTCGGGAGACACCCCCTGCCTGCCTCAGTTGCACTAGCGATTCGTTTAGCTCACATTTCGTTGATGTATTGTTTAGTTAGTTCTGCCAGACTTTTTTTCTTCTTTCTTAGAGTAAATTTGCAGTTTCATATGCAATCATTTTTTATTGTAATATGTTATGGAAATGTTTGTCTTATTCCATAAATTTAAAATAAAATATAATAATAAAAAAGAATATGGCGACTAAATGAGGAAGAGCTGACTGGAATTTAAGTGCTTTAAACCCAATCCATCAGTACAAAAGAAAACAAAAGGGAAGTGTCCCCTGGGGCCACTAGTAGCTCTGAATTCATTTTTTCTTATCTTACCTGTACCTTTTCTTCTGGCCACTCTTGCAAACACACACAAATCAGCAAGATTCAACCGGACATATGTTCGTTCCCATACCAAATGGCTCAGAGCTCCCAATTCGTTAGAGAGCTGCCTCCCAGAGCCCACCGCCCTTTGTATGAGACCAGCAGGGGCCTTGCAGCCCCTCCAAAGCCATGTCTCTGCCCACGAGTCTCTCCTGTGTTTTCTCTCTCTGCATTATCCACTTCATTATCTTCATCCTTTCTCAGTCCATATACCCTGGTCCCTTCCTGACTCACTTTACACCTCCTTTCGGCCCCCCCTCCCCCATTCCTTCATTTACTTTATCTTGTTAAGTTTCATTTTCATTGGTTCTAATCTTTTTTGTATCTTGGGAACATAAAATCAAGTGTCTATATACACTTCACATTCACATAAAAAAAAAAACAGCTTTAGGTCTCTCCCCTACTCAAAAATCCTCAAGGGCTCCCTCTTTGCCTCTAGAATAACAACAATAATGACTACAGCAAGCTTTTGTTAAACTCTGTTTGGTCAGACTGAGATTACCAAAATGAAGCCTAATCCCAACCTCAAGGAGTTTGAAGTCCTCAACTGGACATGTATAAGTCTACAATCTGGATATATGTGTGTGGGAACGCACAAATACACATCTTCCAGTTTTATTTTATATTATCCCCTTTGTCTCATTCTCTGTTGAGTGAAATTTGCCCACTAATTGTTTCCTGTTCAGCATTCCACCTCCAATCTCCACAGAGATGCATATGGGTCCACCACATCAGGAAAACATGACCCCCTCCCTCCCATTTTAGGGAATAGCTTCCTCCCAAACACAGCTCAGGTGTCTCCTCTTTCCTGAGTCCCAGAGTTGGCATTACACCCTCTTGAAATGACTTTGTCTTATTTTGTCCATATTTTCTATTTTCTCAGCTGTTTGCATGTTGCATTTCCCAGTTGAGTGTAAGCTCCTAGAAGGGAGGGGCTTCACTTTGTCTCTGTTTTCTCATATAGTTTCTCACACGGTCTGGCATCTAGTTGGCAAGAACTTAAAATGTTGCTGAGTTGAATGAAGTTGATTTGGTATATAATGAGTCATGGAAACTAGCATCTGCCCCATTGTCCTAGTGAGGTTCCAAAAGAGGATTGGCCTTATCTTGTGACCGACAGAGAATACCAGGAAGGCATTCAAAATCCAATGCCTTGTTTGCTCTGTTTAAAATGCTTTACTGCTTTTAACATTGACTATGGAGCTGCTAAAGTCAAAATGATTTCTATTAAAACATAACCAAGGGTTGGTTTTTTTAATTGGATTTTTTTTTTGAACTGTGTCTTGTTTCTTTGCCCCTCCTCCGTTGTCATGGCAAACAAAGAAAGGAGCCTTGAAAACTTTGCTTTGTGATGGTCTGTCTGAGCCCTTTCTCCAATTGAGGAAGGCAGGATAGAGGGAGCAGGAGGCCAGTAATGAGACAAATATGCTGAAATTGCTCCCAGCAAGCCCCCTTGGTCTGCTTTCTCTGGGTCCCACTCCCACCCCCCTTTTTGTGCCAGCACCTTCTGCAATCAAATGCAAGGCATGTCTTCCTGCACACTAGCCCTCCCCCATTACAATCATAATGATGTTCACTTGGTCTAGAAGGGACTTTTGGCCACTTGATCTAACAGAGTTAAGTCACAATGTTATTACAGAGTGACTGGTCTCATGGCTACAATTTAGATTGGAAGATGTTGCTTTTACGCCACAGTATGACATTAGATTTCCCTCTTGATACCACTGGGGCTGCTCTGAAACAGAAATGTATATGGGTACTAAGCTCAGGCAGGCAACCAGGCATTTAGGAAATGACCTGGCACTTTCAATGCTCCTGGAAAGAAAAGCCTTGCTTTCCCTTCAAGGCTCTGGGGCTGCCAATCTTTGTACACCAAGGTCTCTGAAGAAGCCAGATTGTTGGTGACCTACACCACAATGGGGAAGGGTATGTGATAGGTTTGATTAGGAGTATGTTCTCACCAGCTACTAACACATGAGAATTGCCAGGAGAAGCCGACCTGGTGAAAGAAGATGGTACAGTCAGGGAGGGAAAGAGAGTGATGAGGCCAACCCAGCTGCTTCAGTGGTACTAAAGGAAGGGTTAAAGACCAGGGGTGGTATGGGGGGGAGGGAGGAGGGAGGCAGGGGCACTGTGCTTTTCTGAATGAGATAAAGGTGTTTGTTATCTATAGGAGGAAGGATCCATGTTAATGGGCTTGGGGCTGGAAGAAGGGTACAAAACAGTGAAACCAACAGAATTAAACCAAATGATGACAACTGACATTTAAAAATGGTACTTTGAGATCTACAAAGCACAAGGATCCTGTGAGGCAGGCCCCACAGGTGTGTGTCTCATGGTATAAAGCAATCATGAATTGGAAATCCCAAGAACTGTCTTCAAAGTCTGAATATTGCTAGCACGCAAACAATTCCAGTTTTTACAGCAGTATAATACACACACACACACACACACACACACACACACACATCTTCAATTATATGATACCTATCTTAGCTCCAGGACTATAAGTGCATTTTCTTCATACATAATATTTATCACTCTCAATGTGGAAACTCTCCAATGGGGCAGATCCCCAATTCTCCAAAATTTACTTAGAGAATGAATGGTATAGGGTATTGAGAGGTTCACACAAGCCTGAGGTCACATTCCCAATGTGTGTCAGAGGCTGAAATTAGATGCCAGTCTTCATGACTCTACCCCTAGCTCTAAGAACTGTAATCATATCATTGCTTCTTGGCGGGTCTGGACAATTCTTCGTGTTCTAGGGCTCCACTTGGCTTTTCTCTCCAATTTATCAGACCAAAGCACCTTTCCTTGCAAACATCCCTCTCTATGCATTTCCCCATTGTTAGAATGTCAGTTACTTGATGGGATGGTCTTGCTTTTGTATTTGTATCCTTATCACTTAACACATTTATTCATGCTAAGGCCACTACTCTCCCACACCCTGCTGCCTCTCATTAAATGCAGCTAACAGTTGAACATGAAAACCTATGAGAACTGATTCCCTAATGGTTAGAAAATTTCTATAGCTCCAACCTTTTCTTCTCATTCATCTGTCCCCCTTTCAGTTTCCAACATGTTTGTTTGTCCTTAGTAGTAAACTGTACTTAAGGGGATGAGTCATATGAGTAGAGAGAAGTTAGCGGGTGCAAGTATTTTTGAGAAGGGAGAATGGACAAGACTTGGTGTTTGATTGCATATGTTGCTGCTGGTGGTGATGATAGCGGTGGTCCTTCTTTCTTGAAGAGAACCATGGCATCAGGAAGGTGACTTGCAAATTAATGAATTTAATTTCAATAATAATAAATAAATTTAATTAAATTAATTAAATGAGGGAGGGTCATGCAAAGTCACCAGCCTTACTTTCTTCTCTGGGTCATCTGGGACCAGTGTTGAGACATTAATCTGGACACCTGGAGATGGCCCCTAATTGGATATGTGGGGTGAGATGGAAGAGTTAAGAATGAAACCAAGGTCATGAAACTAGACGACTGAAAGGAGAGTTGTGCCCTCAGTTGAGATAGAGATATTAGGAAGAAGGGCAGGTATAGAGGGAAACATGATGAATTCTACTAAAAAGATTTTGAGTTTGGCATGCTATGAGATATATAAATGGATGGATATTTTTCTACATGTATTTTACTGGTAGCTTTTGTATTATAAACTAAGTCTAAATTCTTTAATGCAAACTAATGGAATTAGGAGGGATCTAGTCATTGTCTAGGATAAGATTTGCTACATTCTTGTAAGCTAAGACACTCTTGAAGAAATCACTCAAGGCAAGACATAGTTCTGAAGAGTGTGACCTCTGCTAGTAGAGAAAAGATGAGAAGAGAAGAGAACTAGCCCTGGACGTTATAAGTTGAACTATAGAGAGTAGGGACAAAGAACAAAGATGAGACACATGACCCTGAGAGAGGAACATGAAGAAATGATGCGAAAGCAAAGGATACTGGGGCATACAGTATCAATGGTGGTTGCCTGGGTCATATGTGTTCCCTAAGTGTGTCCCTTTTTACTATGGTACTCTAAGTGCATGCTCACTCTTCCCTGATGCTGTTTTGTGGTAGAAGTGTGAACTACATGGAAAAATAATTGTGTTACTGTTATTCTCAAGATTCCATCCCAGTAAATACCTTTACTTTAAGATAATTGCATCTATTGACTGACTATTAAAGGTAAGTACACCAGTGGGGACTCATCAGTAATAGTTCTCAGAATCTAGACCCAAAATCTAGACCCTAGAGCAAGGGGTAGTAGCTGCTCTTTTGGGAAACCTTGCTTGCATGTACACTGGGGGAAGCTGCTCCAGAGGGCTCTCATCTTATTTGGGGACATGTTTCTCTTTGAAACCTAGGAATGATCAGTATTATCACCTTTCAGAGGAGACAGTGTCAGCTGTGCTTGAAATCTGCTACAGCACTCTCATCATTTTCCTGCCTTCCAGATCCGCTGAAGGGCTGCAACATCAGTGGAAAATCACCACATGTGGGGTATTCTAAAACATATCAGGCAACTTAGCAGTTGGGTCTGAACAGCAGAGAAAAGCTCCCAGAGTAGTGACTTTGCACATACTCAGAGACCAGTGTGGGGAAATTGGAAGACAAAAATCTTACAATTTATAAGCATCCTTACAAAGTTCTCATTTTTCTAAGAGAGAGAGAGAGATTAGTTTAATCCAGTGGCCATCTGAAAATTGATGGAAGATATTATGTTGTGGTAAGAAAAAAAATTACTTTTTTTCAACCAAAGAGATTTATGTGATATTAGAGAAAATATATTCCCTTCTATTTTCTTTTCTTTTTTTTTTTAAGCAATCGGGGTTAAGTAACTTGCTCAAGGTTACACAGCCAGTTATTTCTGGGTATGATGCTGAGTATCTGAGCCCAGGATTCGATCTCCAGGTCATCCCAACACGGGAGCCAGTGCTCTTATTCGCTGTGCTACCTGGCCACCCCGGTTCCCTTCTATTTTCAAGGATAAAAACAAAACTTGGGGGGGGACAGCTAGGTGATGAAGTCAATAGAGAACCAGCACTGGAGTCAGGAGGACCTGAGTTCAAATCCAGCCTCAGATACTTGACACACTTAACACGTTGGGCAAGTCACTTAACCCCAATTGCCCTGCCTTTCCCCCTCCCCCCCAAAAAATCTGGAATATATTCAAAATAGCCCAAAAGTTATCTATCCTTGATCTCTGATTCTTTATATTCACCTTTATCTCTAAGTACCCTCAAGAGTGAATCTAGAAACTATGTCTTAAACCATCAGACTGAAAGTTGGAAGGTACTTCAGAGGCCATAACCTGGTCTAGCCCATATTGCAAGGTTCTCACTATTCTGTGTTTCATAGACTTCTTTAATAGTATGGTGCAACCTTTGGAACTCTTCTTAATGCATGTTTACATATATAGACTTACAAAGGAACCAATCATATTGAAATACAGCTATTAAAATATATTTTTTTAATTCATCAACCCTAGATCAAGCACTCCTGCCATACTTGAGTCCTATCAATGACACCCCCACTTTATAATCATCCAGACTTTGAAATGGCCATTCTCAAGACTACCTATTCCACCTTGGGGTAACCCTGACTATTTAGAAAGTGTTCACTTACATCAAACCAAATTCTCTCTCTTTGCCCTTTCTGCCCATGGTAATATCCTTTGGGACTAAGTAGAAAAAAAGGATTCCTTTTTCCAGAGGACCAATCCAAATCCTTGAAGACAACCGGCATACTCATGATGGCTGGAAAGCAACTTCCAAACTGACCTCAATCTGAGTCAACAAAATGTGCCTACAGCATTCAAAAGCCCTGGTCCATATGTTATGTTATCAGAGAAAAAATGTTATTTTCTTTTTATTTACTTGGAATATAAAGTTAGTTTCTGAATAGGAATTCTGGACAGACAGACTCATTGATTTGGTGCTGGAAGAGACCCCGGGGTGATCTAATTCAAGGCAGGGGACCAAACCCTTCTTTTGACAAAGGAGTCAGTGCCGAGAAATAGAAAAGGGGACGGATCTGGAGTCAGAGGGCCTGGCTTCAGTCCTGCCTCTATCATTTACAAATGTGACCCTGGGCAAGTAATTCTCTCAGTCTGTTTCCTCTTCTACAAAATGAGTCTTTGGACTAGATAGCCTTGGAGATGTTTTCGAGCTCTATCTGTCATTCTACATTGTCCAATCCGTTATTCCTAAAAGTCCAGGCTGAGAAATGAGTTCATTACAGCCCTCCTCCAAAGCTGCTACAAAGAAAAGATGACAGAGTTGGGGGCTGAATCCTGGTAATGGAATTGGAGAGATGAAATGAACTTATCTAGGACCTTGACTAGCAAAAGACAGATCCCAGCTCCCTCTTCTCTTGTGACAGAAAAAAAAAAAAAAACAAATGTGAATTCCAGCCCCTCTCCTACATATCTATTTGTTGTTGCTTATAATTATAATTATTATCATTATATTATCATTGTAGAATTTATGTAAAACTTTCGTGTTTGCAAAGCACTTTAAATGTGGATGGGGCAGCTAGGTGTCAAAGTAGATAAAGCATCAGCCTGGAGTCAGGAAGACCTGAGTTCAAATCTGACCTCAGACATTTACTATGTGACCCTGGGCAAGTCACTTAACCCTGTTTACCTCAGTTTCATCATCTGTAAAATGAGTTGAAGAAGGAATGGCAAACAACTCCCGTATCTTTGCCAAGAAAATCCTAAATGGGGTTATGGAGAGTCAGACAGGACTGAAAAACCACTGAAAACAACTTAAAGGTGGTATCCCATTGTAATGTAAGGCCAAGGAAAGGCAACTTCCCAGGTTCAAAATACCAGCATAGGTGCTCTCTATTTTATTCAGTGACAAACCAAGAACAGAGAAGATCAAAACATGACATCATTCCAAATACAGCATTTACTAAGTGTGATTAAATAATCTCCAAGGACTACCCCACCCCAGGACCTTCCAATCATTCAATCAATTACAAAGCCCCAGTTCTAAATACTTCTCCACCCCTAGGCTATACCTTAATTAAGTCCACCACAAAGCCCCTCTTCTCAAATGGAGATTAGTTTCCAAACATAAGGTCAAAAGTTCCCCACCCCTGGATCACAATTGAATCTACCCCAGAGTTACATCAAGTTTAAACACAGCACTTAATACCCAAATGGAGGTCTTTTCTTCATCTTGACACGAGGCAAGTTCTCAGCAATCTTAGTTCCTGGGGAGACAAGGCTTAGCAAGGCCGTAAGATACATTGCCAGTCCCTTCATGAATTTATCCTCTGTCTGTAGAACAGTCCTAGAACCCCTGAACACATTAGCAAAGCCCTCTCCCAGGATTTCTGTAAACATACAACAAGAAAATCCTTCTTCAGGGCTTCTGAACCAACAGAAAGGCTCCCAGACCCCTGCAACAACAGCACTGTCCTTCACCAGTGGACAGTATTCACTCTGTCTGCAGGACAGTCTCCAGACCCCTGCAACAACAACACTGTCCTTCACCAGTGGACAGTATTCATTCTGTCTGCAGGACAGTCTCCAGACCCCTGCAACAACAGCACTGTCCCTCACCAGTGGACAGTATTCACTCTCTGTCTGCAGGACAGTCTCAGGGCTTCTTAGCGAACAGCCAGGTTCCAGGACTTCTTCAACAAAAGGACTGTCTTTCACCAGTGGACAAATCTGGCAAAATAACATCAAAACAGACAGACAAAGTACCAGCAAAACAGCCATGTCTCCTCAGTCCTTGGCAGCTCAGGGGGCAGGTCTCAAAAGTCCAGGGCAATTCAAAGCGGCCACCAGCAATTCTCTTAGTCTCTCTCTCTCCACGAGGTGCTGCTTCCAAAAAGATCTTCCGCCTCTCTCTTGTCTCTCCAAATCTATGTCACCAGCTCCTCCCAGTTCAGGACTTTCTTTTCACATCAACAAGCCCATCCCACAGGTGGGATTAACAAACTCTGGGTTTTAACACAATCAATTTGAAAACCAAGCCAATACAGGGGAATCTTTAATTGCCATTACTATCACACCCATTTGGTCCTCACAAGAACTATTTGTATGTCAATGCTATTATTATCAAGATTTTACAGGCAAGGAAACTGAGTCTGAGAAAATTTAAGTGAGTTGCTCACAGTCATATAGCTAGTGACTGAGACAGGATCTGAACCCAGATCTTCCTGATTCTAAGCTCTACACTCTGTTTACTGTAACATCTCACCACCAATTAAACCAATGTGTAGGATTTCAGGTTGTCAACATCATCATTAGTTGACTGATTGATAATGCAATTTCTTATTTACTAATAAGACAATTTCTTATTTCTTAATAAGATAATTTATTATTTATTAAGACAGTTCATTATTACTTCTCTAGGAAATTTTAGTTTAAGGCAAAATCCTGTGCGTTTTTCACTGTCTCCTTCCACAAAATGGCACCTCCAGTTGAATAGATAGCTGGCAGTTGGGTCATCTCTCTGGACTGTGGGAGGACTGACCTTTGGCTTTTGAGTTCTAGTGCTTTGCACTATGGCTATTATCTGGAAAAAGAGACCAAAGGCTTCCCAGAAAAAAAGTCCTGCACATAGAATGGGCAGGACTTGGGTCAAGGGACAGGCCCCTCCTAGTTGCAAATCAGACATCATGGTGGGTGGGCAGCCAGGCCTGTCACAAAGCCTAGAGTCACAATCCCACCAGCTAACAGCTTCATGTTTTCCTATCCTTAGATGATTTCATTTGCTAGAGCTTTGTTCTTTCTCTTTCCCTGCATACCCAGATGTCTGAAGGCAAAATGCAGAGTGGTCCAGATGGCTGAGGTCTGGGCTCACACCTTGGCTTTGCCAATGCTGAATGGCGACTCAAAGTCCTATGTGAACTTCTATTGCCCACCTCATGTTATTCTCCCAACAGCCCAGGGAAGCTGAACGGGGTCTCATGATTCCTGTTTTGTGGCTTCAGAAGCAACTGGCTAGGATCACACAGGCGCTCTGGCCACTGCACCACACTGCCCACATGACTGTGAACAATCCTCTGCCCTTCTCTCAACCTCAGTTTCCTTTTCCGTAAAATTAAGGGTCTGAATTCATGATCTTCAAGATCCCTTTTTTGTTCTAAATCTATGAATCTGAAAAGTTAGGTTCTTATTGAACTCTAATAAACAGTTATTAAACACTGACTCTGTGCCAGGTGCTGGGGTAGGTGTTTTTCCTTTGGAAACAATCAATTAATTCTTGGCAGGAAGAATGATATTGTTTATTCAATACAGAACCTGAAAATTACCATAAGAAGTCAAAAATCAGATGTCTAGGTCACACACACACACTCTCACGAGCTGTGGGGACCTAGCTAAGACCCTTTGCCACTCCATCCATGGACAACATAGAGATCATGTTTGACCTGCCTGGTTCATAAGGTTCAGAGGATCATAGAGTTAGACAAGGAATAGGACCCCAGGGGTCCTCTAGATATACAACCCTCTTTATTTTAAATGAGGAAACTGAGACCCAGAGAGCCTAAGTGACCTGTCTAACATCAGATGAGTCTTAAGAGACAACAACAAGATTAATCAATTAATCAATAAACATTTAAGAGCCTACTATGTGCCAGGAACTGGGCTAAGTGCTGAGCATCCAAAAAGAGGCAAAAGACAGTCCCTGCCCTCAAGGAATTTACAATCTTCTGGGGGAGACAACATGCAAACAGAAATACGCAAAGAAAGCTGTGCAGAGAATAAATCATAAATAATTTACAGAGGGGAGGCTCTGAAATGAAGAAGGTCAGGGCAGGTTTACCACAAGAGGGAGGGTCTTAGGTGGGACTTAAAGGAAGGTCAGCAGCCAGAGTTGAGAAAGGAGAGTGTTCCAGGCATGGGGGACAGTGAGAGAAGTGCCCAGAGTTGGGAGATGGAGGGTCTTGCCTGTGGAACAGCCAGGAGGCTGGGGTTACTAGACCAAAGAGGACTTGTTGGGGAGACCGGAAAGGAAGGAGGGGGCTAAGTTAAGAAGGGTTTTGAATGTCAAGATGTGAACCCAAGTCAAACACCAAGCTCCTTCCACTGTTGTCCTTCAGTCAAGTGAGAAGACAGATGCCAAAGGCCCGGGAGAAGAGCTGAAGCACTTTACAGATGTAAAGGGTTAATAAGATCTCTTCCCATTTCTCTAGAGCTGCCAGTTTGTGAAGGGCTCTCCTTACAAAGTAGAGTCGATGGACAAGTGTTTATTAAATGCTTTTTATATGCAAGACACCCTGTGAAGGGGACAACGTTGTTATTACTCCCACTTTACAGATGGGGAGGAGAGGCAGCATGGCATTTATTGGTTGAGCGAAGACTTCAGTGTCAGTATGACCTAGGTTCTGCTCCTAGGTCAAATCCATGCTAGCTGTGTGGTCTTGGGCAAGTCACTTGACCTCCTACCACTCTAAGTGACTCTAATACAGTAGCCACAGACCACTTGCCCAATCTGCAACTGTGGAAGGACAATCAGTCCCATCGGCCACCAAAAAAGCAATGGGAGAAATGAGAGACCAAAGGACTGGCCCAAGACCAGGTAGGCATCCAAATCCAGAGCCCTTTTACCCATTCCAATGACTTCTTAATTACCTTCCAATTAGCAGGGCTCGAGGTGTTCATGGGCCTCTTGTGACTCAGGCTGGGTTCTGTCAGGACTTGGGTGTGGAAGGAAACCTTCAGCTGCTGCTATTTGAGTGCATGCGTGCTCATGCCTAACTGAATGGTTTTGTTCATGCAAATGACAAGTCTCTAGGTTGTAATTGGCACATTTAAGGTTGTCGGCCCCTGGGCAGGCATCAGCATTATGCTGATGACCAGGAAGCCGCATCCAGGGAGGACCTTACTCTCCAAGGCCAGCTTCGATTTCCAGGAGGGAGGGGGGCTAAAAGAAGGAGGAGGATTGGGAGATACCAAGGTGCCCGCAGGCTTCAGGCCATGGGCCTCTAATCACAGTGGGGGAGGGGCTTATTGTATACTAAGAAAATGTTCAAGTTAATCTTTTGGTTTTTTAAAGATCTCTTTTCCTAGAGATAGGAAGCATGGGTGAGGGGATAGAGGGCCCACCAAGGAGCCAGCAAGTCCTGGATTCAAGTCCCAACGTGGGTGCCCCTGGGCTACATCACCCCAGGCACACTTGAACTCTCAGTACCTTGGACCTGCCACGTAGCAAGCAAGTCATAAATGTTTTATCTATGCATTCAATGCAGTTAGACCATAAAGCACTGAAAAGGATCTGACCTGCTTTAGAATAAGGAGTTTCTTCTTCCAGAAATTTTCTATGCTAGTGAAATCTTAGTTCCTTAGTTCCTCTCCCTGTCATCCCTACCCTTCATTTCCCTTTGAAATTCTAATTAGCTAATTTAGGGTTAGGGTTAGAGGATTGCTCACTCCCTCCAAACCTGACCTTGAGTCCCTAGAGAGCCACAGGGACCCAGCCAGGGCTATAGCAGCAGGGGCAAGAGTGGCAGCCCTGGTCTGTCCCTGTGGGGAAAGCCAGCCTGGAGCAGAAAGGTCTGCACCGCGCTTTAGGTTGGACTGAATACAAGACAGGATTGGTGACATGAGATGTTTTCATTTGGAAAGACAAGCATAAGGTTACAGTAGCATTGTCCTTTTTTTCAGGAGTCTCAGTTGGCTAGTAATGCCATCCTGTTTCTCAGTCATTCCTTCTGACAACCTTTTCATGTTAATTATCCAGAAGAGCCCCAAGTCTTTGAATTGTTTCACTGTGGCTGTTGGATTCAGTTAGCCTGTCTGCTGAATAAATTCTTGGAGATATCAAAAGAGGAAACATTCACCCCATAGAATTCCTCCTTTTAATATATTTCTGTGGTTACTTTCATTACAATGTTTGCTTCCATTTCTGAGCAAGCTCTATGGCTGAGATGTCAGTCTCCACTTCAAAGTCACTTTCCTCAGTAATGATCCCCTGAAGTAGATGCTTCATGGATTATGATCTCCATTTTACAGATGAGGAAACTGAGGCCTCTTGGTGGCAAAAAATTGTTTTCCTTTTGTCTTTATGTGCCCAGTATCTCACATATTGACCAGCTTAGGAGCTTGGTAAATGTTTGTTGCTTTACAAAGCGAAGTGAGTAGAACTAGGAGAACGTTATACACAGTAACAGCAATACTGTGTGATGATCCACTGTGAATGACTTAACAGCAGTGCAATGATCCACAGTTCTCAAGGACCAATGATGAAGAATTCCATTCACCTCCAGAGAAAGAGCTGATGGGGTACAAATGCAGATCAAAAAAGATTGCTTTTCACTTTGTTTTTTCTGTTCCTTTTTTGGGTCTGTTTTCTTTTACAACATGACAAATATGGAAATGTTTTATTATGATATGACTGCACACTATATCAAAATGCTTGCCTTCTTAAGGAGGGGAGGGGAGGGAAGGAAATCAGAACTTAAAATTGTAAAAAATGTAAAAATTGTTTTTGCAAGTCATTGAGAAGAAGAAATAAAAACAAAAACGTTCTTAAAAATGTTTGTTGCACTAAGGAAGTGACTTACATGCATCCCTAATCACCGTTGGAGCCTGCGTTTGAACCCTGGCTTTAAGGTCAGCCGTGATTCTCTCCACGCTGCTGGTGACTGCTCACCAGACTTTCCCAGCCCCAGCTTCTCATCTGCGCTTTTACCCCAAAGACACCTCCCCCTGAAATGTGCAGCCGTCCCCAGGGCCATCCCTCTTCAGATGCTTCCCCACTGTCCAGAAGACAAGCAGCTCCACAAGCAGTGCTCAGTGCGTTGTCACCTCTCCTCACGGTCCTGCTGGGGGGTGGGGGGAGGGGCGCTGCGTGTTGTGCATTTGCACCTGTTCTCACTAGCGAGCTGCATCAATATAGCAGGCCACCACTGGCTTTGTCTCGAAATATAAAATACAGAGGCAGTCTCTCAACCCAAAGGCTGTCCCACCGTCTCTCCTTAAGATTCCCAGACAGTGACTGGTTATCTGCCTTCTTAATTTCAGTCAGTCCCCATTATCTCCATCAGCAATGATGTGCCTATGGCACTTCAGGGTTGGCAGGATTGGTTTCCATACATGGAGTTCATGCAATATACAGTAAAGACTTCACAGTGCAATAAAAAAGGGGGGTTGTAGCAGCAAGCACCCCAGCATTCCCGGGATGGCTGCTATCATAGGTTCTTAGTCTGCTTTTCTAAAGGAAAGCAACTCAAAATGGGTTAACAATCTTACTTTAATCAAACATATATCATTTACCTAGTTCAGGGGGAAAAGTAAGCACCCCGAATGTCAGGGAATACAAACAGAAGTTACAGGCAGACAGAGAAACAGATCAGCAGACAGGGCTTCTGTCTGTCTGACCATTACATCCATACTTAGTTACCAGAGACAGAAGTACCAACATCTGGGTTTTCAAAGGGGGAGGGGGCGGGGGTCAATGGCTGCCTAGAGTCTCATCTGCTCAAATCACACAACTCTTCTCAAAGTGAGCCCCAAAACAAAATCTCACATCATGGCATATATAGCCTTCTCCTGGGTCAGAGAATGTCACAACCCTCTTGACCCACTGCCCAATCACAAAGTAACAAGGTGTGTGCATTCCTGAAAAACAAGCCTCCCACCACAGATGCCATGTGACCACACTCAGACTATTAGTGGGCAGAGTATATTTTCAAATCAGGGAAAGTTGTCAGAGTCACTTAAGCCTATCAAAGGGTCCAAGGGGCAGGGAAGATCTTCAGATTCCCATTATCATTACAGGGATCTGGAGTCAACAGACTTGCACTGAAATCCTGCCTCTGCTACTTACCACCTTGTGATCTTGGGAAAGTCACTTACACTCTTTGAGCCTCAGTTTCCTCCTCTGTAAAGTGGGAGGGTTTGGCCCTGGTGGCTTCTCAGGTCCTCTCCAGCTTCTGATCTCTCATCCTCTGATATTATTTCATCAGAGGCTCAGAACAGCCCTGTGGGGTAAGTGGGTCATGATTCTTTTGCCTCATTTTCCTGATGAGAAAGTTGAGACTCCAGTTAAACATGACTTGTCCACAGCTACAAAATATGGGTTATGAAGCGGATATTGCATTATTCATATCCCAAGGAGATAATTCAAAAATTACTGGGCTTTTTCCTCTTTTGTTCAATGATATTGCCTTTATGTCGTGGGCTGAGCTACACACTTGATATTCTGTCTTCATGAGCAACATTGCTAATTCTGGAAGAATTGAAAATGTGCAGATTGAAGGAGATGCTAGAGAAAAGGTGGGACCCTAAATCCTTGGATGGGAGAGGTATTCGCAATACTTAAATTAGCAGCCGTTTTTTTAGGAATAGTGAAAAAGTAGTTTAGAAGCTAACTCTTCAAATGTTTAACTTTCCATAAAGCAGCCGACTCTAGGCTCTTAGTTAAAAGCCATCATTCAATTATTTATGTGCCCACACTGGAGGGCATACAGTTATTGGATAATTTTAGAAATAACCAGCTGATGCCATCTCCCAAGTGTGGATGATGGCAATCCAAGCTCCCTGAAGTCCCTCTCTCTCATGCCAGGACATCACCGCAAAGACATGGTCTGTTACAGGATGTCACTGTAGAGACTGTCCTGGGGTTTGGTACTTAACACTCTAGAAAAGGAGAGAGAATTTCAGACCGAGCGCCAACCAAGACCCTGAGCGTCCAGCACACACTGTATAGTATAAGGAAAAGAAAACACGCCACCTAGTGGTAGAACAATGGAATCCTACTCCAATGCTTTGAGAACCAGATCAGGACAAACAGCATCCTGGTCCCGAGGAGACCAGTCCAGTTCAAAAAGCAGCTGAGGACCATTCAAAGCAAACCGAAGCAGGGGCAGATGGGGTAGCAAAGGCTGAAAAGCAAGCAAGCATCAAATTAAGTCTAACTAGCAAACTGCTGCCCCCGGGGAAGTTCCTTCTGCCCCCTCTCCCTCCTTGTCTCCTTGCCACATTTGAGTAACACTGCATGGTTCTCTGCATGGGGAAAGGGATCATCTAGTGTTTATGTGATAGGATAGACTGATTTAAAAATAAACATTTTATGCAAAAAAACCCCCACAAAACTTTCGTAAGTTTTTAGGGGCTATATTTCCAGTTAAATTGGGCATGATTGATGAGACATTTACCCAAGCCAACACCCACTATGATATGGGAGGTCCAGAGTACATTATCACTCATTAGGAGACATTCCCTGGAATTCAGTTCCCAGAAGACTGTATACCTAGCTGCAGGGTAGTGGGATCACTGCATAATTCATAGGGATTTTTCTGAAGACTTTCAAAAGGTCTTCTCTAAAAGGTCCTGAAGAACTTTAAAAATCAGATTGACCGAAGGAGCTACAGGACAGTAATATTCACACAATATACAGGCAGTGCTCAGAGACAATGCATGAAAGCATCCATCAGTCAGTCAAGAAGAATAATTAAGTGCTTACTGGGTACCAGGAACTGTGCTAAGTGCTGAGGATACAGGGGAAGCCAAAAGCAGACTTGCCCTCAAGGAGTTTACATTCTTATGGGAAATGCAATATGAAATGACTAAGCAGATACACCGAAGAAAAGGGATAGAAAGATCCTGCCACATCTTCCCCAAACCTATTGAGTTCCCAAAAATGCTAGTGACTCCAGAACTTAGGTAAGAAATTTATTCTTTTAATTTAAATTTTTCAATTAAAAAGTCTATTATCTCTCCTATCACACAATCATCCCTTCCCCCACTGAGAAAGAAAAAAACAAATCCAAAACCAAAGCCCTTATAACAAATATACAGAGTCAAGGAGAACAAATTCCTGTACTAATCATGTTAAAAAATGTTTTCTTCTGAACCCTGGCTATAGCCTCTCGATCAGGAGATGGGGAGCAGGCTTCATCATGCATCCCTCTGGAATCATGGTCAGTCACTGTATTGATAAGAGTTCCCAAATCTTTCAAAGCTGTTTGTCTTTATAATGTTACATAATTTTTTTAGGCTCTATACACTTCACTCTGCATCAGTTCAGATAAGAATTCCCAAGTTTCTCTGAAACTGTCTCTTTCATTATTTTTATAGCACAATGGAATTCCATCACAGTCATATACCATTATTTGTTAGACCATTCCCCAATCAATGAGGACCCTCTTAGCTTCCATTTCTTTGCCTCTACAAAAAGAGCTGCTATACATATTTTTGTACATATGAGCCTTTTTCTTCTCTTTGGTCTCATTGTGTTGTATAGGAAGAAGTATGTTGGTAAATATTTAACAACTGGTTCTCTGAGGGGAAAAATATAAACAACATATTTTGAGGTTTAATATGCATTATTTACATTTTCCCCATCACTTTTTTAAGTCTAATCAATAAAAACCAATAAACCAAGCCTTAATGAGTTTGCCAGTTTCTGAGGTGTGAATGTTTATATGGACAATTTAAAAATCACTTTTCCAGCTGCCTCCAACCTGCTTCTGTAGGTATAAGCCTAGCAGTGGGCCATTTATTGGGTCAAAGGATATATCCAGTTTGGTGACTTTCTGGGCACAATTGCTAATTGCTTCCCAAAATGACTGCACCAATTCACAGCTCCACCAAAACTACATAATGTGCTATTTTCTCTCAGCACCTCTAAATGGGTCATTTCCCTTTTTTTGGCTAGCATTACTAATCTGATGAGTTTGAGGTAGAACCTTACAGCTGCTTTAATTTGCATTTTTCTAATTATCAGAGATTTGGAGCCCTTTTTATTGTTAAAAGCTTGGATTTCTTCCTTTGAAAATTGCCTATTGAGGCAGTTTTCAGACAGAAATAAAAACTATTTATAGTCACATAAAAATGTTTCAAATAGCTATTGATAAGAGAAGTATGTATTAAAACAACTCCTCTGAAGTGCATTTCCCACCGATCAGATTGGCCAGCATGACAGAGGGAAACGGCAAATATTGAAGAGGATGTTGGAAGACTGGGACCCTGATGCCCTGTTGGTGGAATTGTGAACTGATCCAACCATACTGCAAGAGCAACTTGGAACTACCCCCAAAGGGTTAGAAAACTGGATGTTATCCCCTTTGATACCACTACTAGATCTGTATCCAAAAGAGGCTTTAAAACAGGTAAAATAATGTATTTATACAAAAAATATTTTATAGCAGCTCCTTGGTGGCTAAAAATTAGAAATTGAAGGCATGCCCATCAATTGGGGAACTGCTGAGCAAGTTGTGATAAATGATTATAATGGAATATTTTATGCTACAAGAAATGACAAGCAGGATGATTTCAGAAAAAAATCTGAAAAGACTTACATGAACTGATTCAGTGAAGAGAACAGCACCAGAATACTGTACATAGTAACAATATTAGCTGTTCTCAGCAATACAATGATCTAAGACAACCCCAAAGGACTTATGATGAAAAATGCTATTAGCCTCAAAAGAAAGAACTAATGGCAACTGAATATAGACAAACATATGCTCCTTCCTTCCTTCCTTCCTTCCTTCCTTCCTTCCTTCCTTCCTTCC
>NW_027185872.1:1580869-1581240 GCF_028583685.1 Petaurus breviceps papuanus
TTCCTTCCTTCCTTCCTTCCTTCCTTCCTTCCTTCCTTCCTTCCTTCTTCCTTCCTTCCTTCCTCCCATCCATCCATCCTTTTTTCCTTCCTTTCTCTTTCTTTAACTTTCTTCTGCAAAATGACTAATATGGAAATGTTTTACATGATTGCACATTTGTAGCCTCTATCACGTTGCTTATTGTCTGTGGCCAGTGGAGGGAGAGAGGAATAGAATATGGAACTCAAAACTTAAAAAAAAGAACAACAAATGTTAAGAATTGTTTTTACATTTAATTGGGTAGGGAATAAAATATTATTAATAAAGAAAAGAAGAAAAAGGCAAGGAAGGGAAGGGAAGGGAAGGGAAGGGAAGGGAAGGGAAGGGAAGGG
>NW_027185872.1:1581250-1609184 GCF_028583685.1 Petaurus breviceps papuanus
GGAAAGGAAAGGAAAGGAAAGGAAAGGAAAGGAAAGGAAAGGAAAGGGAAGGAAAGGAAAGGAAAGGAAAGGAAAGGAAAGGAAAGGAAAGGAAAGGAAAGGAATGAGAATTGACTGTTCATATCCTTTGGTCATTTGTCAATTGGCAATGGTTCTTACTCTTATAAATTCAAATCAGTTCTCTCTCTACACATAAAATACATGTGTGCATATGTATGCATGCGACTCTTCCATGGTCTAATACAGACAGTTATCACTTTACACAAACAGACCATTCTACAGACCTCTATATAATTTGAATTTGCCCAAGGACTTGGGGAAGAGAGGGACACAGGAAGGGGGCCAAGAGCCCATGGAGGGAGGGGGCTGGACTTGTAAGGACAGGGGACAGAGAAACAAGACCAATGAGATGAACACCTGAGCCAACCACATGGGGGTCTGGCTAGAACTGAGAGGAAGAACAAGGTGGGTAGGATGCAGACACATACAGGAGAGGATGGGGATTCAAGAGGGCCTCTGACCAATGGTAGGCAGACATGAGGGCAGTGCCAGGGGTATCAAATCAAGTCCCCCATTGTGGTGGGGGCAGACTCTCCTGGAATCCATTCTTCTGCTTTCACTTGGAGGACTTTTTTTTTTTTTGGTGGGGAGAGGGGGAAGGCCATGGAGCTCTGCGCTGAGAGGCAGGAGTGAGACAGAGAGAGCAGAGTGCCATACAACAAAGTTAACTTTAGTGGGTTTCATGTTGTTGTTGTTTTGGAATGAGGGTTTCTTTCAGAATTGTTTACAGTGAAGTTGAACTTGTGCAAGGGGGATTTACATAGAGCCAGAGTTATAGCCTATGGGGTTGGTGGGATCTTAGGAATGGTATTGGTGAGAGTTGCATAATTGATAACCCCAAACAGCTTTACTAAATTGGGAAGAGAAGCAGGGGATTCCTTTTCATAAGAATTGCTGTTAATGTCTTGTATTGATTATATAACAAAATTTAAATTGTCCAATACTTAAACAGGAATACTGGCAAAGGAAACTCAATATCTCCTTAGCAAAAGCCCAAAACCTTTTCCTTTAAACATGTTCTAGAATCTTGCCAGGAAACAAAGTTGAAGCTAACCATCTTACTGTTTTCAAACTCTGTTTCTTTCCTTCCTGAAACCAGACAACATTTGCCCTGATTCAGTACCACAGCATCTCTCCCCTTCTTCATGGTTTCTCAGAGTGCTGACAGCAACTTAGCAATTACAGCCATTAATTTTCTTGATACCAGAGATATTGTTTGTCTGAGCCTGGTGACTTGAATTCATGAAATTCATTTAAGTGGCCTCTTAAGTGCTCCCTAATCATCTCATGCTTAGAATCCTGATAAGCCTTTAAAAAATAAAAGTTTTTTCTGTCCTTTCTAGTGTAAAAGTAATTCTTCCTGCAAAGAAATAGAATGAAATGAGCAGGTGCTTGGTGAGCTCCCTAGGCAGCCACATCAGTCTCTTTAGACAAGTCTTCCCTCCCCACACTGGAATTGTTTCTCTGTGTGTTTTCAGAATTTCATTCTTGAGGACTTCTCTTCTCTATCAGACTGACTTTTGCCTTTGGAATGTTAGCCCACTGGATTCATCTATCCTTTCTCTGAACTCTTTGAGATCTGTTCTTCCAAAACCTATTAGGACTTTTAACAGAATGGTCACTTACCCCACAAAATTCACATCATTTGTACCCATTGGCTCTTTATTAATAAGAATTAAATTTAGTTCCACCATTCCAATTTGTGAAGGAAAAAATGATCATCTCACACGTTTGCTAAAACAATCTTTCAGATATTTGATTATATTAGCCTCTCCTAGTAGGCTTCCTTTGCCTTCAGAGTATTTCATTTTTAACCCAGATGCTTAATCACAACTCCTCAGAGAAACACTGAGGAAAAGTCAAGATAATGATTAATCAATGAATTAGTAAGGCTTTATTAAGAACTCATTCTATGCCAGGAGCTGGGAAAACAACGGCAGAAATGAAATGGAAAGACTAAAGTGGGTCTGGGAGTGGGAAGCTTGTCTCTATTCTCCTGATGGTGGCATCCTGGAGGAGATGGCCTCCTGTACTGTCCATTGGTCTGGTGTTAGTTAAGGTGTCCGGTCCCAGCATGGTACACTGGGGTGGTCACTGACAGCAGACTGAGCTCAAGTTCCACTTCTGACACTTACTTGTTCTCACCTCCTTACGTGACCTTGGTCAAGTCATTGTATCTTGTTTGGACCCCATTTAAAATGAGAAGGTCAAGGACAATGACCTTGAAGGTTGCTTCAAGCTTAAAGTCAATGATTTTTTGGCCTCCTACTGGCCTGTGACACTCCTTAGTTCATCCCTAGGTTTATGCCAGATGATAATATACTTGCTCAGAGTCTTATATCCAGATCAGTAAACAAGAATGAATTTGAAATGGTTGTTTTGGAGGCTCCTGTTGGAAACAGGCTTGAATGAGCTACTTAATAAAACATACAAGATTATAAAACAGCTAACATGCTGAATTTCACATTAGAAAACTGCCTTGACCAGCATCCAAGGGAGCTTATGGCTGTAAAGACCAGAAGGTGCTCATTAAAATGCCATTTCATTGATAACAAAATGATCTTTAAAATGCATCATCCCAAGATTCCAGTGTCTTCCAATTGCAATTCTTTCATAGGAAGAGAGCATGACAAAGTGAATAGACTCCATGAGACCTGGCTCCAAGGCCAACCTCTGGCATCCATTAGCTGTCTTGCCCTTGACAAGTCATTTCACCTTGAAGTGTCCCTCTGGCAGTTCTGAAATACTCTAAATTACTGCTGAGTTTCTGCTCTGCATTGGAGGAGTCCACCAGAGAGGTTAAATCCTAAGTCTAGCTCTTCCCTTCAAAAATAAAAGAGCTGATCAGTTGTACTCGTTTACCATTTAGCAAGTACCATTAGTTACCCAAAATGTGCAAAGTTTTTCATTACTGTGTAGACTTAGGTTTGGCAAGATAGTATTCCTGTGGTCCAAACCACTGCCTTCCAGCTAGATGGCGAAGCCTTGGCCATGAGCTTGTGGTATGAACCCATTGGACGTTACGTGGGCCTGGTTCATTCATTCCTCATATATTTAGTAAGCGCTTGCTACGTGCCAGACACTTGTGCCAGGCTCTGAGGATACAAAGAAGACAGTGTCCCTACCCTCAAGGAGGAGGGACATGGGGAGGGAGAAATTGACTTATATTTAACTGGAATCCATAAATTATACATTTTCTCCACATAATTGTGCTTTTCTATTAAAAATACCTTATTAAAATAAATAAACATTAACTATCAATAGCAAAACAAGAGACACAATTTGAAGCAACCTTTAAAAACATACAAATAACCATATACAATTATATAGCTTATTTACCAATGTTAATTCTTGTCAATGATCATTATCTCTAATTGTGATATTCCTCTGGGATATGTAAAATGCATACTCTGAAGCTTTCATGGTTTTGAGATAGTTCTGGTTTTCAGGGCAGGCTGGAATGAACAACTTTCTGGATTCTCTCACCAATTCACACAGATCACATTTACCATATTTCATCAGAGAGCCCTGCCATTTTCTTTACTTCCTCCTCTCTTTCCTATTCAATTAGGTTTGTCTACAGCTTGGTTCTGACTTTAGGTGGGGCCAAGGACCATCTTGAATTTTTTCTTAGACGTAGATTAAACTTGTACTCTTTTTTTTCAATCTAGCCCTTATTTAGCTAACAAAGTAATTGTGCTGATGTTTTTAGACAGAAGAAAGTGAATCACAGCCACTACATATACTTTATTTTAAAAAAAAATATTTATTAGATTACATTCAGCAACAGCAAGCAGGTAGTGACTTTTTTAAATTTTTCTTTTTGTTCTTTGGAGGGGGGAAGGTAGGGCAATTGGTGTTAATTGACTTGCCCAGGGTCACACAGCTAGTTTTGTGTTAAATGTCTGAGGCTGGATTTGAACTCAAGTCTTCCTGACTCCAGGGCCAGTGCTCTATTCACTGCGCCACCTAACTGCCCCCACTACATATACTTTAATAAATTGAATGAGAAAATACATACGATTTACACTTTGTCAACCTAATAGTGTCATGTAAATGCCAGCTATTACAATCTTTATTATCCATGATCTCATCAGTATGATTATGCCCCTCCTCTGGTGCCGACCACAAAGACACTATCTTTTGCCAATCAGTCAATAGGCATTTATTAAGCACCTACTGTGATAAACACTGATGACACAAATATAAAGAATAAAATATTCTCCATTCTCAAGGAGGTTACATTCTAATGCCAGGATGATATTCAGATGCCAGAGCCAGTTAATAGAACCTGCCCACATGAATGCTCTGCTTGTATCATTTTGAGAACCAATGGTCGCCTCTGTGCAACAATGAGTTGTCAGAAGATTCCTCAGTGACATTTTTAGTTTGATGTTAGTGTTTTCTGAGTCCCAGCTCCTAGAGAAGAGTCGGATCCCTGACAATAACTGGTGTTGGGGGTTGGAGTGGTGGGCAGCGGTGCAGGACCCGAGGGCATGGGCTGACATGTCAGGACCAGATCTTCCCTCCTACTCTATGGGCTCCTTTCATTTCTTCTCCCAACAAGAGGAGGAAGGAGGAAAGCTCAGTGGAGGAAAAGACCATAACCCAAGGATGGAGATGTTGACATTGGCACATTAGTGTTAGAACCCGCCCATCACTACTTGGCTTGCCCTAACTCACAGGACATGCTAGAAATGGGCTTTTGGCCGGTCCCCTCCCATTCTCCCAGAGGCCTCTTGCCTGGCTCATTTACTCCTCAACAGCAGCAGGAGCACTCAGCAGCTTTAGTCCATTTTCCTGAGGCTTCCTTGTTTGGCTTCCTTTTGGTTTCTAGTCCCCAGAGCAGTCTCTTGTTTTAATTCACTGTCTTAAGTTGGTGTTTTCTGAATTGTTCTTTGTCTTCCCTGTGCCTTTCATCACTGTAGGATTGAGCCTGCAGCTTTATATTTCAAGGCTAATGGCCCAACCCGTCCTGCCTCCAGAGAGACCAGCTGTTGCCTTGGAAAGTCAGTGAGTCTTGGACTGGGTTTTACTTGAATGATAATTTGCAGACTAGGTTGGGGAACCCAACTAAATACACATGGAGGCTTTTGGAAGGTTCCCTCACCAGAGGAAATGAGTTATTCTGAAGTAGTGCAAACCCCTCCATCAGCGTCATCTGCTTACAGAAGTGACCTTGTGATCTCAAAGGCTATGGAGGTACTAAGCAATAAACATTCGTGAGGCACCTACTATGTTGCCAGCAAAGGCCAGCAGTCCCTGTCATACCCTGCACATAGTGTGTCTCTTTCCCCGCCTCTTCTCCAATTAGCATCTGTGCCGTGAGACCGTGACATCCCAGGAAGGTGAATCCTTTCCTGTCAACCTTTCTTCTACACTAGAACAGCACTGAGCACAGGCCCAGGGCTGGACTATACGTCTGTCAGCTTCCTCAAGGGCCTTAAGTTTATACCTAATGTGGATTTGACGAAGGTCCTGGAGGCAGTTAGACCGGAGAAGAGAAGGCATAGGGAGGACAGAGTGGCTCCCAAAGACCTGCCACAGAGACAAGGGACGAGACTTTCTCTGCTTACTTCCTGAAGGCTGGATGAGAAACTATGGATAGAGCTTGGAGAGGGGTAAATGTAGACATGAAATAAGGAAAAATGTCTTACTAAATGGAGCCGCCGCTACATGGGATGGAATGCCGAAGGAAAAACATGAGGGAGGGTTTTTTTTAAAGAAAGATTTGATGACCATTTGTCAGGTGTGTCAGAGAGAGTTGGTGTCTTTGGCCTTGAAGGTCTCACACAATTCTGATATCATGTGCATCTCTGTCTGTCTCTGCGGCCAGTCAAGCTAAATTCAGAAAGCCCAGCCACCCTAGGGATGTCAGGAAAAGACTTCCTAACAATTCGAACTGCTCACAAGCAGGCAGGGCTGCCTTGGGAGGTGGGGAACTCCCCCGCCCTTGAAAATCTCCAAGCAAAGCCTGGCTGGATGACTACTTTTCAGGCAAGTCATAGAGACAAACTTCATGAGGGTGGAGGGCTCTGACGTTCCTCCCAATGCTGAGATCACCTTTGCCTCTGTTCAATTTCATTTTATTTGACGAGACCCATTGTTGTAACCCCTCAAAGTCTGTTTACTTCTTTTTTAATGCAGACACTGTCATGCTGGGTATTACTTGCTCTTCCCAGTTTTGTGCTACCTGCAAATCAGACATGTAAACAAGCTCTGCCTTCAAAGCATGGATAAAAGAGATAGAGCCTAAAACCAAGGCCAGATCTTTGGAGTGCTCTGCTTATAGAGAGACCTCGAACTGGCACCAGCCCCTAATGGCTTTGAGTGTCTCCACTAGGAGAACCTTAGAGCAGGGGAGAAGTTCCTTCTGGGTGTCCTGGAAGCCTCTGACAGTCTGGGAAAGCCCTTCTCAGAAGGATATTTTTAAATACACAAAATACATGATATTGTAAAGGAAACCAATTATATTGATATAGAGTTATTAGAAATATTTTTCAAAATCACATTCATGAGCTCCAGGTGAAGAAACCTTGCCTTAGAGGGATGTCTATCAATTGGTCTAACTTCCTTTCAGCTCAAGATGGCTTCATTTTCTGACCACCTCGGTGGAAAAGGAAGATGATGCCCAACAGAAGGGACTCTGGCTTTCTCCCACAGAAGCTGTCAGACCAGTATTCTGAGCTGACTGGGAAATGTATGTCATTACTGACTATAACAATGACAGGATCCTTGTGTAATCAAACTCTAATAGTATCTGTTTGGGCCCTCCTTTGACCAATGCCCCACATATGCAGGATTTCTTTAAAATGAAGAGAAAGATCCCATTGGATGTGTGGATTTGCCCCCTGGAAAGTGAGTTTCCTTCATTTGGACTCTGGACTTTGTCCGCAGGCCTGGCACAGAGCAGAATGTGTCTTTTAAGCAGGCCCACAATGCCTTTTGTTATCTTCAAGGCCCCTATTCCTCATGGAGAGGCAAATTTGTGCTGTATTAATCCATCCCAATCTTCAATAATAATAATTCCAGCAGTAATAAGCTTTATAATTGTTAATCACAGTTACATAGCACGTTTTCTGAATGACTATCCCCTTCTCTCCTCTCACCCAGGGCCCTCCCCTGGTACAGGCTCCTTTTGCTTCTTGCCTGGGTTATTACAATAGCCTTCTATGAACTACCCTTCATGCCTCCCATCTCTCCCAGCTGATTTCCATCCAGCTCAGTCACCAAAGAGAATTTCCTAAAGCACAGTTTTTGCCATATCATGCCTTCACTCAATATACTCCCCAGGCTTCCTATCACCAGGCTTTTTAAGCTCTTCACAACCCAGCCCCTTCCTGCCTCTCCATCATGCTGTGTTTTTGACCCCTCTACCTTCCTACACCCCAGTTGTAAGACATCTTTTTCTTCTTTATACATGACACTGCATCTGCTGACTCAGTTGCCCTTTTTGCTAGGTCCTTCCCTCTGAGATTACCTCTTGTACATCTCTTGGGGGTATATAGTTTTTTGTCTCCCACATTGGAATGCCCATTGCAGAATCTTAGCATGTCAGAGATGGAAAGAATCTTCCAGATCTGGCCCCAGCCAATCACTCGAAAGGCAGAATAGTGTGGTGGAAAGAGACCATGATCTGGGCTCTGAGGATCTGGGTTCAAATCCCAACTGTGGCACTCACTACCTTTGTGACACCCTTTGGCAACTTCCTTCAACTCTGGTTTCCTCATTTCTGAAATGATGGGGTGGGAGCAGAGATCAGTAAGTGACTTTCTACCTCTAAACTTACCAACTCCCTCATTTTACAGAGGAGGAAACTGGGCCCATGAGGCATGACATGCTTTGGCCACAGGCACACCACTAATAATTGAAAGCACTAGATGGTGCATTGGGTGGAGGCTGGGTCTGGAGACAGGAAGCCCTGACTTCATGCAAATCACTGAACTCTGTTTGCTTCAGTGGGTTCATCCATAAAACAGGGAGCAGAAAACATTCCCCCCAAAGTGTGGGAATCAAATGAGGTGATAAGTGTAAACGCCTGGCACATAGTAGGCCCTGTATACATACACACATATACACATGCACCTCTATAACATACATACACATTCATATACACGTGTGTGCAAGGGTGAATCAAGCACCCAGAGCAGCTCCAAGCTGGAACGAGACAGGGCAGCAGATTGAGTCGAGTGAACACTGCGCCTGTTATTTTGGCTCCAACATTAACGAAGCTTCAGAATTTTAAAATCTTTTGTTAAGAGGAAGTTTGCTCTAAATGCAGCTCTGCCATCTGGCCCTTGCTCGGCAGGCCCATGTGCCTTCCGAGAGTCTCCACATTCACTTCTCTATCTTGTTCCCCAGAAGCCCATTTGGTGCAGGGGGGGAGGGGACCCAGAGCCAAACTTGGGGATCTCAGCAGCTTCAGTGGCTGCTGAATAATAACCCAGGCTTATCGATAGATGGAGAGGAAAGAGGTTCTAAATCCTGCTTCCTATTTAAAGGTGACAAATAATTTGGAATCTTGGGCACCAGGAGAAAAACTCACTTTAAAAAGTAAATGTTTTACCAAATCTCTTTTTTTTTTAATCCATCATTCCCCATAAATGCCTGGATTGTAACAGAAAGGTGAAACTAAATACCCATTGACTGAGTCTGACAACTTTTGCCTTAATCTGTTTATTTGAACAGATTTTATTGATGCACTTTTATTTTTACCTTGCCCAGATTTCCCCCATATCCTTCTCCCTCCTTTCTCCCGAAGACCTGTCCCTTCTAACAAAGACTCTTTGTTTTTTAAGAGAAAAATCATTCAGCACACCAATGGATACACTGAACAAACCAGATATTGTATGTAATGGCCTACATCTGTGGACTCCCCACCTCTGCTCCAAGCCCATCGTTTCAGAAATGAAGGTTTCTTTCCTTCTTTGGCTCAGGTCTTGTCTTGGCCACTTTGCAGCCTTCGGTTGGGATGCTTTCATAGGGGTGCTCCCTTCTAGCTCCATTGTTGTGCCGAGCCTCACCCACACCTCTGTCCAGCACCCCTCTGCAGAGGGGAGGCAGTTAATAGACGGAAATGGGGAGGATTCTTTGTGAAGTTGCTGTAACTGTGGGAGTTCCTGGCCATTTCAGAGACCCAAAGTCTTTTGACTTTGCTCCCCTGCTGTCCCTCGGAGCCAACTGTGCCTTTAGAGACTTACCAGGCTGTCTTACACAAGCTCGCACTCTTTGCCCCTCCAGGCGTGTGGATCCTCAGAGATGAGCCCCTCCTGCTTATGCCTGAACAAGGATCCAGCTGTGTCTCACCAAGTGCTTCCTCATCCTGTCTGAAGACCTCCAAGGACAGGGAGCTCTCCACCAGCTGGGGCACCAGCCCCTGCCGCCTTCGGATATTTTTGAGAGTGAAGTTTTCCTAACATCAAACCTGACTGCGTCTTTGGCACTTCTGTGACCACTCCTGACCCATGGCCCTCTGGAGCCATCCATCCTCCATGTGAACTCCAGATACAGAGAACAGGCATCCTGAGCCCCCTTAGCCTTCTCAGCATGCCAATGGATCCTTTTATGCTCTGATGACAGATACTTACTAATACTTGGGCCTGGGCCAGGTCCAGAGAGGGCCCCCTAAGACACTGAAGGTTTACTTGACCCCTCTCCATTCCAATTGGGCTGAAACCTCCCGGGCTACCAGGTTTGGTTCTAAAATCCCCACATGCAAGGTGAGCTGGAGGATTTGTTTGGATTTGGTTCCAAGGAATTCCCCACAATTGTTGGGGAAAAAATGGAGAATGAGATTTGAGAGTGTCCTTAAATTAAGATTCAGTCTGATGTCAAATATCAGAAGAAGATAAGATCTCTCATACCCCTGGCCCCTTCAGTAGAGCTTAGTATACCTGTGGGGCTCTCGAACCAATCCTACCAATCCCTGAGGAAGCTGGGAAGCAGCTCAGAATGGAGGCCAAGCCTGGACCATGTGGCTCTAGGATGTGTGTGGGGTGGGTAGATCTGAGAGGTGCCCACCAGGTAGCACCATACTGGGAGTCAGCCCCCAGCAGCCCACAGGTAGCTGTTGGAATGAGGCAGGATAGGCAGGATGGGGAGGGATGCACTTCCTCCTGTTAGGAGCACCAAGAAGGCTCCAGTCTTGCTCACCTCAGTCCCACATAGTGAGTCCAGGTCTGGAACGCCATGTAACCTTACAGTGAGTGCATGACCTCACATTCACACTAGGTGGCAGTCTCTCTGTAGGCCAGGTGTGAAACACTTGCCCTGAGTTTGGTGGAAGCAGAGAGTTCTTTCCACTTCGAGTCATGGAATGGGACCTTGGGACTCATCTACTCCAAACCTTTCAGAGTTTTATTGATGTTTCTAGTGTTCACATCCCAGTTTTCCCCCCATTTCCCCTATTTCCCTCCCCTCACTGAGTCTTCTCTTGAAACAAAGAAAACCAGTGATTCCAAAGCATCCCCATTAATTCCAAAGTGGGAGGGTGGGGGAGAGAGAAGGAAGAGTGCCCGCCATATTCTGCACCTCTCTGATGAAATCTTTTCTCCATTTTGGACAAGAGGACATTGAAATCCAAAAGGTAACTCGACTTGTCCAAGTGTTCAAGGTCACTGAACCAGTAAAGAATCTTGTATAGCTCCCTTATTTTACAAACGAGGAAGCTGAGGCCTGAGGATGTGAAGTCATTTGTTCACAATCCCAGTTAGTCACTGGCAAAGCCAAGGCTAGGGCTCCCAGTCTCTGACTACACCGCTGAGATCCGCTGTCAGCAGACATTGGCAGAAGGAAATGGGTTGACTGGACATGGGGTACTCCCCCAGAGGATCCTGAGGGACGGGTAAGCAGTGGGCATAGAGACAGGAGTCCACAAAGGAACAGTGACAGTTCTCTAGTTGTCCCTAGGAAAAACCTGCCCTTGAATTCAGAACATCTGCTCCTTCCTTGAAGTCAAGAGGGGTGAAGATGATTGTCTTGGAGAAGACTGATAAATCCCTCTGTGGAATGGCATGGTGCTTTACAAGAATATCGGTCTTTGGATTAGCTTACAAGAAATATCCTCAAGCAAGTGGGATAGCTACCAGGTTGTTGGTGGCAAGAGACAAGGAAGCCTAGTCTGTGTATCTGGTGACACTTTTTAAATGGTCACATTATGACTCCAATTATTCTTGCAGAAGGTTGTGTTGACAGCAGAAGGGAGCGAGAAGACCCAGTTTTGATTCCTCTCAATTGTCCTTATGCATTCTAGCAGCTGGGGGCTGAAGGGAGACAGAGCTGGACAGAATCAGGAAGACCCAAAAGTGAAGCCTGCCTTAGACTTCGGCTCACTGTATGACCCTGGGCACTACTTTATGTCTCTCAGCCTCAGTTTCCCCATTTAGAAAATGGGGACAAAATAGCCCTACCTCATAGGCTGTGAAGATGAAAGAAGATAAGCTATGCAAAGTGCCATGCAGACCTTAGAGTACTGTACAAATGCCATTTAGTGTTGGATTTATCAGTTATTATTAATTATCATTCCAAAGCCTGAGGGTCCATAATTTGGGCAGTTGCTTGCTGCTTCTCCACACAAGCATAAAGTGAGCTCCAGAGAACCAGGGATGTACTGTATAGTGATGACAGCGATGTCACTGACTAGAAGAACAAGAAACCAAGAGAAACCAGATAGAAGAAGACCCAGAGAAGGGGTTCCAGAAGCCCCTCCCCCTTCCTACTGCTCCTTGGCAGAGGCGGGGGACCATGGGTGTGGGAACACAACATACATTGCCAGGTACTTTTGTAGAACTTGATTTTTTCCCTCTCTCCCTTTTTCTTTTCTTCCATATTATAAGGGATGGCTCTTCAGGAGGAGGTGAGGGAAAGAATCTCACAGAAAGTCACAATGGAGGCCCAGCAGACGTGTTGCTGTGTTGGATGAAAACTGGAACTGGATTCAGGAAGACCCGAATTCAAATCTAGTCTCAGACATTTACTGTGTGACCTTGGACAAGTCACTTAACTCCAATTGCCCCAGTTCCCCCCTCCAAAAAAGCTCCCCCCCAAAAAATACTAGCACGTACTTCAAAGGCTCATTTCGAGAATTAAATGAGATAATATTTGTGTAGTGATTTAGAAACCTTGAAGCCTCTATAAATACTAGCTATTGTTGTCGTTAGAAAGTGTGACAGAGGGGCCCTCTGGGTGGTGCAGTGAATAGAGCGCCAGCCCTGGAGTCAAGGGGACCTGAGTTCAAATGTGACCTCAGACACTTAACACTTAGTAGCCGTGTGACCTTGGGCAAATCACTTAACCCCAACTATTCTGCCCTCCCCCCTCCAAAAAAAAAAGTATGACAGAAAACCAAAACATGTACAGAAAATGGTTTATTTTTCTTAAATGAAAGGTATTTACCTTGTACTTTGGAGCAGTATTTTCTCTCTGATTGACACTGGCTGGGGAACAATCAGGAAGTTATGGTGGGGTCAGATTAGACCCTGGCTGGCCTCTCGATGGAAATGCCAGAAGCCTGGCATTTACAAAGAGCAAATGAGAGGAGAGGCAGAAGCTTCTGGCCGTCCTCGGCATTGGAAGGATGAGACGTTCCCCTCACCCCCCACCCTCACCCCCTAGCCTAAGCTATTGGAGGTGGGAGCTTTGGCCACAGAACAGAGAATCCCCCTGGGCCAAATGTGCCTTGTGTAAGGCCCCCGAGCCTCAGAGGGGACATTGGGGGCGCTCTTGATTTTCTGTCTCCTGGAAGTGACTTTAGGTGAAAGCCTGGGAAACCAAGGGCAGCAGTGGCCAGAGGGCTGGGCCCGGAGTCAGGAGGCCCGGCATCTTCGCCCAGAAAAGCCCGGACAATGCGAGCACGCTGTGGTCCGCGGTCACGAAGAGCTGGCCACGACTGAAGGAGAATAAAGGCCGGAAAGGCAGGGCAGAGTTGCTCACCGACACACCGAGGCAGCGAGCGGATGGAGCGGGCTGGAGTGAAGCGATTCACCCGTAAGGCTAGGACAGTGGTGACGGGCGGCATTGGCATCAGCACCGGGACAGCGGACCTCGCCCCTATGGGGGCTTAAACGCGGGGCGGAGGCGGCTGTCTTTACCGAGACAGGAGGGAGGCATTGGAGAGCTTGAGTGGGAGGGGGCGGCCACATCTCTGTTCGGGCACATCAGTATGGCAGCCGTAGGGAGGATGCCTGAGGAAGGTGGGTGTGCGGGCAGACTGGGGGGACGCCTCGTGACTGCCCAGCACAGCCCAGGGCCGGGCGGGCCTGGGGGGGCGCGGGGGGACCCCTCGTGGGCGGGGACGGGGCGGGGGGGGGGCAGCTGCTGGGACTGGTGAAGACTGTCCCTTTGCTTAAGGAAACGGAAAGAGGTCCCTGGACAGGCAGCAAGACTTGGATCGTTCTGAGGCTGCTGCAAAGCAGCACTTACAACCGGAATCTTGAGGGTGAAGGGGGATCTTTGGGTTCCTAGTGGTTGTTCAGTCGTGTCCGATTCTTCATGACCCCACCTGGGGTTTTCTTGGCAGTCATCCTGGTATGGTTTGCCAGTTCCTTCTCCAGCTCATTTTACAGATGAGGAAACTGAGGCAAACCGGCTTACATGACTTGTTCAGGGTCACACAGCTAGGCAGTGTCTTAGGCCAGATTTGAACTGTCTTCTGGACTCCTGGGCTCTATCCATTGGGCCACCTAGGCACCTCCAGTCTTATTTTGTCTTAATCTTTTTCACATGTTTACAATTCTAGTCAAAATGGCCCACAGGCCAGCTGTTTCTCATTCACACAATACCCCATCCCTCTGCACAAATGGATCACCTCTCCTCATCTCCAGGTCCAGAATGCTCTCCCTCTTCATTTCCACCTATGCAGTCCTCTGTCTCTCTCTCTCTGACCCCCCGCCTCTCTCCCTGTCTCTCTGCCCCCTCCCCCATCTTTGTCTCTGTCTCTCTCCCCTTTCCCTTTGTCTCTGTCTCTCTCTCTGCCTTTCTCCTTCTGTCTGTCTCCCTCAATTTACCTAAGTGTAGATCTTTTGTTTTTACTTACCTATGTGCAGGTAGTATCCCCACTCCCACCCTGATAGAAGGTAAGCTCCCTGAAGGGAGATCCTATACTTTTCTTTTCTCATTCCCCCAATCTAACACAATATAGAACACAAGGTAGGTGCTTCATAAATGTTTACTAAATTAAATGGAATCAATAGGCTGCTTTGCTCAACATCTGGGTGTTGCAAATCTCTTAGGGAAATGGTCACTTTTAAAGAGTCTTCAACCAGACATTTCTTTGCTGACTGGCTCCTCCTGGTGAGCCTGGGTCCAGGGACTTTCTCAGAAAGCCCTTCAGGCTGCAATGAAGAGGTCCTTGGCTGTGGCAGGCTGCTGGTGAGTATTCTATCCAAGTTTCAGCTGATCTGCCTTCAAGGCCTCCTTGGAAGGGCCAGGAAGACGCCAGTCTCCCCGGGAACTGGTCCCCATTGCTCCCAGGGTTGGCATCTCAGGGGCCCAGGCATTTGGTGGATTCCCAAGTGGGAATGTAAATTGCCCAAGTTAAGGCAATCAGCTACCAGCACAGGCCTGACTCAGTCCTTCGTGCCCAGCCTCTCTTGTAATGAGTGTTTAACAAATGCTTGTTAATTGAATGAGCTCTGATTGACGGGGGCTCTGAAGGGGAACCCTGAAATGAATCCTACATTCATGTCTTCCCACACAGTACATGGTTCCATCTCTGGAACTCTGGAGTCAAAGCAGAATCACAGGATGTCACAGCACAAAAGGACTTCAGTAACCTAATTCAAACTGGATTTCAATGAGAATCCCCTCTAAAACAAACCCATCAAGGGACACCTCCCTCAGGCCCCCACTCCACCTTTGGACAGACCTACTTTTCATAGATTTTAGCTGGATCAAGGCCATGGAGTCCAACCCCTCGTTTGACAGATGGAAAATGAGACAGAGCTCAAGTGACTCATCCAGGGTCACGAAGCTAGTATCTGAGGCAGGATTCAGATTCAGGGCATTTTGACTCAAGTCTCACTCAGTGTGTTCTGAGCAGACCTTGTGCTAATTATGATGTTCTAGAATGCATTAAACACCCTTGTGTTCCAGTAACTGGAATACGTTCTGGTACCTTCCAGTAAGATAGTCCTTGCTTATGGACATCACATTCTGATTGAAGAAGAGGCACTGAAAAGGGGGGCAGATGGACTTGGAGCAGAATGGAGGAGGGGCAGAAGACTGGGGGCCAAGCCCCCACTTCAGAGCCAAGGTTCCAGAGGTGATGAGGATGGGGGGCTGAGCCCTTGGCCATCCCCCCCTTCTCACAAGACCCCTCTGACCTTGCTGGATATCATCTGGGCGTGATCTCTTGATGCAGGATGATGTTTCAGCAAAAATAATGTCATGTATTAGTGAGGTGGGCATAGGGGGAGTAGAGACATATTGAAGCAGGAATGCAGGATTAACTCCAGAACTAAATCCCTCAGGGTGATTTCCAGCTAGATCTTTCCTCTTCCCTCTGGCCAAGCCAGAGTCTATGCTGGCCTTCTAGAGAAGGACACCAATGAGTCATCACCAAGAAAACCCAATGCTCTCTTTCTTTGTTTTCCTTTTTTCCACCAGAAACTTAGTATGGACCTTTACTAAATTACCAAGGGTACTAGTGCTTCAGGAATTTCTGTGAAGAACAGTGGCCTTTCAAAAAGGAAATTACCTAGAAGGAAAACCAATATTTTCTATTTCCTCTTGTAAATTGGCAGGGGGAGGGGAGAATAAAACTTGGCACGATGGGACCGTTCCCAATAGGCACCTTTGGGGCTGGGCTTCGGTGGCTTCTATCTATAAGGACCTCACACTAACACATATCACTCCTTTGGCCTGGCAGGGCTTGTACTGGCTGCCTGGCAAGGGGCCTGGATCTCTAAAGAAGACATGGTTCTTCCCAGAAGCTTTAGCGACTTAGGGCCCCTTCTGTTTGTAAGGAAACCATTTCAAGCCTCACCAGGAGGACTTTTAAATCAATCAAGCTCATTTGAGCAGATCCTTCTGGATTATTCCCAGTTACCAAATGAGGTATTACTGAACCTGAAAAGAAAAAGAACACAAGAAGCTTTTTCTAGGTTGTTGATATAAATGGAACTCTTAGCATTTCATAGGGATAGAGAAGTAGACAGAAAGCCGTTCAGTTCAGATCCTGCTTCTGACACTTACCAGCTGTGGTCACTTAAACACTTAGACTTTGTTTCCTCACCTGTCAAACAAAGATAACACTAGCACATGCGGTAACATCTGGAGGGCACTTTGCAAACCTTAAAACTTTCTATAGATGTTGGCTAGTGAGAGAGAAGTTACCCATTTAGGAAATCTGTTTCCTGAAGACAAAGCCTCCCAGGTCGGAGGAGGAACATAAGCTCCAGTCCTCTGGTTTTTAAAAAAGCCGTTTATTTATTTATTATTTAAAAAAGTGGTTTTGTCCAATCACATACACAAGCATATACAGAACTAGCAAGACAGGCCTGTGCTAGCCCCTGGCTGGGCAGCTGAAAGGGCGGCTACAGACAAGGAAGCAGCAGGACCCTTGGCTCCTGGCTCTCCTGTGCCCTGCTTCATGGCTTTGTCTGAGGGAGACCAGAGGGAGGCAGGCAGGGCTCCCAGGAGTTTCAGACCTGGGCCGGCCCACAAGGTAGGCGCTTCCCCTCTACACAAGGGCAGCCTCAAAGAGTTTGCTGACTTGTGGGAGCCAGGCCTTGCTTCCTGAAGGAGTCACCTTGGTGGGGCCTGCAGGGCGGGCTTAGCCGGACTTCTAATTCTCTTCACCTTCTGATTCAGACTCTGAGGGAGAAGAAAAAGACAGGAGAACAGGACGTTTCCAGGATCCTTCAAACATTGCCCTGGTCATGAAAGGAAGGAAAGGAACAGCCCAGACTCCATACTTCTCACAAAAACACAAGTCTGCACACATCTTTTCTGCGTCTCCCGGGCAGGAGAGGCTCCCTGGAGGGCTGCCCACTGCCGCAGGGAGGCGGTGGGCCGAGCTGAGAGGCGGCCACAGTGCTGTGTCTGATGGCTCGTATGCAGCAAGTGCCTACTCAGTGTAGGAATGCCATTGTGCGTGCCATTCGGAAAGAGCCTTTTATCCTAAGAAAGGCTTTTAGTTGAGGTTCTTGCACGTTATCCAAGACAAATCTGAATTGCTTTATTTTGGTTTTAAAATTGCATTTATTATTTATTTTGTTGATTGCCCTGACACCTAGTGTCCCCTACCCCCTAATACTGTAAACACCATCTTCAACAAAATTCGTCAGGGCAGCTAAAGTCTGCTGCCAACCAAGGCTGTGAATCTGTATAGACTCATTCATACGTGTAGAGAGAACGGGCCTATCATGTGTATGTGTGTGTGAGCACGTGTAGATATGCCTCTGTGTGTGTAGATATAAAGATATATCTCCTTCTACATAAATTAAATGTGTATATATCTACATATCTACTCTAGACACACACATATACATATATACATACATATCTACATTATTTTTCCTTGAGCCCTTGCTGGCTAGGATTTTCTATGGGTATCCTTATTCTTTTCCATTAGGGCACGTTATACCCTGGGTAGGGAAGGCAGGGCCAAGAAAACAGCAAGTCTGATATCAAAGGAAACCTTCTGACAGGTGAAAAACCAACCAACCAGCCAAGCAGGCCACCCAATGTGCCCCAGCCAAGGCCCCGGCCCTGCCTGCAGGCCCTGTGCCACCAGGGTCTGCTGAATGTGGCCCTACCTTCCTCTGCATTCTGCAGCCACTCCACAAACTTCTTCATCTGGTCCAGAAAGACACTCTTGCCTTTGGCCACATGGGCTTCCTTGTACCACTTCAAGATGGCTTCCTCACTTAGGACATCAGCTGCAAAGGACAGAGAGAACCAAGGGATGCTCCATTTTAACAATTTATAAGCTCCCTAAACCAACAGAAGTAAGGCCAAGATCCCCCAGTGCCTCCTGCACAAAACCACAGAAATAATGAGAACATCAGACATACAAGGTTTGAAGTAGGCAAATTTCCAATCCATAGCTCATTCCAACCTCAGAGCAAGCCTGGAAGGCAGATAGTGAAGGTATTATTGTCCCCATTTTATAGGTGACCAAACTGAGGTCATGACCCACCCACAGTCATCTCTGGTCAGTGGCAGAGGCAAGATCCAAGTATTCCCCTCCCTGATTCCCAGCCCTCTTTCCATGGTACCACAGTGCTGGGAAGGGGGTGAGGTCACCGAGTCCATATCATTCACTTTTAAGATAAGGAAACAGGTACAGATGGTGGGACTTGTCTGAGGGGCCAGAGGCCCGACTCCCGAACCCCTCATCCAAAGTGTGTTCCCCAAACGCAGCCGGCTGTCTCCTTGTGTCTTAGACTTCTTCCATCTCTAACCAGCCAGTCACAGCAGCAATTCTCAACAACGAGAAGCATCAAAGAAATGGTCTGTTTTATTGGCTGTGCTATATTTCCTAAGGCAGAGAGGAGACTTGCATGTTCTAGAAAGACTGCAATAAGGGTCTGAAGGCCAAATGATTTTCAGGCTAATCTTGTGTCAACTCAAAGCCAGCTCCTCCATGATTTCCTGGGCCATCCCACCTCCGTGGCTTCCTCCTCCAATGGGTGAGTTTTACCATTTGAAGACATGCCCAAGCTGGCCATGCTCATGTCCAACCTGGCCCAGCCCTTGCCTCCCTGGATGACTTCCCTGCCTCCTCCCCTCGACCCCCTTTTCAGGACCCATTTATGTGCTGTTTTTCCCCATTAGAATGCAAGATCCTTGAGGGCAGGGACTATATTCTTTGTGCTTGTATCGATATTCTTAGAACATAGTAGTGTCTTACACATAGTAAGCACTTAATAAATGCCTTATCTTATCCATGTTCGTATGTCTCTGGCCAGAAGGTACAATTGACCAGGACACTCCACTTCCCCCACATCTCCTAGTGGTGGGGGCTTTAGTCTAGCATAGTATACATAGTAGATTGGATTCAGAGTCTAAGAACTTGAGTTCAAGTTAGGCAAATCTGGGCATCAGTGTCCCCTCTGTAAAATGTTTGAGGCTGAGCTTGGTGACTCCTGAGGTCCCTCCTGGCTCTAAATCACCCATCCTTGTGAACAGAAAGGACAGCAGAGGTCATAGCATCTGCTTGGTCCTCCCTTAACTAGTGAGCAAGGGGCCTGAGATGGAGATGGGGAGGCAAGCAGAGCCCTGCCCTGGAAGGAACCTTTGAGGCTGAGTCCAATCCCTTCATTTGACAGACGGGGAAACTGAGGCCCCGAGAAGGTAAGTCTTGTCCAGTGCTACAGAGCGAGGAAGTTCCTGAGGTGAGATCTGAACCTATTTCCTTCCTGATGTCGAGCCCAGAGCCTTATGGTAGCTACAGATAACGTTCACTCAGACTTTCCAATGGCTGTCTCATTTGAGTCTCACGACAACCCTGCAAGCAGGGTGCTAAGGGCACGAATGACTCCCCTTTTTAAATGAAGATGCCTGAAGTCAGCCAGGCTCAATATTTTGCCTAAGGCCGCATTACTGGTAAGCATCAGATGCAGGATTTGAACTCATATATCCCTGATTATGCTTCTATCACTCTTTGGGGGCCTGTTATATCCTTGTAACTCTGGGTGCGGGCCCTTTCCACCTACCTTAGATATAAGGACTGCCCTGGAGCTGAAAAGGGTGTTCACCTCACCTTACCTAAGCTGAGCCAGGCCAGTCCTTAGCCAGGATAAAGAAGCCTGTCCCTCCCTGGGTTGGACATAAACCCTTCCCAGAGGTGGAACAGGTCTGTCACTGGCTCTGAGAGTTAGAGGGTAGTCCACTGTGCCACTGGGATTACAGTGGGGGCTAGGCAATACTGAACCTGCCTCCCCCCAACTGGATGTCCAAGCTCAGCTTAGGGAATAAGACTATTTAAGAAGGAGGGAATAGTCAAGGCTTATCGGGTATACTCCAGGGAATGGTCATGAGCTGATTAAAGATTTCAGGTGGGTTTTTGTTTGTGGAGTAGTGGGTGAGAGGCAAACTTTGAGCTAACCTCCGGATATGAGGAGGCAGAGGGAAGGAAGATATGCCTGGCAGGCAGGGGGGACAGCCATACCAAAGTACTGAGGTGAGAATTAAATAACCATTAATGGAACAGCCAACAGGACAATTCTAGGAGCCTAGAAGGGTGGGCTCAAGCTGGACTAGGGGAAGTCACAATGCTGGTATTTGGTCCTAGAGACAGCAAGGAGAAGGGAGAGCCAAGATGGCAGAGCAGCAACAAGAAGAGAAGTGGGGACCCCCCCCCATACACCTCCACAGAGATCTAGAAAACACGCCCAGCTGAGCTGTGGTAGGAAACCCAGGACAAAAATCACAGGGAGTCCCATTGTCAGCTCAGGCCAGCTCACAGACACAGGCAGAGAGGTCTGTGGACATGGGCTCATGGGCCTGGCCAGGTAAGCACCGCAGGCAGAGCATTCAGTGCACAGAACCTGGAAGAGAGTGGAGGTTAGGGCAGGAAGAGGTTCAAGACCCCAGTGGGATGTGGGAACAGGGGCCAGCCAGTAGCTGGGCTCTTCACTCCGTACCCTAGTTCTGGAAAAGATCCAGGGTAGATTGCTTAGGAGTGGTGATCCAGGGTGAGCAGGGGCAGCAGGCCCAAACCCGGAGAATCTTCCAAAGCAAGAGCCTCTCTGTAGCTGTGGCCCCAGGAGCTCATCAGGGGCTTCCAGCCTCCAGCAGGTTTTCATGTCCCTCCTGGCCCCATTCCTGCTTTCTGGACTACAAAGATAGGCTGTCTCATCTAGGCTCCTCTCAGCTCCTACTTGCTCCATAGCCTGGAACATATTGTTGTTGTAACTTGCCCAGGGTCACACAGCTAGTAAGTGTCTGAGTCTGGATTGGAACTTAGGTCCTCCTGACTCCAGACCTGGCACTCTATTCCCTGCACCACCTCCCTGTCCTTTCTGGGATATACAGAAATAAACCTCTGAAGTCTTCTTACCCTGGGATATCCCTCTTTAAGGCACCTCCTTCTCCTACTGGTGAATTCCTTCTAGAACCTCCATTTTGTGGAGGGGAGCAGACTGTCCCACGTTCCCCTACCAGCCCTGCTTTGGCTTGTAAGGGTTATGGGATTTAAAGATCTTCCATGCCCCATTGTACTTGCTGACATAGCAGGAAGGGGCAGAGCAAGAGGAAGCGGAAGCCAAGCTAGAGTTCCTGTGGTGGCTAGCAGTGGTGGTGATGGCGGCGGCGGCAGCAGCAGCAGCAGCAGAGGCAGCGGCAGCATGAAGCCCTTTTTGAGTTAGCCAGAATTTCTGCTAAGGACTCCTGCTGAGGACTGCCAGGGGCCGGAGCTGCTGGGAGCGCGCTTCCTGGACGCTGGGTGGTTGCTGTGAGTGGGGAGAGGAGGACCTTTGCCTGAGGTAGCCTGTTCTGTTTTAAAGGCTTGAGAATGTGGGTGCTTTCTACTTTATCTACCTGTGCCAATGTCATAACTACTCTGATGGCTTTCACTTTCTGGTTTTGGGACTCAGTCTTTTGGTATCTTAATAAATTTTCTAGCTTATTCCCCCATATGGCAAGCATGATGTATTTTGTGATGGATAATTATATTAGCATATCTATAATCTCCATAGGCATGGTGAATATGGCATTGCTGATACAAAGTCATCAAAATGATGTCCCTGTGCTAGTTACTGCCATCCCTCCCTCACACAGTCTTCTACTTCCTCCTTCCTCTTGTCTCAGAATGTAAGTTCCTTGAGGGCAAGGACTTCCTTTCTTCTTGCTCTATTTCCTAGCACACAGGACAGTGCCTGGCATATAGCAAGGCTTAGTCAGTTCTTGTTTCCATCCTTTCTTCCTTCTTTCTCCAACTCTAGCTATAACCTGAAAAGTGCTTATGAACAAGAGAAAGAATTTCAGACCAAAGGGAAGGCTACAAGTCTGTCACTGATCCAACAGAACTTTCTAGTAGCTGAGTCCAGCAATGGTGTACTGGAATTTCCAACCAGGAGCAAGCCAACAAAAATGTTGTTCAGACCTAAACCTACAGCAGGAACTGAAACAAGTGACTGATGAGACAGTGTCTAGGATCAGGTCACTTTGGGAACACTTAAAGTTCTCAGGTCCTTAGCCAGAGCTAGCCCTGAGGACCTAGAATAACACAACACTTAATAGCAAAGAAATCAGCAAAAAGATCCAAGAGCACAAAAGCTCAACCCAAACATTCTTGTAGGAAATGAACAGAGTCCAGCCCTAACATACTGTTTAAAGTCAAGTCATAGTCTGGAAGAATGAGAAAACAAACCACAAATCCCACCACAAAGAGATAGGGTGACAGGGATGCTCAGGCCAAAAATTCAGAACAAGAGAAATTACTCCAAAACATGTAAAAGCAAAGTCTCCAAACAAAACACAGATTGAGCAAAAGTCCCACTAGAATTCCAGGAAGAAATGAAACAAGAGTTTAAAAAAATTAAAAAGTTAAAATGGTTTCAAAAACCAAATGAAAACAGTACAGGAAAAAATAAATCAGTGACAGAAAAAAGATTTGGAAAGAGAGCTAACAAGAAGTATAAAACTTTACACAAGAAAATAACTCCCTGAAAATTAGAATTGACTAAATAGGAGCTAATGATGCCATGAAGTAGCAAGAAATATTTTTAATGGTGAAAAAAACTAGAAAAAAATGAAGAAAATGTAAGGTATCTCAGCACGAACTGACCCAGAAAACAGATCAAGGAGGAAGAATCATTGGTCTACCTAAAAGTATGACCAAGAAAAAAAATCTTTTATATCAAATTTTTAAAAATCATAAAAGAAAACTGCCCAGATTTCTTAGAACCAAAGGGCAAAGCAGAAAAAGAAACAATCTACTAGTCCCCTCCTAAAAGAAATTCCAATATGAAAACCCCCAGAAGTAAAAGAGCAAAAATACAAAGCTTCTAGGTCAAAGAAAATAATGTAAGAAACCAGAAAGAAAGAATTAGAGTATTAAGCAGCCACAGTCTGGATCACACAAGATTTAGCAGTCACCACTTAAAGAAGAAGAGAACTCGGAATACCATATTCTAGAAGGCAAAAGATTGAGGCTTACAAGCAAGAATAATTTACGCAAAAGAACAGGATATAATTTTAGAGGGGGGAAATGGACAGTCAATGAAATAGAGGAAATCTATTCCTGATGAAAAGAGCTGAGCAGAAATTGTGAAATTCAAACATAGTAGTCAAGAGAAATATAAAAAGGTAAACATGAGAAAGCAATCCTAAGGGATTAAATAAGGACAAACTGTTTAAGCTCTAATATGGGAAGGTGATCCATGTAGTTTCTCAGAACTTTCATAAAGGTCATCTGGGGTCACAGAGGAAGTCTAATTAGACAGTGGGCCTGGTTCTCTTAGGTTGGGGTGATTTTAAAACAAGAAGGAAAGAGCAAGGGGAATACAATGTGGGTGTAGGAGAGAGATGGGGAGAAAGCATGGAGAAAATTATTGCACATAATTGGGGCGCCCAAAGGTACAAATGAGGGGGAAGATGGAGGAATTTTTCATACTTGAACCTCACTCTCACCAAAACTGGTCAAAGATGAGAACAGACAGACAGCTGAGTAGAGAATGTGGAAACAGGAGGGAAAGGAGAGAAAGGTCAGGAATAAGAAAGAGGGTAGATGAAGGGAGGAATTAGTTTTACACACACACACACACATATACATACACACACATATACATACACACACACACACCTCTAAGTAAGGAGGGGGGATTTTGGAAAAGAAAGTAAAGAACAGCAATCTCTTATTGGGCTCTGTGTGAGGAAAATAGAAAAGATTGTAGAGGAATAGAAACAGATTATTACAGATCTAGAGTATGGATGCTGAACTATCTTACACCACCATCTTTCCCTTTAAGAAGAGGGGGTAGGGGCAGCTAGGTGGTGCAGTGAATAGAGCACTGGCCCTGAAGTTAGGAGGACCTGAGTTCAAATCTGACCTCAGACACTTAACATTTACTAGATGTGTGACCTTGGGCAAATCACTTAACCCTAATTGCCCCTCACAAAAGGGGGGGATGTAGAAAGCAAAAAAAGAGGAAAAGTAGAAGAGAACAGGATGGAGGGAAAAGCAAACTGAACAATCAAGACTATGAATAGGAACGGAATTCATTCATTTAGAAAATGGAAGTGGATAGCAAAATGGATTAGAAAGCAGAATCCAACCATACAAAGTTTACAAGAAACAGAGCCGAGACAGAGAGACATACACAGAGTTAAAATAAGGGGCTGAAACCAGATCTGCTCTGCTTCATCTGAAGTTAAAAAAAGAAAAGGCACAGGTGGCCATGGAGATCTCAGACAAAGACATAAGAGGTAAACGGGGATACCAGGGCCGCTGGGCGCGCCATAGTGCACAGAGCTCCAGGCCTGGAATCAGGAAGACTCATGTTTCCAGTTCAAATCTGACCTTAGATGCTTACTAGCTGTGTGACCCTGGGCAAGTCACTTAATCCTGTTGACCTCAGTTTCCTCATCTGAAAAGTGAGCTGGAGAAGGAAATGACAATGCGCTACAATATCCTTGCCAAGAAACCCCAAATGGGGTCACAAAAAGTCGGAAATGATCAAAAAAAAGCTGAAAAGCAAAACAAAACAGGGAAACTACATTTTGCTAAAAGGTACCATGTATAAAACATATTTTTATGTATAAAATCTGGATCATGGCTGGACTCACAAAGTACCACCATACACCAACAATAATCTATTTGGGTTTTTTGGAATTGTTTTTTGTTGCTTTTTGGAGGGGGAAGGCAGGGCAATTGGGGTTAAGTGACTTGCCCAAGGTCACAAGGCTAGCAAGTGTTAAGTGTCTGAGGCCAGATTTGAACTCAGGTCCTCCTGACTCCAGGGTCAGGGCTCTATTCACTGTGCCACCTAGCGGCCCCTGTATTTTTTTTTTACAGGATGTATCTCCCATCATGATCCTTAAAGGCAAATATTGGGGGGGGGTTGCTTTCTTTGGATCCCCAGCACTTAGCACAGGACCTGGCACATGGAAGGAACTTGACAAATGCTTGCATATTGATGGATTATGCAAAGCATAATATAGGAACTCTTCTAGAAGCTTCTACATGGGGGTCCAGATTTTACAAAACTAAGATTTTTTTTCATCTTCCAGAAGGATGGGAATAACAGAGTTAGAAAATGCAGCCTAAACCAATAGTCTTGAACTGACCCATTGATTAATTTGGGAGAAAATATAGAAATTTACACCTGAGAATGTAAAAAAACAAGTTATGTATGAGAGCATGGGCATAATACAATGACTCTCTATTTCTAAATTTATTTCTTCAAAGTAAAATAAATCTAAAATCAGGGGACAGGTAGCATAGGAAGCTTGCCTTCTTTATCCAAAGAACAATCACCATCTTTTCTTTCAGCTCTAAGAAGCATTATTAGAATTCATTCCTTCACACAACCCTATTATTTCAAGAAAAGATTTTTATCTTCTGTCACTCAGAAGTCTTACAGTTCAGTAATTCAGCCTGACAAAGAAGAATCACTAATCTCATCTCTGGGTTGATTTTAGTCACTGGGAACATTGGAAAGGATTTGGTTATTTGGTTTTTTTTATTACAGCTGATTAGAATCACATTTTTTTAAAGCAATTGGGGTGAAGTAACTTGCTCAAGGTTACACGGCCAGGTGTTTCTGGGTGGGTGCTAAGTGTCTGAGCCTGGATTCAATCCCAGGTCATCCCCACTCTGGGGCTGGTGCTTTTACTCGCTGTGCTACCTGGCCGCCCCTAGAATCACATTTTAAGCAGTGAACAAGAATTGTTGTGGAACCTGGGTGGTTCCTATAGGGGACTGTCGCTTATAAAATGTGCCCAAGCCAGATGGAACAACCCAAGACAATAGAAACTTGAAAGTTTAAGCAACACACACTTTCTTTAGAATGAGCAAAGGGTCAAGAATTGCCCCAGTTTCCAGGGCCTTGTGCTTACCTAGTGTGTGGCAGCCTCAGTTTCTATTTCTTCATGTTAAATTTTATTATCACCTTTTGGTTTTATACCACAGTCTCTCCCTTTAACTCCTCTTCTCTCCCCACACCTCCAGCCAGGATGGCCGCCCAACAACCAACTGTGTGTTCTGGCCCCTCAGAGTTATTGTTCGGCTTTATCCCAATCATTCCATGACAAAGGGGTCTCTACAGTGAGAGCCCCATAGAACCATCTAATGAGCTCTCTAAAACACTCCCTTAATATTCCTTGGTAACTCTTAGGAAGAGATAATACAAATGTTTCCTCCAGAAAGCACCCAAATTGCTGTCAGGCACAATGGGAAGACTCCTGGCTTGGCAGTCAGAAGAAATGGGTTCAGATGCTTCAGAAGCTTTCGACCTGTGTGATCCTGGCCAAGTCACGTAGCTCCCTGGGCCTCTGACTCCATGGGGCTGAGGGGCCCTGACAGCTCCAGAATGAGAACTCTACATTTATAGAAGAGCCTTGGGAGCTGTCCAGACAGGGCAGTGCTGGGGCCCACGCTTGCAGGCTTCAGAAGTGTTTGCTAGTAATTCTTCAGTGTCTCCTAATATGCACCAGAATAATCCAGCATTCAGTCAGTTAAGTAGGGAATTCCCCAACTGAGTTCAAGAAAGGCCTTTCTAACCCTAGCAAAATCCCAAAGAAAGAAAACCAGGCAGGTAAAGGATAAATAATCTAAAAAAAAAGGATAAAAAATAAAAAAAAATCTAAATACCTGGGGGGAAGAACGGATGCTGCCCAAAGCTCAGGATGAGGTGGGGCTGATTCTCTTAATAGGAGCATAGAACGAGATCGTGACAAAGAACACCATGTTCTCTCAAGATGCCATGGAACAGAGTCATTATTTCTCCCCCCAAACCAGACTGTAATTGCTTTGGGTGGCAAAATAGATCCCTTATTTACAAAATGGGTTAGAAAATGATAGTAATTTTCAGCTGTCAGGTAAAAATCAGGAGAGCTGTGTTGTGGGATTGCAGAAGCCATGAACCCTGTGCCAGGCTCCAGTATCAGCAGTCAGAGACACATTGGTGGTAGGGTCTACACCGCCAGCCTTTCCTTGGGCTGAGCTCCCATGTGGCAGTTACGCAGTATTCACCCAAAGATACAGTTCATTCATAACCAATCCATCAAGTCACTTATTAAGTGTCTACTGCATACCAGGCCCTGGCAATACAAAGACAGAAACAATCCTTCTATCCTTAATGAGCTTACAGTGTAGACCATAAACAAGGTCTAAAGCCTCCATCCAGCTGCCTACCTCTGGTCATTTCCAGAGAGAGAAAGAGAAAGGGAGGGGGAGGAAGAGGTGGGAGGAGAGACAGAAAGAGAAAAAGACAGACAGACAGACAGAGACTGCTCAGGACCTATCACCAGTCAGGAAACTTGGCCACTTGTCAGGCTCTATCCCCTTGTTCTTGTGGTTATAAGCAGCTCACAGCCCATCCATGCCCTTCATCCTCTGCCTGTGGAAATCTGTACATCTCCCAGAGAGGGTCCATTTAATGAACCAGGGCCTTTATTGGTCCTTCAACCTTGTGTGCGTGAGGCACGTGGACACTTCTCTCAGTTACCCCTCCACCCACTCACCACGTTGTCGGCTCTTTCCTTCTTCCTTTTTCTTTTTTTGTTTCTTTGTTTCTTTCTCTCCCTCCCTCTCTCTCTCTCCTTCTTTCCTTCCTTCCTTCTCTCCCATCTTCCTCTTTTCCTCCCTCCCTCCCTCTCTCCTCCCTCCCTCTCTCCCTCCCTCCCTCCCTCCCTTCCTTCCTTCTCTCCCATTTCTGTTACACACACACACACAACGAGTTGGTGTATACGGCTTCGAGATCTCTCC